>NC_003074.8:18525142-18833560 GCF_000001735.4 Arabidopsis thaliana | reverse complement strand
AATCGAGAGTTTATTATCAAGTATATCTTCCAAATCACTGCATACATTATTGGAGGGAAAGAAATGGACGGAGACACAGTGAAACACCGAATACTGCAGGCCAACTAATCAAATGGATTGATATATAAATGAGAAATCAGATCACAACCAAACAAAGGTAGAAGGACTGTCGTTATGAAGCATGCTTCCAAGCTTGACTTCAAAGCCGATCCTAAGATTTAGCAAACTCAATCTAAGTTTCAATACTTTCTTTATCAAACGCCTGATGCACTAGTTGTAACAACGTTATTTTTCTAAAGATATAATTTAACATTTTTTTCAAAAAAAAATGTGGATTAATGTTAATATCGACACATTAGAGTAAAGGATATTATTTAACTTTTCTATTTAGTAAATTAACGAAAGATTTGAAGTTTCCAAGCTTGTTTTTTTAGCCCACCGAACCCAACTTCTATATATACTAGCCAAGAAATAAAAAATATTCTCAAAAGAGCAAAAAAATGGAGAATAAGGAGTTTTTTTGGTTATACCCTTCTCTTAGTCGCATTATTGTCCCTCCTGGCTCGTGGTACCCTCGCTCAACCGCCAAAGGGAAGCCCAGGAGTCGATATCGAACAGCAAGAAATGCTCGCCGCTCACAACGTAGAATACGTCAAGGATTGGAACGAGACTCTTGCAGCCTATGCACAGAGAATCGCTAACAAATGTATCGATGACTGCGTCGTAGTGTTCTTCGGAGAAAATCTGGATTCTGGGATGAGTGGTCCTGCGGCAACCAAGTATTGGATATGGTAAGCTATGACACCAATTCGTGCATGTTTGTGTGCGATGACTATACTCAGATCGTGAAACGTGATTAGGTGAGGTGTCAGAATGATCCTCCTCCGGAGAATATCCCTGGTCAACTTTCCTATTGATGTTTACGATAATGAATCTCAAGCATTAGTTACTTATCTTTGTGCTTTCTTCTTACACAAACAAAAAACTACATAAGTTTATTAGTGAAATTTTCAAGTTACGATTGTTTTTATACATGTGCTTGAATACTTTATAAATTGTGTATATACAAGTATTAAGTATAAAACACACACACACACACAATGATACATTCTGACAGCAAATTCTCCTAGTTCCTTGCCTTAGCGATAGATGTGGTTACATGATAACACACAAGGCAACAGTTAAGGCTAAACAACTTTTGAAAAGGTAGGAGAAAATCAAATTGAAGGATCAAAACAGACAAATTTTGGATATCAATGTAAAATGAAATCTCTAGATATTGTTGACACAACTGTTTTCTTTTGGCAAGAAAAACGAGTATGATACAAATCGACCAAACACAACTGTTTTCTTGCAGCCTATGCACAAAGCATCGCTAACAAATGTATTGATGACTGCGCCGTGGCCCTCTCCGAAGGACCCTACAGCGAGAATATAGCCATCGCGGATAATCCAGATTCGGGGATGAGCGGTCCTGTCGCGACTAAGTATTGGATTGACGATGGGCCATGGTACATTTATGACACGAAGAAGATTGATATCATTTTTAAGAATTCATGTAGACTTCTTCACAACGAAAATACTACCATCCATATTTAGATCTCTTTATGTCTATGTGATAGATTTTGATAGAGGCGTGTAGAATAAGGTATTGAACTGACTTGATTTTATTGATTCACAAACTATGGTATTTATATACAATGATCTCTATCAAGAGATAAACATAAATCCCTAAAATATAGGTTAGAAACTCTATCATCAAAGATATTGTACTAATCCTAATCGGATAACATATATCCCCAATACTCCCCCGCACGACAAACGTGGTACGCAAAACACAAACTTTGCAATCACAAAGCGGAACACGTATGTCGTGGACAATATGTCGAGGACGGACAAATCATGTAAATAAACATCTTAGGGTATAAACTTCATTCTTGGGGTGGAACTTCATCATGTCTTCGGTCTTGGTAAAAGGGAATACATCCCGTGTACGCAAATTATGCTGCTCCACAAACAATCATCTTTATCTTGGACGGTCTATAACTCGGGACTAAACATGACCTAAAAACATGAATGTTCCACAAACTCTACTAATGGCTAAACCATAACCAAACTCCCCCGTAACGGTAAAACTATTACCAAACTCTCTTACTAAGAACACAAAAACTCTGAAAATTTCTTAACTCAAGAATAATTCCAGTAACATAAAAAGAAAAAGAAAAACCAAAACCAATCCTACTAAAAACATAGAAAACCAACGACTTAAAGTTTTGGAAAAATAATACCCATGTGATTAAGAAACAATCACGTAACCTCCATCCCTTAACATGCCGACATCTTCGTCGTTTTCATTTCCACCGTCGGAGGCACCGTCTTCTCCTTCAGTGATCACCATCTTCATAATCTTTTCTTGATTACAAAATCTATAATGCGGAAGCTTTAATTATGATCCACAAAGATCGACTGCTCTGATACCATGTAGAATAAGGTATTGAACTGACTTGATTTTATTGATTCACAAACTATGGTATTTATATACAATGATCTCTATCAAGAGATAAACATAAATCCCTAAAATATAGGTTAGAAACTCTATCATCAAAGATATTGTACTAATCCTAATCGGATAACATATATCCCCAATAAGGCGCCTAAGTTCAGGTGCGACAAGGCTCCAACAATTTCTACTACGATGGCCAAACGCAGTTACCAAGGGGAGTCATCAGTCCCATTATATGAATACATAAATCTGAATGATAAAATTGCATACCTATGAATCTATGATAATTGGCAACGTCTTCTTCTTGTGGAACACGCAATGGTACCCTCCCCGAGTGTTAACACACATGCTACCTTCGCAACAATATTTGTGACGTCCATTATTGTTGAGTATTCTACACTCGTCCATATCTGTAGATGAAAAACCACATAATTATAATAAGCAAGCATTTTCCACAATACAAGAAAACAGAACGAGTCAGTTTCTCACTTTGCATCCACCTAAAAGATCTTATGGGTTACATTGTAACCACTGGAACATGCACAAACTGAATATCCAATCTCGTACTCATAATCCGTCAGGTTATATATGGCACTTGCAACGGTGATGTGAGCACCCGACAGATGAGAGATTCACAGTTTGAATTGACCATTGTAGGTGGACTATCGTACGTTTCATCGCATAAATCCATCGAGTATCACTAATTTTTGAGGAAGGGTATATGTCAAACTCGTCTGTTAAAATTGCCACTTTGCACCCTCGCCTATTGTTGTGTTTCTACTATCCCCTTGTATACTAAGAGACCAGTTACATGCCCGATCACATAAGGTTCTTTCTTTCTGCAGCATCTATAGCCATTGCAACCTTTTTTTATCCATTCTCGCTTCTGGTGCTGTAGTGCACAAATGGAGACGCAACCAACTATTCTTGGCTCATTTTTTCTCAAAAGGCTTTGATGTTGCAACCAACAACAATTACGCTGTTAGCGCACGAGACCAATGGTAAAAGGTGTGCCCGTCAAGTTCAATAGATCTCCAACCTCGGTTCCATCATACTTAACAAAATCATTGGATGGAGAGCCACATCCTATGGAAGTGAATCAGTGATGGTCATTTGGAAATGCTTAATTTTTCTTATTATGGTTACTTTAAAATATTTAAAAATTTAGAGCCTGTTATTGTAAAAATAAATAAAATTGGAATCTATTTTAATTATGTTTTTTGTTAATGGATTTTAGAAAAATATGGGAGCCAAAGATCAACGAATGCCTACAAAACCAATAATTTGACATGTTAACAAAAAATTGTAAAATCCAAAAAAAAAGGTAATTGAAGCTGATAACCCTCTTGTTCAGCGAGTGGGTTAAAGTGTGACCGAGATATACGAGCACGGCATCGTTTTACGTATCGTGATCTGTTGGATCTCAACTCGGTTTTCTTAATAATCAGAATCCGGTTAGAGATTGAATTTGGGTTTTGTTAGTTTTGCTTCTTCTCTCTGCAAAAATCCTCCATCCGCTTCCTCACGAAAAACCCTAGCACAGCTCCGAGATCCCTTTTGTCGCCATGGGAGACTCCGGCGATCCTTTCTTGCGTAATCCAAACGCCGCTGTTCAAGCTCGCGCTAAAGTTCAGAACAGAGCCAATGTTCTTCAGCTTAAGCTGGTTCGTCTCTTCTCTCTAAATTCGCTGAATTCGTGATTACTCTCTAGATTTTAGTTTCGTTGTCTATTAGGTTTCTAGCTAATGAATTGGAATACTCTTAAGTCGTTTGATACTTGCTTCGGTTCTATTTTCGATTGCGTTGTAACACTCATCAGCTAGTTCTAAATTGAATTGAGATTCCGATTTTAGGTCATATGATTTGATTATATTGGTCTTGATTCTTGAGCTTGTTTTATAGTTTTGAATCAGTTTGATTGATATCTTGTTGCTTTAAAGCTGATATAATGGATCTATCTGATATGCAGATGGGTCAGAGCCACCCTACTGGCTTAACAAACAATCTCTTGAAGCTTTTTGAGCCACGTCCGCCATTGGAGTACAAACCACCACCAGAGAAGAGAAAGTGCCCGCCTTATACAGGTATCAACTTGTATATCTGATTATGTTTTCTTTGCTTTGGATTTGATTTTGTCTTGTGTATTGAATATAGGTATGGCTCAGTTTGTAAGTAACTTTGCTGAGCCTGGGGATCCAGAATACGCTCCACCTAAGCCAGAAGTTGAATTACCTGTATGATGATGCACCTTTAACTCTTTCGATTATTGCCATATTTTAACCCTAAATCAGTGGCTTATAGCTTTGTTTTGTTTCATTGTCCAGTCGCAGAAAAGGGAAAGAATTCATAAATTGCGACTGGAGAAAGGTGTTGAAAAGGCTGCTGAGGACTTAAAGAAATGTAATCTACTATATGTTATTTGTGTTCCTTTTAATGCCCTCTTAGGTTTGAGAATTCTTAGTTAATTTGTTTTTTTTTTATATGCAGATGACCCCAATAATGATCCAAATGCTACTGGAGATCCATACAAGACATTGTTCGTTTCAAGACTTGTAAGCTGTGTTTCTTTTTTTCTTACTGTTGAATGACTTTTGTTAGACATCTGAGTTATGTTGTGCTTAACTTTGGTCTGTTCTTGTCTTGCAGAACTACGAATCCTCAGAGAGTAAGATTAAAAGGGAGTTTGAATCTTATGGACCAATTAAACGGGTAGGTTATTCTGAGCATTCCCTTGCTGGTTCGGTAAGAATTTGTGTAATGGCTTCCCTCTCTAGAGCTCTTTGCTCAATTTGTTTTATTTTATCTACAAAAGTCTTCCAAGGTTAGAATTTTTCAGTCCCTTATAAATTTGCATCTTTTCTGCTAGACCAAAAGGCCATTCTACATTTGCTTTGTTTTGCATGCCTTCTTTAGACTGTGTAAAGCCATCAAGTCTCTTAGACCTTTCTCAATAACTGAATATATAGATGCATAAGTGCTTCTCATATAATGACACAGCTCCTCTCTCCATGGTGTTTGTTTGAGATGTTTTCGGTAAATTTGGCCTGGTATTTTTATTTCCTTGTCCCTTCAGAGAGCAAATACTTTTACAATGATATATCATATAGTGGTTATAGGCACACGGTTTACCTAATCAATTAGTTGTTTTCTGAATCTATAATGAGCTCAACTCATCCTGCTGGTAAGCAACTTATAAAATATTATCTGCCCATATCCCAAAGCCATTCAAATGCTTTATTTTCAAGCAACCAAGGTTGGATTATCGAAAACCCTTCTCTCTTTTCCTATCTTAACATCTATATATATTCAGTATCTGGGACTTGGGCTACTATGAAGGTGATCTGGTTCACTTTTTAATACATTTTTAGTTATCTAAGTTTCTATACCCTGGTAAGGGGTGGTTTATTAGACTCTTCAAAAATGGTAATTTTGCTGCAATACATCCATTTTTCTGCCAATTCTTGATGTGGGTGGTGACATTCTCGGATTTGGACACAACATAAAGGTTGCCTGCCTTATAGAGCTGCATGTTTGTTTGATATGAAACACTTTTATCTTGAATCTGATTTTGTTCTCACAGATTTGATTTGTTAATTGTCTTCTTCTGAAACTTCTCAGGTTCATTTGGTGACTGATCAGCTGACCAATAAACCCAAAGGATATGCTTTCATTGAGTACATGCACACCCGTGACATGAAAGGTGCCCTCACATCTCTTTTCTTTCAACCCTCTTTTATCTCCCTGAGATGTTTGCTCTTTATACTGATGTTGCATTGTGTTTTGCTACTCTTCCTACAGCTGCATATAAGCAAGCTGATGGACAAAAGATTGACGGCAGAAGAGTTTTGGTTGATGTGGAGAGAGGTAGAACCGTCCCAAACTGGCGTCCACGCAGGCTTGGTGGTGGACTTGGGACCTCAAGAGTGGGTGGTGGTGAAGAAATTGTTGGGGAACAACAACCGCAAGGAAGAACCTCCCAGTCAGAGGAGCCATCGAGACCACGGGAAGAGCGGTAAAGATATTTTCATTCGTACCAAACTCTTTTGCCTTGTGACTAATATTGTGCTGATAATGTTGTTACCTTGTCTCCAGTGAGAAATCTCGGGAAAAGGGAAAAGAAAGGGAAAGGTCTCGTGAGCTGTCTCACGAACAACCTCGAGAGAGGTCTCGTGACAGACCGAGAGAGGATAAGCACCACAGAGACCGAGACCAAGGAGGCAGAGACAGGGATAGGGACAGCAGACGTGATCGTGACCGGACCCGTGACAGAGGAGACAGAGACCGCCGTGACCGTGACAGGGGACGGGATCGTACTTCAAGGGATCATGACCGAGACCGCAGTAGAAAGAAGGAGCGGGATTATGAAGGAGGTGAATATGAGCATGAGGGTGGTGGTCGGTCCCGTGAGAGAGATGCAGAGTACCGTGGCGAGCCAGAAGAAACTCGTGGCTACTATGAAGACGATCAAGGGGACACAGACCGGTACAGTCATCGCTACGATAAAATGGAGGAAGATGACTTCAGATATGAACGTGAGTACAAGCGGTCTAAGAGATCAGAATCGCGAGAGTATGTTCGTTGATGTTTCATTCGGCTGTTTAAAACTCTAAAAACTTAAGAATCCTTTTTGTTTATTCTAAATCAAAACTTGATGCAATTCTGTTTGTTACCTCTGAACTTGATTGCTATTTTTTCTCTTTTGAAGTTTGTCATATTATTAATCAAAATCAAACCAACTTTAAAGTTGTGATGTTTTATTGATTATTTCTTATGCAGTACTACTATACATGTGATGATTTATGTGCCTAGAAACGGTCAATTATTAAACTTATTGGTGAAAACATGATTGAAATGTTATTTTATTTAGCATATAATAGATTGATATGTTTAGAGAGAGGATATATTGATAGTCGTGAATTTTTGAGATAATTTGAGGAAAAAAAAGGCTCCATTGCCGGGAATCGAACCCGGGTCTCCTGGGTGAAAGCCAGATATCCTAACCGCTGGACGACAATGGAATTTGTTAATGGTTTTCATTATGACATTATTGTTGAATATTTTGGTTTCACATTTGCTAGAAAACATTACTAAAATCCAAGGTCAAACACTTCGTACGTTTGAGTATTTTATATACACATATCTGTATCTATTTTTAGAATTATTATTATATACAAATACAACACGACTCTTGTTACTTAGGTTGGGACACATGCTCAGGGGTCGTATTCGTGATGGAATTGTAAAATAGATTTGCAATTATTTCTAAATATAAAAAGCAAGCCATATGATTTCTTAGATCTTTACACTTTTGTTTGGTTAATGATCGTTCTGATTGACGTAGTTACTCAATGTTAGCGCTTTGAATGTTTCTCTTTTCTTTTGGGAGTGTCAATGCCATTTTCATACATCTAGAGACCGAATAATTTATGTATTAACATGTGGATTTTCTTTTAAAACGTCATTAATGTGTAGACATATAATATAATATACATATGAATGTTTACACATCTTTCATTTTCTTTGTAAGCAATATTAGGCAACGTTCAAACAAAAATTTGCTTATGATGAAAGAAAATAGCAAGTAACAACACATAAGATGAATTTGAATATTTGAGTGACGACCCATCAACATTTTTTTATTTTTTTTGGTTTAATGACCCATCCACATTCATGAGCAGTACGTAACAATCGCTAACACATCTCAGCCCAACTGGCTTTATATCTCAGAAATGCTTATAAAAAACAATGACAAATAAAATATAAGAATAAGATCGGTGGATAAAAACACTAATTATGATAATAACAAAAATGAAATCTGGAAAGGGACCAGAGCCGAAAGTAAAAGGAGAATTTGCTATAATGTTAACCCCATGCGAAAACTTAAAGAGGATCCAACAAGCAACAACTCAACACTCTTCTCTTCTCTTCTTTCTCAACTTTTTTTTCTTCTTTTGATTATAATAATGCTTGTCGTTTATTTATGTATATTGTAGTTTGTAAAGTCTTTTTTTACTACAGTCAAATGCAAGCCATGATTTTAAATTGTTTCTTTATAAACAATCTAGAATTTGTCTTACTAATGTTTGCCATTAACCAAACATACACATAACTTTTGTTTCTTTTACTTCAAAATCATTTGCTTCATGGGGCTTTATCTTAAGTTTAGCCTCCTCTTTCCATTTCTTAGGTTTTTTCTCCACATAATTATGTTTTGTTTTGCTAATTACATAATTATGTTTTGTCTATAAAGAGCGAGTAAATGGTTACTGCGGGAAAAGAAAATCTCAAGAAAATATATACTTTCATGCAAACAACTAGTGTAAAATTATATATTATACGCAAAATAAACTCTGCATTGTGATGTGCTTTATCGCAAATCATTCCATAAAAATTGTTAGCTCAATACAATTTTCAGAAATTATACAATTTTCCATTTTTAAAAAGCCTACAAGAAAAATTTCGAAGTAGAAAAGAAAAAATCTAGCCGTATCATTTCGATTTAATCATTCATTTAGCATAACTAGCAAAACCCTTTCTGAAACGGAGAAGGTAAAGACAAAAAGAATAGAAGGAAAAGAGTCAAACATTGTGAGCAATGACTAATTCCAAAAAGTAGTGGGACGATATGATTCAAAGCATGAGAAATTTGTAATACATATAAACTTATATATCGAGCAAAGTAAAACCGATAGAGATGAAATAAAAAAATGAAATTGAAGGGAAAGAGAGCGACGTGTTGGTTGCGCTCGTGGGCAATGATTGAAATGCAATCATAACTTTTGCAGGTGGATGTGGGGGAACCCCCATGCACCCTTCTTCATATCTTCACCTAAATTTCTATTTTTGTAATCAGATTTAAACTTGCCATTATCGTATTTATGTGTAAGTGATCATGAAGTAATTTCATCCATAAGAAGTATGAGTGGTAATAGACTGAAGCTACTTACCATAGAGTACATGAATAGTTTTTGAGTTCACTGTTTTTTCTAATGTTATCTAATATACACGATTCCCATTTATGTTCAAAGAGTATCTTTTGGTTTGTATTTTACAACTTACGTCACATATTTTTTTTTTTAATTTTGAATGTGATCTAATATGGTGATCACTAATAAAATTTATCAAACTACTAATTGCAGTTATCATTTTTTGACGGTCAAGTCATTATTTTAGTGTTAAGATTTTTATTTAGTTATATTATTCGATTTTCTTATAACATTTGCTATTTCGATCATTTAATTATGGGTGTGATTGGTTTAAATTTCTAATATGGCTGAACCATATTAAACAAAAATTCATTACTCCGATTTACTCTTTTTTTACACCAAACAAACAAACAAAAAATATGTTAAAAAGAAACTAAACTAGAGTAAAATAATTCCATGTTGAGTAAGTCGATTGTCCACTTGTTTTGTTATCCTGAAATACGAAAGAAAATATCATATTTGGACGAACTACGCTTTACCAAAACAAAATTTGTCTTTGATAGGTAGAGAACTGGTTTATACATACTATCCATTCGTGTGCACGAAGGAGAGAAAAGGGAAGAATCTGATATGACAGAGATCGTAAAAATAAAATGTTGCATTAATTTAAAGGTATATTTGTCGGTCGAGAACTCGAGAGATACGAAGAAAAGCCAAAGTGATTGGAATCGATCTAATCTCTAGAGAGAACAAAGACAAGAATTAAAATAAAGAAACGTACCTAACAAGTATATGTATGATTGAGATTTTTGTCACATTGATTTGATAGAGATAGTGATGATCCCATTTGTTTCTAGCCATCTCTATCTCTCTCGATCCGACTAAACCTTTTAGTTCAGTCAACAAAATTTGACTTTTGTTAAGTCATATCAAATTTATGGATCGTCGACAAAAATAATTGAATCCAAGATTAATATACTAGCTACGTGCGCCACTAGATCGCGCCATTTAAATCAAGTCGGTCTATAACTTGGTTGGTCACTTTCTTTGTCTTTTTCCGAGTTTAGAGAATCAAATGAAACAGACATACAACAACAAAAAAGATAATTATATATCGAATTATATGCTAGTAATTGACAAAAAAAAAACATTAGAGAAAACTAATTTGAAGAAAACTATGGAAACGGTGCACATAAAAAAAAAAAAACTATGGAAACATATTTGAATTTGATCTGGTATTATAAAACTAAAACTGTATATTCGAATTCCAAGCTTTCAAACAGCGCAGATTATTGTATTTCATGACTTCAAATTTGTTAAAAGCTCTAAAAATTGTATTATTATCTTTAATGTAATGTAAACTATTCAGGTGTGGTCATGTTGACTGAAAAAACTGTTTATTGTCGATTAAAAAGTATTTAGAGGAAAAGAAATGACAGGAGACATGGAGAGCAATTTTGTTCAATTGATTGATAAGAATTTTCAAAACCGTTTAAACACTCTAAGGAAAGGAGATTTCGAGAAATATGCAGATGCAATTTAAATATGGTTTACATCAAGACAACATCAAGACAACGTAAATAGAAGGTTTATTAAATATTCATTTGTATAAACGTTTATTAAATATAATTTAACAATAAAATTAAAACTCTTTTAACAACGTAGCTATAAAACAAAAGAAACTAAGATTTTTTGGTAACTAGCTACATACTGCATAATAAAATCGTAAATTTCTACAAGATGTAAATAACTTTTGGAACATAGAAATTTATGTTTATGATTTTGATTTTTCGATTTAACAACTTCAACAAAAAGTGTCCTTAAAATAAGAAAGAAGAATCATAAAGGTTTGTAAAAAAAAAAAAAACTTCTTAAAGTTTGTGAAATTTTCCGAAAATTTGTATTAAAGGAATAAATAAAAGAAGGGTTTGACTTTTCTGATGAGAGACAGGTGGTGGTGGGTTTTAAGGAGAGAGACAAGAGTGAAGTCAGATCACACAAAAATAAAATGCTAAAGCAAACGGTGGGTGAGAGCATTTATATGACAGCCCACTCTCGTCTCGTCATGTCACTTTCACTATACCACACGTGTGACTTGCCACGTGTCTCTCTCCCACCGCCTGCATGCCCCATTCCGGCAATCATTGGGCCGCCGTTACGTCCCCCCGCACCCGCACGAGTGCTTCTTTTCTATTTTATTTTCTCTTTTCTATCTCTACAATATACAGTATTTGAAATCGGTTTTGAATAATAAAATTCAGTATATTTTATTTTATAAAATTTAGCATTACCTTAAAACGAATACGTTAAAAATATGTATAGGACTGTAAAGGGTGGTTTTCTTGTTCGAAAAACAAGAAATTGTACCATTATGTCAGCATTTTTATGCCAAGTTGATTAATGAACATTGTAAACACTATATAAATTTTTAAAAGTAAAGAAAATAATATATAAAAATTAATACAAAATATTTTCAACGTACAAAACAAGTTGAAAATTTCATAATTACTACACATTATGTTTAATTGGCATAGTAACTTTCAACCGTTTTTATTTATAAACGAATCGTTTATAGATTGGTACTAATAGGGAAAAAAATTGACCTACTGCTTTTTTTTTGTAACTAAGACATGTTTTTCATATATCCGCAATATTATCAAGTTA
The DNA here is from genome assembly GCF_000001735.4 of Arabidopsis thaliana. NCBI lineage: Eukaryota > Viridiplantae > Streptophyta > Magnoliopsida > Brassicales > Brassicaceae > Arabidopsis > Arabidopsis thaliana. The sequence goes on along the minus strand of NC_003074.8, from coordinate 18,821,467 downwards.
AGAGAAATGAAACAAAAAGATAGAAAAATGTATACTTTAAACAGAATGTTATGAAATACTTGGAAAATAATATTGAGATCAGCTAACAAATAAAATATTTTTGACACTCGTTATCGCAAATTTTAACGAATTTCTATATGCAAAACACACATGTTTTTCGTTTTGGTAATTAGCACATGTTAAGAAGAAACTCGTAAAACTAGTACAGTTGGTTGCATATAAATCCTTGTAAAGGAAAACGGAATTTAAAATAAAATTATTATGGTATTGTTTTCTTATTTGCACAAGAACAAAATATAACGAGAAAACGGCATGTGAAATTGGGAGAAAGCTGGTGGACGAGCAACTGCACGTGAACTGCAATAATGCGAACACATGGACGTGCCCAAAGTATCCCCCATTATCATTCTCTCTATATATTTCCAAATAATTATAATTCTATCGATTTCCAAATAAGTCGACCCAAAAAAAAAAAAGGATTTTCAGGTAACACTTGAATTCATTTCATGATGATCAAATTCTATACATACAATTTGCACACAAAAAAATATATTCTATACATACAATTATTATCCTATCGGTTTTGTAGCTTATTGGTGTCTCACCACATGATTTTTAAATTCAACTTAATGGACGTTATAAATAAATATAAAATAGTATTCAAGAGTTATGAACATATATATGCATATAGTTTAGGCATACCCGTATACCACAAATAGTGGAAGGTAGTGGCAAATATAAAACAACGTCGCTTTAATATTCCTCAAATTTTTATTTTACAATTGTCCTCAATTAAGTTACAAGTCGCCGACAAAAAAAAAGGTTACAAGTCAATACGGCTTGAAACGATGAAGTCAACACAGCATGATCCATGCATTCATGTACGTATAGATTTTTTTTACGAACATGTACGTATAGATTACATGCGTTTATTAACACGTATGCATAAATTACGAACACATGTATTCGCAACTTATTACGAAACCGGAGACAAAAATACTTGGTTTAACGCAACAAAAATTTTGATAGTAGCTTTGTGACTTTTGCCATGTTGTTTGAGATCGTACGAGATTGATTTAGGCGGGACGTAGTCACATAGATGTGGGTATTATATTGTTGGGTTCGGTTTGAGCTACAATATAAATTTCGTGTTTCTGGTTATTCTGTTCACATGATTTGAGTTTGGTTCTCAATTTGGATTCCAAGATAATTAAATATTAAAATTCATTTAAAATATTTACAAGTAATTAATTATCTTTACATTGTATTGTTATAACAAAATATCTATCTTTGGTATATGAGAAAATATGGAGTTTGGAATTTATAATAATAAAGGAAATAATCGATTCCATTTGGTTGGATTACACAGTTAAGTTTTTGTGTTTCTTTTGTTATATGTATATGAGTAAATCAAAAAGACAATTGATTGAAGTGTAAACATATTTCGTTATGACCCCCCCAAAAAAAAAAAAAACAAACAAACAAAACAATTTTCGATATAGTTTTTGGTTCTGGATTAGGTTTATTTGATCATAATTACATGCATCATTTCTTTGATTACTATGAAGATTTTCTTACCAATTAAAATTTCGAATTCATATCTCTTGATTATTAAATTAAATACGAGTGTGAATATCCGTTTATCGATCACTCCAATCATGATTATGATTCTTGTGCTAATCCAGCAAATTATTAACAAGAGTATTGAGAAAAAAACGAAAATAAGAAAAGGGAAAGAGTAGTGACCCATGGAGTATGTGAATAATTATCAAAGAGAATAAGAGATGACAACCAAAAGGTTGTGGAATAATGGTCCCTGCCAGCTTTCTCTCACAATCAATATCGACCCTATTTGGATTTTCTGGATATTCGTTAAAATTTGCGATAACGATTGTGAAAAATATTTTATTTGTTAGCTGATCTCAATATTATGTTCCAGGTATTTGCATAATCTTCTGTTTAAAGCATATTTTGTCTTTCTTTTTGTTTCGTTTCTCTTAACTATATATTATCGCGGATATATGATAACAATGATATATCACAAAACAATTGTCTGGGACCATTTTGAATAAACTTTTTCTCAAACATTACGGGACACTGGACTCGAACCTTAAATACGATTTTACAGCGTCACTAGTTGAGATTACTAGCATAAAGCATAAAGGACCCGTTCAAGCTATTTATACAAAGTTACAAACTGAATATAGCTTGAAATCCTTTAGAAAATTTTGGAATTACCGGTTGTTATGTAAATATAGATTTAGTGGTAAACAAATATGTTAATCAATTAGTGGTCAACATATACATAATTCCTTACAGAAAAAACAAACTTAAGAGAAGTTAACATATCCATATATGGGTATGCTATACCTTTCACGTATGCTATACTAGAGACTAAAGAATAGTTATGTGATGTCGATAAATGAAATTCACACGCGTGGTAATAATTATGGGACCGTATGTTACGATCACTGCAAATATCATTCTTGGTTGGTCAACAATAAAAACAAAAACAAGAAAAAAAGAAAACGATTTTTCTTGGATTCCATTCAATGATCTAAAATGCATAGATCTTTTGGGTTACAGTTTCGAAGTCCTCTACAAGCGTGTAACCATCTGCAACTATTAAATTGCTTTCTTTAATGCATCTTTAACATATTTATTGTTAGTTGGAATTTAATAAGAGCGAACTTGTAACATTACAATATTTATATTAGATACTAGTATGTGATTATTCCAAATACATACTTTGGATGTTTAAACTTAATCTTGTTTCTTCCTACGTATAAATATTAATCATCGAGGTAAAAAAAGTTTTGTCTTATTTTCGCGATGCATGAAGGATAAACCTAATGACTTTAATTTTTTGAAAATGTAACCCTTTTACTCATAGATTAATTACCGTATGTTTTTGTTGCCATAATGACAGCCTCTACAACTGTGATAGTCAATTTTTTCTGCAAATATTAAATTAGGAATTCAATGCTACTATCAATAGAAGAAACAGCTGAGTATTACATTTTAATTTAAAGACAAAATTTTTGAAAAATGTTATAATTTCTAACAATATTATTAAAATATGATGCCTATAATGTATTTCCTATGTTCTTAAAATATTTTTTTTTATATTTAGTTATAAATACATTATGAACCAATAATAGTTGGTGAATTCAAATATCTCCATTAATATTTTTTGAAATCTACAAATTATTAATATTTAGTCAATAACAATGCATAGAAAGTTCCAAAAAAAATTTTGTTAACAGAAACTTCCAAATTTTTTTTTTTTATGGAACAAGAAATAACAGATAGAAAACTATTTTGTTGTGGAATGGAAGTAGTAATATACATTAAGCAAATTTTAAAAAATTATATAAGCCTATACGCGCTCAAAGTATGTTATCTAGTAGGTGTAATTAATAATGCATGGTGCGATTCAGAATTGGGACAACAATGAAAACGGAATTAAAATATTAACTTTAAAATAAATAAAAATTTGAGTAAATGTGTTTTCTGACTATTGAGGGGCAAAAAAAAGACAATGCCAAAAGTCTACGGGTTTGACTGTCCAGTTCGGTAATAATCTAATAACTCTGTCTTTGACCGCACGCTCGTGTAGGGGTCCTTCTGACATTTTCACTGTTCTACCCCTACTCGTGAGCCCACCCTTTTCCCATATCCTAAGGGTAATTTTGGAAATCCCAATTTAAACCGATTGAGACCGTACCGGACTTCCTGGGATTCTGCTGGAGCATTTATCAAAAATTATTAGCACGAATGGGTTTATTAATTTAAAAACTCACAACTTGATCAGATAAAATTTCATAAACACTTTTACGATGGATTCGTACGATCTATCTAATGACTTTTTTTTTTCTACCACGGTGGATGAAAGTTATAGTACTATTAGCCAGAGACAATTGATTATAGATATATCCATTAATCCATGATATTTATGATATAAATAGCTGTTAAACTATTTCAGCATCGCAGCTTTCTGCAACTTTTGTTTTTAATTTAAGAGTTTAATAAATAAAAGTATTAAAAGGAGCATAACGAGGCAACAAAAGTAATGAACACGGAGAAACAAAAGCCATGAAGCTCATTGGTTAGGTTTAAGCTTAATAAGAAGATTTTATTAAATTTTAATGACGATGATAACAATTATATTTTCTGACTTCTTTAAAACCCCCTCTTACAAACAGAAGCTCCCTTTTTCAGTAGAAGTCCGATTCCCAATCTTAAAGACAAAGCCATTAGAAAGAGAAAGTGAGTGAGAGAGAGAGAGAAACTAGCTCCATGTTCGAAACAGAGCATCATACTCTCTTACCTCTTCTTCTTCTCCCATCGCTTTTGTCTCTTCTTCTCTTCTTGATTCTCTTGAAGAGAAGAAATAGAAAAACCAGATTCAATCTACCTCCGGGTAAATCCGGTTGGCCATTTCTTGGTGAAACCATCGGTTATCTTAAACCGTACACCGCCACAACACTCGGTGACTTCATGCAACAACATGTCTCCAAGTAAACAACAACATCTTCCAAAAACTCAAAAAAATAAATCCTCTGTTTTTGAAATTTGACTAATGTTGTTTATTTTACAGGTATGGTAAGATATATAGATCGAACTTGTTTGGAGAACCAACGATCGTATCAGCTGATGCTGGACTTAATAGATTCATATTACAAAACGAAGGAAGGCTCTTTGAATGTAGTTATCCTAGAAGTATAGGTGGGATTCTTGGGAAATGGTCGATGCTTGTTCTTGTTGGTGACATGCATAGAGATATGAGAAGTATCTCGCTTAACTTCTTAAGTCACGCACGTCTTAGAACTATTCTACTTAAAGATGTTGAGAGACATACTTTGTTTGTTCTTGATTCTTGGCAACAAAACTCTATTTTCTCTGCTCAAGACGAGGCCAAAAAGGTTTTTATTTTTATCTTTTATTTTGCTAAATTTTTTTGTTTATGAATCTTTTGAGTTTCTAACTTTTTTTTTTTTAATTGAACAGTTTACGTTTAATCTAATGGCGAAGCATATAATGAGTATGGATCCTGGAGAAGAAGAAACAGAGCAATTAAAGAAAGAGTATGTAACTTTCATGAAAGGAGTTGTCTCTGCTCCTCTAAATCTACCAGGAACTGCTTATCATAAAGCTCTTCAGGTACATTTATTTTTTTTTGCTGTAAAGTCACAAACTCTCATTATAGGTTTTTAATTTTATTTTATGTGTTAAATAAAATATCTAAAATGGTTGTGTAGTCACGAGCAACGATATTGAAGTTCATTGAGAGGAAAATGGAAGAGAGAAAATTGGATATCAAGGAAGAAGATCAAGAAGAAGAAGAAGTGAAAACAGAGGATGAAGCAGAGATGAGTAAGAGTGATCATGTTAGGAAACAAAGAACAGACGATGATCTTTTGGGATGGGTTTTGAAACATTCGAATTTATCGACGGAGCAAATTCTCGATCTCATTCTTAGTTTGTTATTTGCCGGACATGAGACTTCTTCTGTAGCCATTGCTCTCGCTATCTTCTTCTTGCAAGCTTGCCCTAAAGCCGTTGAAGAGCTTAGGGTAAGATAATTATAACAGCACAAGTTAATTACTACCAAATTGTTACGTATTATATAAGTTATTATAGAATTATTCTATTAGAATATACGATGAAAAAAGTATGTATATTTAATTGTCACTAATTTTATGTTTATTGATTTATACTTTTGAAGGAAGAGCATCTTGAGATCGCGAGGGCCAAGAAGGAACTAGGAGAGTCAGAATTAAATTGGGATGATTACAAGAAAATGGACTTTACTCAATGTGTATGTTACTATCATTCTCATTATTTATTCTATGTTCATATGATTTATGATGAAACCAAAATTATTGATTTTTTTTTTGGTGTGTGTGAAGGTTATAAATGAAACTCTTCGATTGGGAAATGTAGTTAGGTTTTTGCATCGCAAAGCACTCAAAGATGTTCGGTACAAAGGTAAAACTTTACGTACAAAATTTTTAAATAATGAAATCCGGAATATTGAAATCTTATTGGATGAAAAATATTAAAATAATTTACATTTCTTAATGTTGGAAAAAAAGGATACGATATCCCTAGTGGGTGGAAAGTGTTACCGGTGATCTCAGCCGTACATTTGGATAATTCTCGTTATGACCAACCTAATCTCTTTAATCCTTGGAGATGGCAACAGGTAAATAAAAAGTTTCTCTCGTTAACTATCGAAAATTAGTGTATAGTTTTTTCATCTATTGCATGAATAGATACGTCCTACGTGATTTACCTATCTATAGATACTATACGAGAACTATTAATCTGGCAAAAACTTTTTATTATTATTATCTTTCAAGTTAGATCTTAACACGTCATGGATCATTGATCACATGAAAGCATATAAATTAAAAATAAGAGAGAGAAAGAGACGTGTTGGTGTAAGTGTACGTGAAGACAATTAATTAGTAGGATGGTATGTCTTTAATGACGTAGGAGCTGCCTAAATATTCTTATAATCGTGACCGTTGATTTATTATTAGTCACGGCTTTGATACAATTTAAGATTTGACGGACGATGGTACCACGGCTTTGACGGATCTCACACGCCCGATGACTTGTACGTGCGTTAGATTCTGCCACGTTGACTGGTTTTAATACTTAGATTTATAACTCTATTAATTATAACAACTATCAAATCGGCGAATTAGAGAAATATACTATATAGTATTATTATGATTATTATGAGATAATACTTTATGAAATAAGATAATAATGGTAGTCATGATGTTATAGTGAGTGGGGAAGGTAAGAGGTGGTGAGAGATGATTAATGACCCACGTGGTGTGGTGCCAACAAGCACGTGTTCTTCTTCCTTTTTTCTTCCAACTTCTTTTTTTGGGGGTTTATTGTGATCTATAAAATCGGTTTGTCGTTTTTTTTTGTGACGAGCAGCAAAACAACGGAGCGTCATCCTCAGGAAGTGGTAGTTTTTCGACGTGGGGAAACAACTACATGCCGTTTGGAGGAGGGCCAAGGCTATGTGCTGGTTCAGAGCTAGCCAAGTTAGAAATGGCAGTGTTTATTCATCATCTAGTTCTTAAATTCAATTGGGAATTAGCAGAAGATGATAAACCATTTGCTTTTCCTTTTGTTGATTTTCCTAACGGTTTGCCTATTAGGGTTTCTCGTATTCTGTAAAAAAAAAAAAAGATGAAAGTATTTTTATTCTCTTCTTTTTTTTTTGATAATTTTAAATCATTTTTTTTGCCCAATGATATATAAAAATTTGGATAAATAATATTATTGGATATTCGTTTTTTAGTTCGGGTTTGAGAAAAGGGTTTCGACTTTCGAAAGTGGACGATGTATATAGATTGGGAGCTAGGTTGAGTCTTTGGACATTTGTATTGGATGTTGTTGATTATTAGTGTCGACACTATTAAACCTTAAATGGGCTTTCTATAAGGCCCAATTATATTACGATTATAACAAAGTGACAACTTTTACCTCGTTTTTGATCCGAAGCAATAACAAATTGTCAAATACCAAACACAAGAATTATGTAAACACTCGTGTGTGTCTAGTGGGAAATCATTGGGCTGGAGACTGAACATCAGAACACAAGAAACCTGTCAATTATGGATACACCTCCTATGACGGTTTCCAAACTTTATCTTGATTCTTATCGTGTTACATTGACACAAAGAGTTAGGTGTCAAAAGGACTAAATGAATAACAATAGCTCTCAGGATAAGAAGGTTCATAAAATGGTTTCTTTATTTTGAGAAGAAAGAGAGAGGAGCTTTTACTGTTTCTTGGGTCCTATTCCTTTAAATGAGAGGGTTTCGTTTTTACTTCTTCTATCTCATCATCTTTAGGATCCTCTTCTAGACGAGTAAAGTAATCCTCGTTACCAAGCAATGGGTCTCCTCTTTTGAAGACAGGGTCTTTTCCAAGTCCTAGTTCAGGCCAAAGCTTCGGTACTTACAGAAGGATGTAGCGGTATTGATCTGTATGAAGGAGACTCTCTAAAACTTAAGATCATGATTTGAAAACTTACAAAAAAAGGGATTGACTTAATTGTTTTCATCAGTTTTAATAACATGATTTTGAATTTACGTCTTATTGTTTTTTATATGAAAAATACAATTAACAATAAAATTGAGCAAAAAAAAGGGAAAATACAACTAAAACATAAGTAAAAGATAAACTACGGTTTAAGTTGTTTACACAGATGTGTTTTGTATCAAATGAAAGAGACTCTCCATATCATATCTCTTTTACTACCACGTCCCCATTTGGTTAGTCGATTAGAAAAAGTTGAAATAAAAAAAAATAAAAAAAAATAAACAAAAAACTCTTTTAATAAAGTATGATATTGCAAATTCTCAAATTTCATGAAGGTTTTCATCTTCTCTTCTATATTTTTTTTCTCAATGCAATGCATCAACTAATGTTAGCTCGGTTAAAATAGTAAACAGAAGAAATTACACTATAAGAAATATATATACACAACTTTGGAGGAAAAATCATTTTAACAAAATTAAAATAAAAAGTAATACTGAAAATTTTAAGTTTTTTATAGAGTGAAACAAACCATTTTAACAAAAATAAAATAAAAACAATTTTAGTGCATTGCAGACTTTTGCGCAACTAAAGTGTCTTTTTTAAACACATCATAATTTATAAACTTCAAAATTAATATTTTTAATTATTTTCGAGCGTTATATTAACAATTATAGATAAATTATATATATAATTTTATGTAAATATCATTCCATATTCAAAAATAAAACTGAATATATATAATTCACTCATTGTGGACAACTTGCTAGTATATACGTATAAACAGAGTTAAGATTCAAGACACAAAGTACTAGAACGATCAAGAGAGTGTGGAATAAAATTTACCTAAAGGTACTTGATTGAACTCAATTATGTTTGGTCTTGCATCATCTAAAAGCCTTTTCGCATCACCATAAGCAATAATAGAGTGTGAACCATGAAAACGAAGAGAATCATAAAATGTGCATGAATAGCACCAAATTGGATAACATCTGGACTCGGGCAATCGTCAATGTCCCATAACAATGTCGTCTTCGCTTCTGCAATATAGAAAACGAGATGGATGAATACTAAGATTTTATAGTAATTAGTGAAACTATAGAGAAATATAAACTCAATATCCTTAATTACCTTGGTCTTTCTTGGAGGGTCGAAACATGGTTTTCAACAAATTTAGAGACAAATAAACTTTCTCATTTGGATTTGTTTGTTTTTGATTGTGCGTGCTAAGAACCTAAGACCACCTCCAATAATATTTCTATAGGAGTCTTTAAGCATAAAATTCTTACGAAAAAGTTAAAAAATAAATCAAAACTGATAATTAATGTAAGGGACGATCCTTAAATTAAAGTTTTTAGAGTTTGTAAGAGACTCATACGTGTCATTGTACTATTGGGTAGAAAATATGAGGGAAAATAATCTTTTTTTCTTTCCGATGATTGTTGAAGGCAAGAATCTTGAAATTTTAACAAACAATTTGGAGAAAAGAAAGATAGACGGGGTGATTGGATTAGACTTTTAAGACTTTAAGAAGTTTTTAGAAGTTTTAAAAGTTTTTTTAACCCAATCAAACATTTTTGGTTTTCATAAATTTTAAAGCCTTTAAAGTCTTTTTTTCTTAAACTCTTTGTTTTCAATATTTTTTGAAAATCACGTATAGGTGACTTTAGAAATAAAGAAATAAAAAGTTTATAGTTTTTTTCTTCTTCTTTCTAATATGTATATAAACTCTCATAACATTTCACAAATAAATTATTTTTTGAAAAAATCTAATTGATTTATAATTGATTTTTTTCTTGTTCTTTTAAAATCTATTTTCCTATATATTTGGTAGTTATTTTAAAATCGTAATTTATACAAAATTTCCTATGGAATTCATTGATAAATGTTTATAATTACTGTTTAATTTATATTCTTTTAAGATCCACTTATGTATATTAAAGAACATCAAATATTACATTTGATGCAAAAGCAAAGAAATATGAATGTATAAAAAATTTACCATAAAGTTTTTTTGTGTGAATGTAGTTGTTATATCACAGTTCGAGTTATATTTGCTATAATTTATATTATTTAAAATTATAAGTTTTACAGTTACAATTTCTACAGTTTTGGTGTTACCTATCAGATTTTAACCGTTAAAGTCTATACTGTTAAAATTTTTAAAGTCAAAATTTTTATAATCAAAGTTTTTACCGTCAAAGTTCCTACAGCGAAAGTCTCTACAACCAAAATTAACAGTCGTTACCAATCGGCCCTAAAGATAGATAATGATATCTTACCGCTGAAATCTTCTCCCTCGTAATACATGGTTTTGACGGATTGATCGAGACAATTAGAGAGTGATAAAAAAAAATCTGTGGTTGAGTTAGGGTTTAAATACGTAATCAGGTGACACGTTAAATTATCTAATTGTACTTTACCAAAAATTATATAATTGTAATTAATTAAAATGCCAAGAAAAAAGAAAAAAAAAAACAGTGCAGATAGACATATGGTTGATTAACACACTGTATTATCCATTTATTTACAGTGAAATAAAATATGATTAAATAAAACAAAAACAGAAGCCTCCAAATATTTGGAGGCTGATTACGCCAACTAGTCCCCGTGTTCCTCGATTAGGTCGGCCCATCATATTGTTGGATAATTACGGCCCATAAAGTTTTTACTTGATCTGAAATCATCCAAATGAGAAGATTTAGATAATTCATAAATTATATTGATGTTCAATTGTTCATCATACTGCTCTTTTGTTAACAACAATATGGCTTTGAATTTGATTGATTGTCTCTAATTTTGCAGATATTGGAAAGACGAAATGGTTCGATATTTTGAAGTATAGGTTTATTCACATGAACACCCTCGGTGATGAAATCGAGACTTACCAACCAAAAGCCCTTGTTTATTGATTTTCGTGGTTTGGCCCGCAAGTATTTTTTTTCTTTTCTGGTTAGCCGAATAATATTCAGAAAACGAGGAAAAGCATTGAGATTTTTTTGTTTTAACTAACTAAAATTTGGATGAGAAAGTGAGTTAGCTGGTCAATAAAAGGTACAAAAGTTTAGTGTTTGGACAGGCCACTTGTCATTTGAAAAGTCTCTTTCTGTTTTGTATGAGATAATCGTCACCAAATATATATTTTTCTTACTGACTTAATAATTTCTGTTTAACTGATTCAAATAGTAAATATATTTTGGTTAATTAAAGGTTCAAACGAAAATAAGTGTAAAAAGCTAAGGAGGAGACAAAAATAGGTAAATTTTAGTTGGTAAGAGTTGAAACTAAAAATTAGTATTTAAAAAAAAAAGCAAAGAATGTGACAAAAATGGTAAATATATAGAGAGACTTTCTTGGGGATGACTCAATGCCACTCTTTGTTCATACATAAGAAACCCCACCGATGACTTGGATAGAAAGAAAAGACAAATCAAACCCTTTCATTCTTACTCATGTCCTTTTCATACACCACTCATTCTCTCTCTCTCTCTATCTATTTTCTCCAAGTCCACTTGCAGATAGGTGCAATGGTTAAACACTAAAGTGGGATTGCCATTTTCAAAGACAAGTCCTTTTCAAAAATATCATCTTCTTCATTCTCCTTGTTGAAATCATTACCAATTTAGAACAGTCCATGGCACTTTGTAGTAAAAAATGTCAAAAGTGAAAATCAAAAGTAGACTTGGGCCAGGGACCATATACCATGTTTAGTAATGTAATTTAGATATTTAAGTTATAAGTAGTGGAGAAGTAGGCCTTTTGACGCGGATACAACGATGAAATGAAAAGAGTGATGTCTCAAAGAGTCAAGTGTCGTTCCCATGTGCTTTTTGTTCGCTATTGCTCTTTTCTATTTCATTCGCTTTAGGTTTTTAGAAATTGCAAAGTCACAAAGAGCTTCCACACTCAAACCTCAAATAAGCAAATTCTCGAACTATGCGTCGTGTATGAATGATAATTCATAAAACTTGGTTTGTTATTGAAAGACTTTTAAATTCTATAATCCTCTTTGGACTCTTTTCTTGTTTCTTCTTTGCTTGTGTTTTTTTTTTGGTATTTTTGTGTAATTTTTAGCTTTTGGCTAATGGCTACTACATTTTCTTCGTCAAAGTTCGTCCACCAACAACAGATACTAGTAGAGCCCGCCACAAATCGCTTTTGCTCCATTGTATATGGGCCTACTTACGGACCCACAAGCCGTCCTCCACAACACTAACGTTGAGATAAAAAAGACATGCGTATACAAATAAAACATGTCTATTGTTTAATTTTTGCTTGCTCAAGTCATATTCAAGATGTTAGCTTAACTTGTCGAAAGGTTTTTTTACAAAAGTAACTGAAACTAAACCAATGAAGTCACTGAAATTTGTTAACCAAAGTCCAATTTAACGACCCTTTTAGTTGATAAGAAACAGCTTTGAAAAACCTTGACCTTTGCGGCTTGAAAGCAGAAGATAATAACCTAATTCTTTTTACTTTTCTTACATCAATCTTTTTACCTTTATAATACTGTTAGTTAAAATGAAAAAAGACAGAAAAGTTGCAGGCGACATGCAGGTGACAAGTAGCAGAAGACAGTTGTCGACGTGTCACATTCACCATTTCAGCCAAAGCCATTGATCTGATTCTAGACGGTGGAGATGAGGTCACACTCTTCGATACGTAACTGCCGATACATGACGTCATCGTGTCTGTGGGTCCCATAAGTGAGATATCGTTTTACTCTCTCTTTTTTTTCATAACGTCAACTCTTTTTTTTACCCATATTAACAGAGTGGTAATAATTATTTAACAAAAAAAAACCTATGTATTTTTTATTTTTTGGTCAAAAGGTTTCTGAATAAATTTGTAAGATTATACGAAACTACAAATTCATGAGATATAGAAATTATTCAATTGATATTTTGATAAATTACATTTCTATTATTAAATTCTTGAAAATAATTAAATACAAAACTGAGTTTTTTAGTAAACTATGTTAGTTAGTTTCTTCATTTTTTGTTGTTGTTGTTGGTTTTATAGTTTCTTCATTTCTTGCAGTTAATAACGTAATTTTGTACTTTTAAACTAAAGTGGTAATTGATTAAAAATACAGTACTCGAAAATGATAAATCGGATGACAAAAAAAAAGAAAATGATAAATCAAAATGAAAATACTCACTTTCTTACTTTTTTCTTCCTACTAAAATCTCTCCGGTTTCATTCATATCCCTCTCTCTCTCTGGGCCTTACTCAATCACCACCAAATAACAGACAAAAAAACGCCTTCATCGCCGGCGAAAGTGAGTCGGAGAATGGCGTATATGTGCACCGACAGCGGAAACTTAATGGCTATAGCACAACAACTCATCAAACAGAAGCAGCAACAACAATCACAACATCAACAACAAGAAGAACAAGAACAAGAACCCAACCCCTGGCCCAATCCATCCTTCGGGTTTACTCTTCCCGGTTCGGGTTTCTCCGACCCGTTTCAAGTAACCAACGACCCAGGTTTTCACTTTCCACACCTGGAGCATCATCAAAACGCAGCCGTCGCTTCCGAGGAGTTTGACTCCGACGAGTGGATGGAGAGTTTGATCAACGGTGGAGATGCGTCACAAACCAATCCAGACTTCCCAATCTACGGCCATGATCCATTCGTCTCATTCCCGAGTCGACTCAGTGCTCCTTCATATCTCAACCGAGTCAACAAAGATGACTCAGCGAGTCAACAACTCCCTCCGCCACCAGCTTCCACCGCTATATGGTCTCCATCTCCGCCATCACCACAACATCCTCCTCCTCCCCCGCCGCAGCCGGATTTTGATCTAAACCAGCCGATTTTTAAAGCTATCCACGATTATGCACGTAAACCGGAAACTAAACCGGACACACTAATTCGGATCAAAGAATCCGTGTCCGAATCAGGCGACCCGATACAACGAGTCGGGTATTACTTCGCAGAAGCTCTGTCTCATAAAGAAACAGAGTCTCCGTCGTCATCGTCGTCGTCATCCCTAGAAGATTTCATTCTCTCATACAAAACCTTAAACGACGCATGTCCATATTCAAAGTTCGCTCATTTAACAGCGAATCAAGCAATTCTCGAAGCTACGAATCAATCAAACAACATTCACATAGTCGATTTCGGGATTTTTCAAGGTATTCAATGGTCTGCTCTGTTACAAGCTTTAGCGACCCGTTCTTCTGGTAAACCCACCCGGATCCGGATTTCGGGTATACCCGCTCCGTCTCTAGGAGACTCACCGGGACCGTCTCTGATCGCTACGGGAAACCGTCTCCGTGATTTCGCGGCGATTTTGGATCTCAATTTCGAGTTTTATCCGGTTCTGACTCCGATTCAATTACTAAACGGGTCAAGTTTTCGGGTTGACCCGGATGAGGTTTTGGTTGTGAATTTTATGCTTGAGCTTTATAAGCTTCTAGATGAAACAGCGACGACTGTTGGTACGGCGCTCCGGTTAGCTAGATCGTTAAACCCGAGGATTGTGACGCTTGGAGAATACGAAGTCAGTTTAAACCGGGTTGAATTTGCTAACCGGGTTAAGAACTCTCTCCGGTTTTATTCCGCGGTTTTTGAATCGCTTGAACCGAATTTGGATCGAGATTCGAAAGAAAGGCTGAGAGTGGAGAGAGTGTTGTTCGGTAGGAGGATTATGGATTTGGTCCGATCAGATGATGATAATAATAAACCGGGAACCCGGTTTGGGTTAATGGAGGAGAAAGAACAATGGAGAGTGTTGATGGAGAAAGCTGGATTTGAGCCGGTTAAACCGAGTAATTACGCGGTTAGCCAAGCGAAGCTGCTACTATGGAACTACAATTATAGTACATTGTATTCACTTGTTGAATCGGAGCCAGGTTTCATCTCCTTGGCTTGGAACAATGTGCCTCTCCTCACCGTTTCCTCTTGGCGTTGACTACTTGGTCCGATAAGTTAATCTAGTATTTTGAGTTAGCTTTTAGAATTGAATTGTTTGGGGTTAGATTTGGATGTTTAATTAGTCTCTAGCCTATTCTCTTACTCTTTTTTATCTAGTGCTTGGAGTGATGATGGTTTGTCGTTTATGTTCATTTGTAATATATATTGTATGTAACATTTGACTAGATTTCTTTGGTATAAACGAAAGAAGCTAAACCAAATTCATGTGAATGAAAAAAACACTAGAATTAACCCCTGAAATTGAGGAAAGGAGGTGATGAAGTTTGATTTTGAAATGAGAGTATTATGGTCCCATAAAAGAGACTGAAATTTGAATTGCACTAAGATCTTTCACTAACACACCATTTCTTCTCCCTTTTCATCATTTTGTCTCCACTTTTTCTTGCCTAATATAGTTTTGTTTACTTCATGAAAATTATATACCAATGTTTTCTGTACCATTCACTGAATAATAAAATAGGAGCATAATTATTTGTCAGTGAAGTAAAAGCCAAAAATACGAAGGCGCACTGACAAGTATTTCAATCTTTCTGTGTCAGTCTTGTTTCTCTTTGTTCGAACTTCAAACGTGCCACTATGACGTCAACTCTCGAATTTCTTCTTCAGTGGTCTTTTGGTCCCCATTTCCTATATCTCTCAGCCACTACTCTGACTCTGTCTGTGAGTCTGATAGTAAATTTTACTTCCCTAACGAAGATAAAAGCCCACTCTGTTTATGCTTGGCCCAAAATAAACAGGCCTAATCTCTGTCCCATTCCTTTATTTATATTAGCCACAAACAAAAACAATACATAGAAGTATTTTGCAAATAACCCAACCAAGTCTTGACTCTTCACAGCTAATTGCTTACAATTTGCCAGCTTGATTTTTCATTTTTTAGAAAATCATGGTTAGGAATCCAACATCTATAAGTGTGATGATACCTGAAATAAAAATTAAAAAAAAAATGATCTAATCCACTCATTTTAAGTGCTTTTGAATTAGAAATCGAAAATGATATAGACTATAAAGTAATATATAGATCAATCCATTTATAACTAATTGATTTTGAGTTAGAAACTTCTAAACTTCACATACATCATAAAATTAAAAGTAAATCGTTTCATTTACAAATAACTAAAGTATTGGTGGAAACTAACACCTTTGGATATCGAGCAGACTATGTATGATATGAAATTCAACTTAGACGATGAAATTGCAAGCCATGAAATAATGTTTACCGGTTTCTCTAAGAAAAAAGGTTCAAGCAATGATGCGTTGATATTTTCCTATAATGAGATGAAACTGTTTTTTTGACCAATCATTCATGAGCGGAGTCGCATCACGACGACGTGTGGGATAAACAATGTTCAATGGAACTTCCAAGCACATGATTGACAACCTTGGTCCTTTGACTGCACGTTACCTCATATGTAAATAGATATTAATACAACATTTTATGCCCATATTTGTCGACATATCACTGAGTTAGTAGTATGTTTGATGGTAAGCAATAGAACAAGAAATAACAGAGGACAAATGGATAGTTTCTCACGTGCCTCCATGTGATCTTTAACTCCTTCAAGATACGAAGATCAACAACATTTTGCCAATGAATGATAATCTACAACATTATTTTTTTTGGTTCTATTATAAAACACTTTTTGCTAGAATCTCTCGGTCAAATATTCGTATATAGAATATAGTCATATAGATCAAGCTTGATGGATCTATGAGTTGGACATTAATAATCTCATTCCAACTTCTTATCCTATATATAACTCAATGGCTTAGATCTCTCATTCTATATGCCATTGAGTAAAAACATAAATGGCACGCTTAGAAATGCACAACTCCATGAATGGTGCTGCTAGAATCTCTTTTTCTAACGAGTTTGTCGAGATCAGATCGGAGAAGAGTAATGCTAAGAGCAACAACATCAACTCGAGAAGCTCTTTCTCCATGCCCTCAGCTGATTTCGCTTTCTCAGTCACCGATTACTCGATGATTCCCGCCGATGAAATCTTCCTCAAAGGAAAGATTTTACCTTTTAAGGAGACCAGTCACGTCCATAGGACCTTAGGAGAAGAGCTTCTTACTGAAGAGGAGGGTTCTATGGTCGATGGTAACACTTTCTCCCTCAGGCCAATATTGTTGTCTTCTTCATCCTTTTCCACAAAGGGCACGTGGAGGGAGCTTTTGGGACTTAAGAGGACCCATGTTAGATCTAAGAAGACTGATAAAGTCAATGAGGAAGTGTTAAGTCAAGATCACAAAATAATCTCAGGTATACAAACAAAAACAATCCTCTGTTTTGAAATTTTTATTCTTCTTTGGATAACCGGAGATTCCCAAACCAATACTAATATGAGCTAGTGAAAATCTTTTGGACTGATCAGGAAATGTTGCAACGAGGGAGTGTCAAGTTGCAGATACAAGATGAAGAAAGTTTAGAGCTCCCACTTTGGTTTCTAGAAATTAATTTAGATTATTTATGATAATCTAGATTGACTGTATCTAAAAGGTCTTTGGACAAAGATGGTTCCAAGTTACAACAACTCTTCTCGCTCACGTGTTTTGTTGTTCTTGTAAGTTTTTGTTTTGTTTGTGGAATCAATCATTTTGTGGAACATCTCTATTTTTTAATGCCAGTGAAGATTTGTGTGTAATACTTTTTCTTTTTATTCACTTTTAGTTATAAGTTGTCTGCATGCACTTGTCTCACGTACCACTTATTATCATATATTCATATCGACCAATTAAACTTCTTTTCCCACTTTAATTTGATGGTTTAGTGTATTTAGCATAATCAAAATAGTATGTGCGTGAGGACTTGTTCTGAAGTATTTATTCCTCTCATTCGTTGAAAATGAAGTTGAAGAACACTTGTTTTTTTTGTTATGAATGTTAATATCATTAAAAATGAAAAGGTTTGGCTTTACAAAGTAGGAGCCCTTAAATTTGTATCCTTGGCAAAAAAGATAAAACAAGGAGACAAAATAATTAGGAAAATGGATGAAAGAGATTCATCGTATCCAAAGTTGCATCAAGTTGCGGAATCGTTTGCGCTTATGTCTTGCAGTGATTATGTTTCTTGTTACTCGATCTATGCCCTTGAAGATGATAACCGGAGGAATAGAAACCTGATTGTGAACACTTGTTTATCAGATGATCAAAGTATATAGAAACATGGTACTTAATTACTAACACAGTGACTACTCTCGTTATAAGTAGTTATCAACTTATCATTGGTGATGTATATGATGATGCACTTTAAATAGGTAATGAAACATATAGGACCTGAGTCAAAAAAATGTACTGCATTGTTTGAACAAATGTACTAAGATCAAAATGTATATCATCATCAGTTCATCACCATATTTCGAAAAGAACAATACTTATAAATTTTCTGTTTAATTACTTAATCAATAAAAGATGCGTATGGTATTAGAAACAAGCTTTTGTCAATTGTGAACAAGCAAAGAAAGATCCAATTCTAATAGAATTCAGTTTCTCGAAATTTTGTATATAAATAATAATGTAAGGAAGATATATGATCATATGAATGGGCTCAGAATAATTTTAAAGGGACTTGTTGTTCTGTGGAACACAAGATTGACAAAGGAATCTCTATATTGGGCCCGTAGAGTCCAACTCATAAAAACGAACAAGTGGAGAAAAAGACTCCAGCTCTCTTTACCACTTATTGACAAAAACAAAAAAGAAGAAACAAGAAAAGAGTAAAATCTTTGCCTCGTGGGTTTTAGTGTACATTCTCGCATCTTTGTGTTGTGTCAGTTTCTTTAACCGATCAGTACAGTACGACAGTTTTAAACATTTTAATCATAACCTCTGAATTTTCTCGTTGAATCTTGAGTTCTAGTATTTTTAAAGTAAGAGTGATAATAATGACAAACAAAAAAAAGTACTCCGTAGAAAAGGAGAGACCAAAATTAAAGGAGGAAAAAGTTAATAATAAAGCCATTCTTGGTTTAGGAAATTAAGAGAGTTATGTAATAATGGCAGAGTTTGGTATGAAAAGATTTGTGATTGACCATTTCTTTACTCGTAGAAAGCGACCCGGAAATAAACACCAATCATATCTATCTGTATTTTTTATTTTTTTAACAAATAATTCTGATCTTTAGATCCATTTTTTGGTCCAGGAGTAGCTTTAACTATGTAAATCATTTTTCTTACAGAGATTTAAATGACTCAACTTCATTCTAACTTCATTTTTCTAAACAAATAAGTTCTGATCTTTAGGTCCATTTTTTGGTCCAGGACTAGTTTTTAAAGACCGTAAATCATTTCTCTTACAGAGATTTAAATGACTCAACTTCTTCTTCTTCTTCTTCTTTTTTTTGGTTGTTGCTAATCGAGTATAAATTATAGGCGTTAGGTACACCAACCATATCTAATATCCATGTTATATTAGATAGATAAATTAGGAAAATAAAATAATACAACTCAAAATAGTTACTTTGTTGAAAGAAATTGAGAGGGAAAAACTGGAAGTGTATATTTAAGCTATTTTATTTTTAAAAAATATATAATTTCAAATAGCTAAATTTGTAAAATGCAAGGAGATAGTACAATATTTTAGTTTAATAACTTGTAAAGCACAAACAAGTTCGTAGTTAATCACTAGAGTAGCACCTACAATCCAATCCAAGTGAGAATAAAATAGTAACTTTTTTACTGAAAAAGCCTGATCAATAAACAGTTATATTCCTTTACCACGTCAGCCGTGACCCTTTTTTGTTCTGCTCTACACTCTCTTTTCATTGTTAAAAAAAAAAAATCAAATACTGTATGATAATTGATACATAGAAATAATAGAAGCTATTTAGTTTTCAGTAACAATTATAATTACTCTTAGAGTTATAAACTTATAGTTTATTAATCGAGAAAAACACGAATCTAATTAATTACCTCAAGGAAGTACAAACAAAAGTTGAATTACATGTTATTGATTATTCGAGAGAAAGATATCTACATTTGGATTTTGTTAAAAGAAAAATCAAAGCAAAGATTATTACAGAAGAGAAATAATAAGTACTTTGGTGAAAACAATGATCATCATTATCATCATCGTCTTCTTCATGGATTCAATTTAACCCACTCGTATCTTCCTCCACCAAGTGGCTCATCTTTCTCGAAATCGAAGTTATACCTAACAACAAATTCATTATCAGTTTCAAAAATTCGATTAAAAGATTTGAATCAAAAAAAAAAAACTTACTTCATAGAACATTCCAACAACTTATTCCGAAGATCTTTCTCCGCCACCTGAAAAAAGTCTTCTAACTCAGCTTCCTTCACCGTCTCATGGAGACTCTTCCTTAACCTGCGGCGAGACTCTACATCTTCAACAGCCACCGAAGAAGAATCCATGTTCATCGATTCCTCACTATACACAAAAAAATCAAAGACATTTTATAGAAATGTTTGTTACTGATTCAAAATTTTAATATCTGTAACAAATTAAACAAACCTCTTATTCAAATCATCGTAAATCCACGACGTTTCTGTTTCACGATCGTCACCGTTATTTTCCTGGAAAAACGAATTCAAAAATTTCAAAATCTGTAAATCAAAATTCAGTTTCGATAAATAATGCTTTCGTTGTCACCTCAAGATCTACAAATTCGATTCTCCGTTTCGATTTCTCTTCCGATGTAGAACAACACGAAACCGACGAATCTTCTTCTTCGATTTGACACTGTTCTTCAACCGGAGGAGAATCTCGCCGTCGTACTATAACAACACTCGTCTCCGACGCTCCTGCTGAATTTCTCGCCACAATTCCACCGCGATTCGTCGCCTGTACACACGGAGACAGAATTATCCTAGATTCCACTAAATCCACTTCCTCCTCCATCTTCCTTCGTTTCACCGTCGTCGTCGTAACTCCATTCTCTTCAACCACATCTCGTTCTCTTCTCCTAACCGCCGCCATAATCTCCTACGACGTCACCTTCCAGATCTCTATCTCTCTCTAAAATCACTCGTTATGTGTGCGTGTTTGTGTTTCTCTCTCTTTCTCTCTACTAGAGAGTCTCTAGCTCGCGTACCATTTGGGTTATTCTGTTATAAGATGGTGACGATCTTCGTTTTGATCGTAATTTGTTAACGGCCACGATTAACTCTTGTCATTTTCATATAAAGCCTCGTGTGAAGTAGGAATAGTAATTCTTTTAATATGTAACGGAGAATTTGACGGCGCCGTTAAAAATCGAGTATTTTATACCTTACACGATTGATACGTGTCTTTTATTCGTTACGATTACATTAATAGTTTCAAAGTTTACAAAATCAGTGCAATTAGTGCATATCTAGTTACTTTAGAATGATAAATTTTTTTGAATTCAAATTTTTTTGAATTAATATGTTGTTTTTATTTATTTTAATATAATTGGCTGGCTTTTCCAATAAATCAACGAGAATGAAAATAATTATTGTGGATATTAAGATAAAACTGTTTATTTTTTGTTATAATAATTACGAATTTATATTATAAAGATAACAATAATACCATCAAATTATCATATTAATTCACAGACGATCAAATAGATAAAAAAATGTGTGTAAAGCAATATAATGTATATGCAACATGGAATTTGACAACGATGTTATAGATCGAGTATCTTATACCTTTACACGATCAACATATGTCTTTTATTCGATGTGATTACATTAACGGTGTCAACGTTTACAGAATCAGTGCATATCTACGACTACGTTAACGGTGTCAACGTTTACAGAATCAGTGCATAATTTTTTTTTTAGAATGGTAAATAGAATTTGAATTCAATTTTTTAATTAATATGTTTTCTGTTTTTTAAAATAATTGGTTGGTGTTTCCAATGAAATAGAATGAGAATAATTATCGTGGATTTTAAAAATAAATTTAGATTTGATAATTTTTTGTTGTAATAATTGCGAATTTAGATTATAAAGACAATAAAAATCTTAGATTTATAGAGAAAAATGACAATATCATCCAATCATCTTAAATAGATTAAAAAAAATGTGTGTAAAGCAATGTAATGTTGTCACGTTACATTATTAGTGATAATATGTGTTTCTGTGTTAAGATCTTATCAGTATTTGACAATGTAGTTGTGTATAGTTTTTCAATGCATAGTCGTAATATTTCAATTTTGTGAGGGGGTCGACCGTACACATATCAAAATAAGGTATAAAATACATTAAGTCTAAAATACATTAAGTCTAGGGCCATGACGTATTTAACGGTTAGGTGATAATGAAATCAATGCTGCGACATGCTGTTTTGTTGTGGCAATACAATACGTACACAAACATATTCACATGCTTAAATATTACTACTAATTCACACAGTGAATTAAATACTACTAGTTCATATCGCATACATTTCGTTGGTAAAAATAAAAGAATTTTTTTCCATCATCATTTTCGTCTTATATTGAATTTTTTCTTTTTTTTTAATGCCGTCGTTCTGTATCGATTCTTGAGTTCACACAAGACAGTGTCTGCGCATATCCATCATACCATTCAATTTAATAATGTGCCCACGAGCTGCATACTCAATCATTACTAAACTGTCTCTCTCTTTTTTACACTCACTATAACAATGTGTAAGTATATATACATACTTATGAGATATTCAAAATAAAATAGTGAGCTAAACATATAATGTAGTTTAAAAATTCGCATAATATATGTTGTTGACTTCAAAAGAACAAAGATTATCATAACAATTACTACGAAAATAAAATTATCATATATCTATGTATACATCCGTAGTTCTTAATTATGAAAACTTAAACGCTAGTACCAACAAATGAATCCCTAAGTTTTAAAATCTCTCAATGAATACATATTGATATTCGTTTTGAAGGATAATTTTCGATTTAAATTGTGATAGTATTTATCGTAAAACATTACTTTTAGATATGTCCCAGTTTTTATCCAAATATACATAAAGACTGTGCCTATCATGAAAAGTGAAATTGCAACACATCTAAATATATCTTTCTAGATGGAAAAGATATCCAATAAAAACGAAAAAGACTTAAGTGAATGCAGACAAGGGCACATGGGATCTTTAGTGATTTGTATTGTGTGGGCACGAAATTTTATAATCCATAAAGTCTATATCATGATCACAATTTGTAATCACGTATAAATGTTACTACAAGTCTCCAAAGCACTTAAACCCTTTAACAAAACAAAAAAAAGTCTCCAAAGCACTTTCTATCGTTTTCTTACAGTTATATCAAAAAGACAGTCACTGATTCAGAGTTTCATAATCATTTACAATTATAGTGTAGAAGAATGCAGTTTAATCTTGAGTACATAAAAATACAGCAAAATGACTTAAAACCGTATATAGTGTAGACCAAAATGCGAAGCAAAATTGCCGTTTCTCCATTTCTAAAATTTGAAGATGGCTTAAGTTTAAAATAGTCGTTAGTATGAGTGTTTGATTAACGAGTAAAGTGATAAGTAGTAAAGTATTATGTTGAGTAAAAAAAAACCTTTAACTTCACATTTTTTTTTGTTACTTGCGTGATCGAGTGTAGTTTTTTTTTTGTTTTTTTTTGGTTATTTTATCTGATCGAAGAATGGAACCTTAGTTATATGACATTTCATAGTTTTGTCTGTTTCTTACGAGATTAACGTAATTTATAAATTCAATTTGTGGGGATCATGTATAGGTGCGAAGCTACCACATGATTCACAACCACTGTTGGATTGTCAAAACAAAAAGATAAAAGAATGATAATTGATGGAGGTGGGTGGACCCAAAGCAAGGCTAAATATATTCCCAACTAAAACATTAATTAAATTGATCAAGCTAAAATGTATATATATTCTGATTTCTCGATCTGATTTACATATGTTTATGCGACCCCAATAATGTCCTTTTATGAATTAGACAAGAGTTCTTATGGTATTTATGTATTTAGTATTTGAAGTTTTGAACATAAAACAAGATCGACTTAATTACCGTAAAAGACAAAACAGAAAAGAAATAAGTTGATAAACTACTAACTATTCAGAGAAAAACAGGATTAATTTCATTTTTTTTCCTTTTTAAAAATGAAGTACGAAGTCTATTTCACAAGAAATTAAGAAGATTAAATTGTAGTAATGAACATGTCCTTCCCCATTATATGTAAGCAGTCAATGAATGATTGGAATTTGGAAACTTTAACGTTACTCTGACTCATAAACTTACTAAGAAAGGTCCACATTAAGAATATTATCAAATTGCATTAATTAAAATTTTACCTAAAGTCTAAGTTCGTAAAAAATTGGTTTTGGGAGTGTTCAAGGCTAAGCTCTTGTGTCCATGCATGTTCGAGTTTATGCTGGAGAATGATGATTTATGTTTTAGGCAACACATGAAAAAAACAAACATTTTATTAAATAAAGTTCATAACTTCATATGCCAAAGAAAGCTGACGACAACTTTATTTAATTAACGGAAGGGAAAAAGGTTATATTTCTCTTCTAATCAATAAAAAGAAATAAAGTAATGTGTTTTTGTATACTTTTTAAACATTATTCACGCAACTCAATTATAGTGGGGAAAGAAAGCAGATCACTTTCTCAAGTCGAACTTTTTCTTTTTCTCCCCATGGATTTCCCAAGGCTCCTCCAATTACCCTACAAAGACTCTCTTTCCGAAAGGAGATTCATGAATTTTATCATATGAATTGATATGTAAAGCTGATTCATCTTTCTTCTTCGATGATTTTACATCAAAAATTGATAAAAGACATGGAAAAATGCATCATTCACGTGGTTTTCGTATACCTTTTCTTATGTAATGAAAAGAAAATAAACTTTCATGCCTTGCTTTAATTTAGCTTACGAAATATATCAACATTATTGGTACGTATAACATATATATAATCATCTTCTAATGAATGATTGGTCAACCATAAAAAGGTTGTTTGAATGATATGAGATCCAGTTATCCAAATGAAGAAACATGTCGTGTTTTGTGGAGTCATCACACGTATCGTTGAATGTAGGTTTTCAAAATACTAATAACAGATTCAAAATCACACACAATTCAACTAATAGTAACATTGACAAAGAATGCAGGAGTTTAAACCGAAAACCCCATAAAAACTACATTGTTAATATTGTTAGTTTTTCAGTGAAAACAAAACTGGTTTTGTAGAATCCGCCGCAGATAGTATATGGCTGAAATTTGCTAGTCAATTTTTGTATTACTATTAATAAACCCTCTATATATAGCGAGAAGCTAGCTAGATATAATACATATTCGTGTAAGATACAGACGATACTGTATCCAAATGGACCAAATTGTAATAAATATACACATCTATTGATAATTGGCATGATGGTGAGCTAGCAGTGAGAAAGAAGAGAAAATTTGAACCTTTTAATAATATTACTCTGTTTTTCAATAATAATTACAATGAGATTACATTCTTCTTTTTATAGAGATTGAGGGAGAAGGATCTAGAACACTCTCGACACTATACAGATGTATGTAATTTTTGGTTATTAGATAAGGATGAAAGAGGATTGAATTAGTTTTAGAGGAGCGTCTTCCTTTCTCTTTCAATGTTTCCTGCAGGTACATGTACGGATGAGAGACAGCTTTTGATCTTTGTCATCTTCTGTATTTGTTGACCAGGCTTTATAGTTGGACTTGATTTGTTATGGGTTTGGCCCATCTCCTTAGCTTCAGACATCTCACTCACATTCCCCCTCAAACTTGTGGTGGGTGGTTCAGCTACACCAAGTTTGATTCTGAGATCAATGAAGGCTCGTCTTGGTAGCGGTTTTGTGAAAATGTCTGCAAGTTGCAGCGTTGCAGATATGTGTTTTGTCTCCACAAGACCCAAAGCAACTTGTTCTCTGATGTAATGATAATCTGTGTCAAAGTGCTTAGACCTGTTATGAAGAGCAGGATTGGCGCTTAGATAAACTGCTGATAGATTGTCACATTTCACCAAGGTTGGATGGGTTTGTGTAACTCCAATATCCCTAAGCAGAAAAGACAGCCAAGTAAGCTCTTGAGCTACTGCCGTAAGAGCTCGATACTCTGCTTCTGTGCTAGATTTTGACACTGTTTCTTGTCTCTTGGCTGACCACGAAATGAGGTTGCATCCAAGTAGTGTACAGAACCCGGTTGTCGAGCGTCTTGTTTCCTTACACCCAGCCCAGTCGCTATCACTGTAAGCTACGAGGGACAAGTTCTGGTTTTTCTTGATGTGTAAGCCCAAGTGAATAGTTCCTTTCACATATCTCAGAATCCGTTTGAGCAAACCAAAATCTGCTGTAGTAGGAGAATGCATCCTTTGGCAAATGAAGTTAACAGCAAACTGTATGTCGGGTCGGGTGATGGTTAAATATTGAAGCTTTCCAGCTAAACTTCTGAAGTAAGTAGGTTCAGGGAAGAGGTCTGAATTCAGGTTCTCAATGTGTTGAGGTAGTGGAGTAGGCATAGAGTTGCAGTTTGACATTGCGGCTTGGTGAAGAATGTCTTTAGCGTAGGCAGTTTGATGGAGGAAGAGACCTTCTGGTGATGACTCAATTTCCACACCAAGGAAATAACTTGGAGCGCCCAGATCCTTCATTGAAAAACGTTTGTTGAGAGACATGAGAAGCTCTTGAAGTAGATTGTGATCACTCCCGGTGAGAAGAATGTCATCTACATATAGAAGTAACACCAAAGTCTTCCCATTCTTGTGATATGTGAATAGAGAAGGATCTGATTTGCTGCAAGAAAAACCAAAGTCAAGAAGATAGTTACTAATCGTGTCAAACCAAGCTCTAGGAGCCTGTTTTAAGCCATACAAAGCTTTGGTGAGACGGCACACATATGAAGGTTTTTCTTGATCCACAAAACCAGGAGGCTGAAGCATGTAGACAGGTTCCTTTAATTCACCGTGAAGAAACGCATTAGACACATCAAGTTGCTTTATGTTCCATCCTTTAGCAGTAGCAACATCGAGAACAAGACGGATAGTGGCTGTTCTGACCACCGGACTGAAGGTTTCAAGATAGTCTAGACCTTCCTCTTGGTGAAATCCTTTGGCAACAAGCCTAGCTTTTAGCTTATCCACAGACCCATCTGGTTTGAGTTTAGTTTTGAACACCCACCTGCATCCCAAAATATTCATATCTTCTGTGGGCTGAACCAATGACCATGTATGCAACATGTGAATTGTTCTCATTTCATCATTCACCGCATTGTTCCAACCAGGGTGATTTAAGGCTTCATCAATCGATTTTGGTTCCTCAACTGAAAATTTTGAGGTAAGAAGTGCATATCGTGTGTTTGATTTATGAATCCCGGCTTTAGACCTTGTTGTCATTGGGTGAGTGTTTTCTGGTTCTTGTTGTACTTCTTCTTCTACTGTAACCTCTGCTTCATCATTTTGAGTGTGTGTTTCTTCATTCAGAGATTCTGTTTCTGTTTCTTCAAAGGAGTCTTCTTCCTCTTCTTCATTCAATACTCCCTCAGTTAAAATTGCAGGCTGAGTTGTAGTATCCTGAATTGTATTCTTCTGGATCGATGGAGGTTTTGCTAAGCTTTCAATTTTTCCTTCTTCAGCTTGCGGTATGAGTGACTGATCAGCTTGTGGTATAGATGACTGCCAAGCACTGAGAAGAGAGGACTCGTATTGTGGAACCAAGAACTGATATTTTTGTTTGAAAGGAAATGTTTCTTCATCGAAGATAACATGCCTTGAGATATACACTCTTCCGGTAGGTGGGTATAGACATCTATATCCTTTATACTGAGAATTGTAGCCAAGAAATACACATTGTAGTGATCTAGGCTCAAACTTATGCTCTCCTAAGGGTCTTAAGCAGGGATAACATGCTGTTCCAAACACTCTAAGCATTGCATAATTTGGTTTCTGTTTTAGTAAAGCTTCAAGGGGACTTACATTGCCTAATGACGGAGAGGGAAGCATGTTGCTTAGGAAACTTGCAGTGAAGAACGCTTCTACCCAGAACTGTAGCGGTGTGTGACTGTGAAACATCATCGACAAACCGAGCTCGACAAAGTGACGATGCTTCCGTTCTGCTATACCGTTTTGTTGAGGAGTATAGGGGCAAGAGATTCTATGTTGAATTCCACAGTCTGTTAGGTGCTTCTTCATTAAGTTACTTGTAAACTCACCACCTCCATCACTCTGAAACACCTTGATCTTTGTATTAAATTGGTTTTCAACCAGGTTTTGGAAAGCAACAAATACCGCAAAAAAATCTGACTTTGCTTTTAATGGATAAAACCATGAGTAGCGAGAGTAATCGTCAACAAACACCACATAATACTTGAAACCTTGTTTAGATACAACTGGTGAGGGGCCCCAAAGGTCACAATGAATTCGACCTAAAAGATCTAACTCACGAGAATTCGAAGAAAAAAACTGTAACTTAGAACTTTTCCCCATCTGGCAAGGCTCACAAACAGGGGACATTCTGCTCTTATTGAAACTAATTTCCTTGCTTGACTTGAGTTGTTGAAGAATCCGAGAATTTGAATGTCCTAAGCGATGGTGCCATATTTCTTCGGATGCTGCACACTGTCGATTAGAATAGAAGGCTACAAATTCTTGGTTCTCCAACACATATAGACCGTTACTTCGAGGACCCTTTGACACCACTTTCTGAGTATTTATATCAATAATGCATACTTTATTAGCATCAAAATACACACCGCAAGGATAGTCATCACATAGTTTGGATACTGATAGAAGGGACTTTTGTATATCAGGACATACTAAGACCTCATTTAGTGGAAGAGTACCTGAATCAGAAGAAATGGTGGTGGATCCAACATGTGTGATGGGTAAGTATGCTCCATCGCCAACAAGAACTGTGTCACTGCCGTTGTAGGGTGATGCAGCTTGTAGATTATTTGTGGAAGAAGTCACATGAGCTGTAGCTGCAGAATCAGGTACCCACTCTTTACCAGAACTGTCTGAAACCCGCAGAGAAGAGAAGGCCTGGGCAGTATCAACACTTTGATAGTTGTGATCAAATCTGTTGTAACATTTTAGAGCTGTGTGTCCAGTCCGCCCACAGATCTGACACACTGGACGCTCTCCTGTGTTATTGGAGTTTGTCTGATGCTGAGAGAAACCCCTTCCACGCGTAGAGTAGCCACTTCTGCCGCGATTTTGACCATAGCCTCCTCTACCTTTACCACGGTTGCCGGAAGTGTAGTTGTCTGTGTATTCACTACGTTGAGTGTTGAAAGCCATGTGAGGATTGGCAGTAACTGATTCTTCATAGGACTGGAGCTTCACATCAAACCCTTTAACCTCGGAAATCACATCTCTGAAGGTTGGTGGAGAAATTTTACTCAGAGAGCTTTGTATAACAGTAGTGATAGGATCATACTCTCTTCCCAGACCATTAAGAAAACCAAAGATCTTCATTGATTCATCCACAGGCTTGCCTATAGAACTTAAAGCATCACACACAGCAATAAACTCACGACAATACGCTGATAAAGTTTTGTCTTTTTTTGACAAGAGTTGCAGAGTACGGCGGAGCGTGAACTCACGAGCAACACTGCTCTTATTGAAGTTTTCTGCTAAGGAGATCCAAATATCTCTAGAGGTTTGGAGATTGTGGACATACCCGAGAACTTCTTCTGATAGCGTGCCAAAAAGCCATGAACGGATGAGCTGATCAGTGCAGAACCAACTTTCATACTGAGGGTTTGCGACATCGACGGAGGTGTCTCCTGTGACGACGTTGAGAGTACGTGGTGGTGGTGTGATTCCACCATTGACAAAGCCGATGAGTTTGTGACAAGATAGCAAAGACTCGAATTGTGTCTTCCAAAGGAGATAGTTGGAGTCATTGAGCTTGAGAGTTACAGAACTAGAGACATGGACATTGTCCGGAAAAGGGTATGGATCTGCCATTTTTGGACCTGTGAGAGTTTAGAATGGCTCTGATACCATGAGAAAGAAGAGAAAATTTGAACCTTTTAATAATATTACTCTGTTTTTCAATAATAATTACAATGAGATTACATTCTTCTTTTTATAGAGATTGAGGGAGAAGGATCTAGAACACTCTCGACACTATACAGATGTATGTAATTTTTGGTTATTAGATAAGGATGAAAGAGGATTGAATTAGTTTTAGAGGAGCGTCTTCCTTTCTCTTTCAATGTTTCCTGCAGGTACATGTACGGATGAGAGACAGCTTTTGATCTTTGTCATCTTCTGTATTTGTTGACCAGGCTTTATAGTTGGACTTGATTTGTTATGGGTTTGGCCCATCTCCTTAGCTTCAGACATCTCACTCACAAGCAGAAGAGGACAAGCTACAATTTATTTAGATGTTAGAAGCTATGCAAATAGCTAGAGCCCCAAAAATCAAACACATTTACGTCTACCTAATTAGTATACGTATTTATAAATGCATGTAAAAAAGGTAATGTAATTGTAATATCTAAATAACAATTGAAATTGCTTGGCTGATTTTATTTTTTCTTAAAACGAATGAATAGGAGAGTGACATCAGAATAAAATATCAAACATGAAGACTCTTCGTACATACATCGATCGATGGTTTTGCCTGATGCAAAATTTAATTATAACCGAACTCCAGTAAAATGTTGAGCACTTAGCTTATGGGATACAATTTCGAACTATCATATATAACATCACTTAGCTTAGGAAAAGTTAGAAAAAACTTTGTCATATTATATAAGATATATCTATTCCTTTTTCTTTAATTTAAGATCATCGGTCTAGCGGTTTGAGCGAAGAACATAAAAATCCTACTCGGACAATAATTATAAAGAAATCACAAACATGAACCGCACAAGCGTAAACCAACATGAAGCAAACACAAACACAAAAACAGATAGTTAAATTATGTATAAGAAAGAATAAATTGATAAAGAAGTAAAGAGGAAAATGCATTTTTGGTGGTTAGTGGAATAGTGGGAACTGGGAAGGAGAAGAAAGGACAACGAAATGGTGTCGTAATGTTAGGATGGGTAGAGTAAATGAACTTCGAGTCGAAGTGATCTTAACGTGTGTGCCTTTCTTCATGGTCCATCGTTGTCTATTAGGGGTTACCACGTGGACACTTAATTATGGGTTCTTTATTTTCTGCCACGTGTCCAATCTTCTTGTTCTTCTAAAATGACAATTGTGATTGATCACCATCTTACAACCACACTAAACCCGAACAAAAACAATATAATATATAAAACTTTTTATCTTATCATTCTCTTTTACATGTTTTAGTTTTTTCTTAATCACCCGTAGAGTTATGGTCTAGTGACATTAATCGGAACCTTTAAAGAAAACTCCAGTCTGAAGCACTTCGTTAAGTTTTTACTACGGCTGACCGGATCTATGATCGGGTTTATGAAAAAAAAAAAAGACAATTTCTTAATATTTTACCATTTTTTTCATTGCTGAAAGCTCTTACCATTTTGTTTTCTAACGTTTTTAGCCGTCTTGTTCTTATACTTTGCAGATTAATAGCTTGTATAGATTGTCTCCTTGTTAGACATCGTGTCTCTTTTTCTTCCTCACATATTTCATTTATTTTTAAAGTATCATTGGTTTGTACATATGTCTCTCATCATTCAATTATGTTGTATGTGTTTGTTACAAGGCATAACGACAAAAATATGATTCGACTTGCTATATAAGAAAATATATAGAGTTGATAAATTATGAAAATTTGATTTGACTTCTAACGACTGGCTTATCTACTCTGCCTGGAATCTTTTTTTTTTTCTTTTTTTTCTTGGACATTATCATTATGTTCTCTTCAGAATAATACATAATTACAGAAAAACAAACTTCTTAAGTGAACTTCAAATTTTTCTTTTTTACTTTCATTTGCATATTGTATTGCACAAAACAAAACAAAATCATTTGCATGTTGTGCTTTTCTTCTAAAATGTCCAAAATTGACGAAAAATATCATGATACTAAAATTACATTTTCTCTGGAGAGACTGATGACCATATATAATCTCGGAATATAGTTTCGAATTATATATGTATATGTTTTTTCTCAGAATGAAATTTTTTCAAAAATAAAGATAAAATTCCGTGATAGAGTATTGGGCTTTTATTTTTAATATACAAAATGAGCTTGTAACTTCCGTTCGAATCAAGAAATTGACATGGGTTTTTTCAAATATCAGCTTATTGGGCCTGCTTCGTTGATTTTATGGGTCCAACAGTTAGAATCTACAATTTTATTCTTGTAGCCTAGTTTTACTGGGCCTAAATAATCATTTCATTGGGTCAAAAGCAAACACATTTTTTTGTTCAGCTCACAAAATTACAAATCTTATGCGGGATAAAATCAGCAATGCAAAAAAATTACAAAACACTTGACATGGCTCAACAAACCCAACAATTTTTTTGAAATTTTTCACTTTTGAGACAAATTTTGTATAGAAAAGACCATGACAATTAGCAAAAATGAAAACTATGTTAGCCAATTAACTAAGATCGCAACTTAATAAGACAAATCTACGAGATCACCAAACTTCCAAGTGTCGACCAAAATGACTCGCACCATTTGATTCCTACATCGATGAGAGCCACGTTGGATCCCACTCAAATGTTCAAAGACTTGAACCATGTGGTACCAACTCAAAATCCTTTTCGTTTGTTAGGAATATTCAAACAAATAAGTACAGGACAATATCAAATAAACAAAGTTCTTCTCTTTTTCTTCTTTGTAGAACAAGAAAACTAATACATTTTCTATCCTCTAAAACAAAACGATGAAATAAACTAGTAAAACTAATTTGGTGTGTAAGAAAAGAACTAATTTGGTGGGTGATAATGGAGGCTGCTTTTGCAATATTTTAAAGTTTTCCTCTATGTATATATATAAGTATAACATGGACAATTGTACTTTATTATTATGTGTATGATGATGCTATGCAAATTATATAGCATGCCTAAGCCTAAATAATGATAATTTTTTCATGCCTAACAATAACAATGATATATTACATGATAACTATGTAGAGAGTAGAGACTAGAGATGTAACCTGAACTTTATATGGCTTTATAACTCACATGAAAAAGTTAGGTATATTAAGTATGTTTTAGGGTTAAATTTTGATATAGATTTACTATTTACCATGTATCATGTATGTTTGCAATAAATATGGACGCATGGAATCACACTAGCCCTCAGGCTAAAATAAATAGGATTGCTCAAATAAGGCGCTATCATCAATGGACGACCGTCTCAAACTGCGACAAACCTGGTTATACACTATTTTGTATTAACAAAGCTTATACTCCGATTACGTTTTTTAGTCGTTACTATTACATGTTATCTCGTAAAGACCAAATAAACACTATTGATTCGGTTTGATAAGCCGACCAGTTATAAGTTGTAACGTACGGTGTCGGCAGCTCGAACTCTTATGTGTCATTGTGTTTCTAAACGTTTTTTTTTGGTCATATATGCGTTTGTATTTTTAGTGGTTAATTATATGAAAAATGTATTATCTTTTATATATATAATAATATAACAAAAAGATTGAATATTCTGTGTGTGTTTAGGATCTTTAAAAGAAATTTTTTATATGGCAACTATTCTTTTTACTATGTATTTTGATTAACACTTTCAAACTAACAACATTATTAATCAATTAAAATCGTACGCGAGAAACTTCAAAAGTCTCTTTCCTTCTCATCCCGCTTCAGAAATTTAAGTCTGTTTGCCAACAAGATTCGTTCAATGAATAAATATATTAGATCAATCATAAACTAAATGATCAAATATAGATAAATTAGATAAATATAGTTAGATGAAAAGGGACATAATAACTTCCGCTAAAACAAGGTTAGTAAATAAAGACAACCTAATGATTCGTATCAATATGTAGTATATTATAAAAGACTTTAATCAAATTTAATACAGTAACTCAGCATGGAAGAATCATTTTTCATTATTATTCTTAGTGTAAAGTATCACTACTATTAATGTAAAGCTGTAAACAAGAGACCAACAACTATTCATTTTAAGTTTAGAGTAATTACGAAGCAAAAACTATATATACTAAACGATATTATTCAAAAACAAAACTATATATTAAACAAGAAATAAAGTCAAAAGTGTAACGTTTCAGAACGGACGGTCACGCGTGACACAGTGGCTCTCTCTTTTAATTGATATTGTGTCTCCACTTTAATTTAAATTTCATTCATAAAATAAATTTGAAATAATCAAATTCATAATTAACCTTTTTAACTAATTTATAGTCAACTTCTAAGTTTCTACTTAAACATATTAATAAGGGAACTTACGTAATGACACCAAATGAGAAATAGTATCAACAAGTCAATTTATTAAAAAGCTTTTAATAATTTCCTAATCTGAACACTTTTGTATCTTGAATTTGTGGATAAAATTAGCCAAATTTTGTAAATTAGGTTTGTAGTAATTAATTACTGAGATTAAGTAGCGAAGAAGAAGAAAAAAAGGACAGTCCCCATGTTTTAATGACAATGGCTCTACTTTCCACGTTTATAATATTACAAAATCTTTCTTTTGCTCAGAACACAACTTGCTTTGAACTCTTTTACCTTCTTCTTCTTCTTTAGATTCTCTGTAGCTTGAAGTGGATTCATGAATCTGTAATCTCGTCTCTGTATCTAAAAAGCTTCTGCTTTTAACATTATCTCTGTTTCATAAGCTTCTAGAAGCTTCAATGGCGGAGTATATCTGTTTATTCGGCAAGGTTCTTCTCTTTCTTTCTCTCTCTCTCGTGTCTCTTTTTGTGATTAAGCTTCTGGGTATCTCTGCATGTATGTTTTATCAATGGAATCTACCAAAAAGTTCTGTTTTTTGCAAAGATTTCATAAGGAAAAGTCATGATTTTTGAGTCTCTCTGTTATTTCTCCGTTGTAAATGAATGTGATTGGTTTAGGGTTTAGCAGTAGATTCTTGTCTGCTCTGTGTTTTCATATTCTTGATTCCGACTTAATTTTGAACCAAAGTGTTGTTTCTATTTGAAACAAGAAAACGAAGAGCCAACAAAAGCCCTAGAGAGAGCAATTAAGGAAGAAGATTCACTTGAAATAGTTTGATTTAGGGTTTTAAAATCAATTCTCTAGGCAACTAAAGACTCTTGATTTGGTTGTTGTTTGTAACAGGACAGTGCAGCGATTGTTATAAAGCAACCAAAGAAATCACCATTATTCTTAAGGATGATTGTTTTAGTGTTTGCTATGGTTTGTGGTCTCTACATTTGCGCTGTTTGCTTAAAACAGTTAAGTAATGTCAGCTTCCAAACCTCCCAACTTGTCCAAACTAGTCCTATTGATTCTCACTCGCTACGCTTTGTTACTCGGATTCATTATCCAAAGCCTCAGACTTTTAATAGGTAACTAATATACCAGTTCTGTTCTTGTCTATGTTTTTGACTCTCTTTGGTTTGTTCCTTTGTTTAAATCTTTGTTTTGGGTTGTCTTAAACTAGAGCTGAATGTGGACATAATCCGGTGAGGTACTTTGCGATATTGTCGATGCAGAGATCAGGAAGCGGTTGGTTCGAAACATTGTTGAATAGTCATAACAATGTGAGTTCTAATGGAGAGATTTTCTCTGTTTTGGATCGAAGGAAAAACATTTCTTCAATCATTCAGACTCTTGATAGAGTTTATAATCTTGATTGGTTTACGAGTGCTTCAAAGAACGAATGTTCTGCTGCTATTGGTTTCAAATGGATGCTTAACCAGGTATTAAACATCGTTACCGAGCCAAGTACTTACGGATTTTAGAGTTCTTAATCAGATTCTGTTGCAGGGTTTGTTGGAGAACCATAAAGACATAGTAGAGTACTTTAACCGAAGAGGCGTCTCTGCGATATTTCTGTTTAGAAGGAATCCTTTAAGAAGAATGGTTTCTGTGTTGGCAAATTCTTATGACCGTTATGCTAAGCTTTTGAATGGAACTCATAAGTCTCATGTTCATTCTCCTGCAGAGGTTCTTTTTTTTTTGCATACAAATGTTTTGGATTCTTGAGTTTGTTGGTTTCTTGATTCTTTTGATTCCACTGCAGGCAGATGCACTTTCTAGATATAAGCCGGTAATCAACTCGACATCGTTGATCCACGATTTACAAGAAACAGAGAATTCAGCTGCAAAGGCTTTAGAATATTTCAATACCACTCGTCATATTGTTGTCTTCTACGAAGATCTCATAACAAATCAAACGGTAAGCTTTCGAAATAATCAAAGCTACGCTATTGTCTTTTGCTTAACGCGGTTGTTAATACCTATGGAGTTTGATGCAGACATTGAAACAAGTTCAAGAGTTTTTGAACATTCCAGTGAAGGATTTGTCAAGCAGACAGGTGAAAATACATAGAGGAGATTTGTCAGATCATATAAAGAATTGGGAAGATATAAACAAGACTTTGAATGGGACTGAGTACGAGAAATTTCTACGAGCTGATTATTAGTGTTTTAAACTATCTTAGTGAAAAAAAGGTCTTCTAAGTTTGAAGCTTTTCTACTTCTTAGGTTCTTCGGCTCAACTACTTGTTGATCTTTTCCTTTATCATCTTCTATTTTTGTTATCTTTTTAGCACATAAATGATTTTGTTTTCTTCTCATTGGATGTATAGGAGGAACTGGAAAACTGTATTGCTTATTTTTAGAGGTTTGTTTTGTGATTGTTGATTTGAGTTATGATCTGTTCTTACATTCTGATGTACTTTTTTCACTATTTCATAGATGATGAAATGGGCCTTGAAATTAGGCCCAGTAAGACCATTCGATTTTTGACTTTGACATATTTGACTTCTTTGGAGCCTTAACATTATTCATGTTGGGTCTATTCTCGTCGACCGTAAATCATGCTGGAGAAATAAATATTTTCACGAGAAATAAAGGTGTACATGTAATTGCTAATCGTTTCACGTGAGGTTTAAACAACATGCTCCTTTTATCTAATGGTACACTATTTTATTCCTATTCACGATATCTTATACGGCAATACTACTTCGTATTCATTGATATGTGAGTGATATTTAACTCGATAACATGATATTTTACTCGATGACACATTATTTAACCAAAAAGAATACAATTACGTACAACTGCGAATGGTACTTTGTCCAAAATCGTTATCAAAACTAGTTACTCATAAATTCAAAAAAAAAACTAGTTACTTAACAATCCTCAGAAATAAATGGTTGTTGTTTTCGGCATTATTTGAGTCTTAATTCATTAATTACTATAATCTTCTTTAGTTTTTATGAGAAAATATTATATAACTGAAAACTAAAGTTGTACAATTGTACTACAGTCTACTTATCAAATCAGAGAGAATAATATCTCAACTTTCATTATAAAAGATTCACTTTGGCCTTTGGGGGTAAGAAGTAAACAAAGAAGCTTCGAAATAATGTAATTAAATGAAAGAAAGATGCCTATAAGCTATAACATACCAAAAAAGGGAAAAAAAGAAAAAGGAGAAAAAAAGCATAGAGTGAAGAATGATTCTGAACCGCTAGAATTTTGAGACGGACCAACTTTAAGGTTGGAAAGGTTAGTGAAACAGCCTTACAAATCTATGATCGTGACTTCTGATTCCTTATAAAAATTGATTCGTTCGTGATGTTTTAATATTGGAATAGTGTGACCTTTTCTATGAACATATGTTACTGCGACAGTTCATTAATAACGCATTCATTTTTTGTATAAACGAATCGATTAGTGTTAAAACAAAAAAAGAAGCAAATTGTGTTGTAATACACCAATTGAAAAATGCGTAAATTAAACACAATCATTATGTCCTCATGACCTCGTGATAATACGTACCAACAAATCCGTTTCGATGGCTTTGACAAACACGAACCATACATAATAACACCACATAATTAAAAGTATTTTTTTTTTTTGTCAAATTAAAGTAAAATTTCTGATGGTGAAACTCAATCACAAAACCAAATATAATATATATGTTATGTTCACATAGATT
Source organism: Arabidopsis thaliana (assembly GCF_000001735.4). Lineage (NCBI taxonomy): Eukaryota > Viridiplantae > Streptophyta > Magnoliopsida > Brassicales > Brassicaceae > Arabidopsis > Arabidopsis thaliana. Next base: position 18,783,469 of record NC_003074.8, on the reverse strand, counting down.
TTGGTGCTTACCTTCTAAATCACATTATTAATTCTCCCGTTGATAATTAAAGAGAACCCTAGACTTCAAAAACTCTTAAGACAATCACACGTACGCGTGATTTTCAAATAGTTATTTCCATTTCTTTTGACTTTCTAAAGCCATATATAAAGAATAATACATATTTTCTTATTTCAAAGTAATCCCTAGTTAACAAAGGGGAATTCGTCACTCTCTTGTTTTGTTTAATCGTCAAAACTCTTCTGTTTTTATTTTGTTTTTTTACATAGTTCTCAAAATTCAGGCTTCAACAAAAATATTTAGAATCTAAGATTCGTCTATCTATTAATTCAAAAAAGTTTTGTGGAAATAGTAAATTATATATACTTTTCATATTGATCTTCATATATATATATATGAATTCATGCCACATACATATTATATGCAAGTTTGTGTGCGCATTTATCATATTAACAAAGAGGTAGAGAAGTTGATTGATGGTAGGGATTATGATCAAGATTTGTAATTTACAAGGTTATGTACGATTAAGTTTAAAATGACTAGTGATGATTAAGAGAAAGCACATTATCGTTTTTGCGAAACTGTTCTCGTTTCTGTATGGAAAAAAAGACAACAACAACTTGTTCTAAATATAAATAGAAGCCTAGGGTGGCGGAGGCTACGTTAGTGGAAACTTCCCTGTGTGCAGGAGCCAACCAAATTAAAAATGCTTTCTTTCCCTTTCAACATGTCATTCACTATTTTTAAGCCTTTATACAAAAAAGGCCATGATATTCACTATTTTGTTACTTTTATAATCCCTTTTCGGTAATATCAAGTATTTGTATTAACATGCATGCGCATTCTTCAACCATTCCGATCATTTTCGATATAGTTATATAAAATATGTGCTAGTTCGAAAACAGACGATTTATTCCGGCTACATCATTTACATGTTATAAAATTTGTATAAAGATATATATTTAGAACCAAAAACATATTATGATGCTGAACACCAAATTTTTTTAACTTAGTGGTGACTGGTAGGGACGGTATAGTAGTGGTTTTGTTGATGGGGATAGTGCCTTTGACATTATTCTAGTGAATCTATTGACTACATGGCTTTTCTATGTTTTGGTTTATTTTTTATTCCCTCTTTTGGTTTGATATTTTGTCATTATTATTTATTTGGAAATGGTATATTCCTTAGAAGCTTGGCGGCGTTGTCGGACACATGCGAGTTGGCAAGGAAATCAATAACATCCACAAACTACAAGTCAATAAAATTGTTCTAATATAGCGATTTTCGTCTCCTCAATTGAAGACCGGTATCGCATTTTTTGTCGAGTTAAACTATTAACATTTTAGTATATATATAAGATTCAGAAAGAGGACGAAATATATATATATATTCTTTATATGAGCAATGCAACAAACAATATATGATGTTTTTATAATATGGACGACTCAACCTTCAATGTTTGGAACTTTCCAAAAAAAATGAATCCACAATAACCAAACTTTCATGTATTCCAAGTATATTGAAAACAAAAAAAAATTCTTATTCATTGGAAAATCACTTAAATGACATTCGAAATAAACACAAAATTTAAAGGTAAGCGGTAAACCATCTCTAAATATTATTCAAAGAGTTTTGGTTCATTGCGAAGTCTTTGCATATCAACAACAGGAAGAAAATTGGTGGTAGGCAACACTTTTCATGGGGTAGTGGAAGATCTTTATATTTGTGACTAAGATCATCTTATTATGCTTAGCATGAAAAAGTACTATACACGGTATATAAAAATCTCAACAGTATGTTGCACAATATATAGTCAAACATGCATAGAATCCTATTTAGTATTTTACACTAACCATTCGACTTTTAAAGCCTTAAAGGAGAGAAAAGTCAATTATAAAGATCTTTTGTCAAATCATTAGTCTTCTTTAAACTCGTGTGATTGTGTTGTTGAAAATGCATTTCTGTGGTGGCGAAGGGAGTCTTTTCTTAGCCTTTGAATTCATTTTAAAAACAATGAACCAATTAATTTAGATTATTAATATAATTTTCAAACCAAATGTTATTATTTCCATCGTTAAAAATCTTTCGGAATACAAATATGTGTTGTATATTCAACAATGGAGCACTACGAGAGGTTTCGGACCGACTTTGTAATATTGTATGATTAACCTTCATCAGAAATAGCAATCTATCAATATTTTGGAATCTCCTTTAACCAGAGGCTCTATTTATCGTCCGTCCATTGATAGTCTATTATAGCATTTTCTATTTCAATTATAACCATGCACGAGCAACAAAATAAGAATGCGTGCACACTTGTTGTTATAATGTATTTGAATAGGTATATAATTTATACAATTATACTATGTCGACATGTCGTCATATTTGCATGTGCAAATGGAGAATTCAGTAAAGAAGCAAAGAACTAATTAATTAGTAACTATATATTTTTTGGTATATCATGCCAAAGTAAACTAATTAGTAATGTTCGAGGTGCGAAGGTTAATCGAATTCTATCTCAAATTGTCATATAAAAAAGTTCATCATCAATTTATCATTTCCTTCCATTGTAATGAAATTTAACATTCATATGATCATATCAACGAATTTTTTTATCATCTCCTTGATCTTTTTTTTTTTTTTTAATTTAGAGAAACAAGGAACTAAATATATGAGAAACGTATTGTTAATTTTCATCGAAAAAAATAAAAATTCGTGACTAAATGTATTCGAACACCCTTCAAAAAATTAAAAACGGCCTTGATATATAAATACTTTGTTGATAAAAAAATATATATGAATACTTTGATAATCTTAAATTAATAGATAGACGGTCCAAAATCAACCAGTGTGGCCATTGTGTCTACACATTAAATTTAATGAACAGCAACATAAGCAATCTCATGGCACTATAAATACATTCTCTTTGGGGCACTCTTACTGCAAATTTCAGCATAACTACTCATATATACAAACTCCTAAACCTTGCTTCTAAATCCACAAAAAACAACAACATGAAACTACTCTCTATCACTTTGACCTCTATCGTCATCTCGATGGTATTTTACCAAACACCAATCACCACTGAAGCAAGAAGCTTGAGGAAAACAAACGACCAAGATCATTTTAAAGCTGGATTTACAGATGATTTCGTGCCCACTTCTCCAGGAAACAGTCCTGGTGTGGGACACAAAAAAGGTAATGTGAATGTTGAAGGGTTTCAAGATGACTTCAAGCCCACGGAAGGAAGAAAGTTGCTGAAAACTAACGTTCAAGATCATTTCAAAACCGGATCTACAGATGATTTTGCACCTACTTCCCCTGGACACAGTCCCGGGGTGGGACACAAGAAAGGAAATGTCAATGTTGAAAGTTCCGAAGATGACTTCAAACACAAGGAAGGAAGAAAGCTTCAACAAACAAACGGTCAAAATCATTTCAAAACCGGATCTACGGACGATTTTGCACCTACTTCTCCGGGAAACAGTCCTGGGATAGGTCACAAGAAAGGGCATGCAAATGTTAAAGGGTTTAAAGATGACTTCGCACCCACGGAAGAAATACGATTGCAGAAAATGAACGGTCAAGATCATTTCAAAACCGGATCTACCGATGATTTCGCACCTACAACTCCAGGAAACAGTCCCGGTATGGGCCATAAGAAAGGAGATGACTTCAAACCCACGACACCAGGACATAGCCCCGGGGTTGGTCATGCTGTCAAGAACGATGAACCTAAAGCTTAAAAAAGGTTTAATAGTTTATAGCTATATCTAATACATTGGTTTACGATATGTATTTTTATAAATTATAGTGTAATAGATTATACCCATTGGTACCATTTTATACTGGATTCATAATTCTAGATCATGAATAAAATTAGGGATACAAATTGTTGTGTTAACATTTGAAACTCTTTGTATTGTACGAGCTTGTTTATTGATATTATTTGTTAATTATGATTTTAAATACTCATTATATCGTCCGTAGTGTTGATATGGACTAATAATGAGCTTCTTAATATTTGTTACCTTCAATGAGGTAAATTAAAATTCAAAAGCACGTAAATATCTCAACAAATTGTATTAGCTACGTACGGAAAATAAACAGATACAAATAATCAAATCATATACAGACGAATAAATCAAAATCAAACCCACAAAATCGATCGAATGAGTTCGTACATGTAACCAGTTTGAAATTTGCTTAGATGTTGATTAACACCAACGGTGATAGTGTCTATAACCTTTAGCCAAACGGTGTGGATACAGGTGCAGGTCCAGCGAGTGCATCAGAGCGTTTGATGCTTCCCATACCGCATATGATACAACCGGGCGACGAAAGAGCAGCAAACTTAGCACCACAGAGATCACAAACATCGTATCCAATAGTCGATAATCTGCTGAGCGTAGCTGAGCATAACTGAGAAGGATCTTCAAGCGGGTCAATGGATTTGTTCGATGTGCCTCTCTGGACACAGAGATCGACTAGTCCTCTTAATTCCTCTTGCTTACTCGCTGGTGCCTTTGATAAAAGAAGTTCCAGCATCTGCTTTGAGTAGCCATAGTTTTGAACTTCCATGTTTCTTTTGATTGCAGTACGTATGCAGTTTATACGGTGCTTGGCTAGTAGTGGCAGTGAAGCTAGATGCCTTGAAAGTCTTGCCATTTCGTCCTTTGCGCTTAATGCACTTGCACCTTGGACTCTTTGTAGCCTCAAGATTTCCTGCAAATGGGAGAGAGGAGAAAAAAAGCATTGATAAGATGGTCTCATCGTTTGAGCAGAATCTAAACTCATTACAGGGGAGATCGACGAGAGTTAGTTACCCGAAGGAGAGTTACAGCTATCTTGTACTGAGCACAGATTGTGGCTTGAGCTTTGATATCTGCACCACGCGATTGATCCTTAGCCAGAGCCAAGAATGCTTCGTCAAAGCAAGACAGTGCATCTGGAAGCTGGTTTTGTTCAAGATGGGCAAGTCCAGTCTTGAAACAAACCGGAGCTGCAGCTCCACGTGGAACCTGAGGAGAAAAGCAAACAATAAGATATGCACTTTTACGTGTTGGATTTGATCTATATATGTAATAAGAAACATCAGAAAGATTAATTAGTGAATTCCAAAATCAAATTCACATTTACCTGTCCAGGACGAACTGATGCAGGAGGCGATTGAGGTTGTCCAGGAGGCTTACCAGAATCGCCGGTATTTGGAACTCCAAGAACGCTAAGATCAAGAGGCTGTGTAGAAACGGGAACCTGAGATGGCACCTGGTTCTGACCAGGATACTGTTGACGAACACCGCCGTCAGGAAGTCCAACAGTCTGAAATGGCGCACCAGGTTGTTGACTTGTTTGTTGAGGATACTGTTGAGGAACACCACCATCGGGAAGACCAATATCAGGCAGAGGAGTATTATTTGCTTGATTTGGACCACCCTGTGCAGCTATTGCAGCTCGAGCAGCTTGGTCCATTTTCGAAAGATAAGTGCCAGGAGGAGGCAATGTCTTGGCAACCTCAACAGATGGGATTGTGTTTTGGAAAAAGTCTTCCGGTATCGGCGCGGCTACACCAGGTGGAGCTGGTTGAGAAACTGGTTGAGGTTGCTGTGTCCATGAGCTCATTGCAAAAGGATCAACAGGAGCAGATGCAGAACTTGGAGCAGTTGTAGTTGCAACTGTTGAGGAAGAAGGCTGGCTTAACATCTGACCCAAATCCTGAGATCCAGCATTAATTGATTTTGTTCTACTCATTGTTAAGCCTAGACCATCTCCGAGTTTAAACGTTTTAGCAGCTTCTTTAAGCTTATTGACGTCCACGGTGGTAGATGTTGGCTTTTCTCGTATTCTAATCTGCAGCTTCTTAGGTTTTGTTACACCTTCCTCGTCACTGCTGCTGCCATCACCAGTAGCACCATACATTGTTTTCTTGAATTCCTCAGCAGCCTTTGCCTGTTCATCAGCTACGTTTTGTTTTCCAAGGGATTCCAGACCCATCATCGAACTTGATTCACCAGCAGGAAGTGCCAGAGGTTTATCCGATACAGGTTTACCCAACAAACTAAGCCCTCCAGGTTTAGAAACTAAGCTGTCTTCTTTAATTTCCACCACATTAACTCTGCCTTTGACACAGCCCAAGTAAACACCAATATGATCAGCTACTATTGAGGGGATGGTTCCATCTTCATTCTTCATGTATGGCATTACTTCCCCAGCAAGCTCCCACTTAGGTATGCTCTTCATGTCGGTTGGAGTCTTGATTTCCCAGTTGCCACCACCCCATTCTGGTCCTTTTGGAACCATACTCTCAGCTGCAAAATTAGCAAAAATTCCCTGGGTCCATCCTGTAGACCGTACTCGTAAAATCCTTTCACAATATCGTCTCAACTCGGGATCTCCACTTTCTTCTTCCAATTTCTGGGCAAGACGACGCATAGCACTAGGGTTGAGGTGGCATATAAAAAGATCTAGCATGCTCTCATAGTCGCCTATTACTTCAAAAGTTTCCTTTGCGCTATCGAATTGACCATATCTACAGTACAAAATGTACAAAGTAGTTAGATGACTGAAGCTTGCCAAAAATATTGCCATGAGAAACTAGCATAGGGATGTAATTTAGGTACAAGGATCAAGAAGTGTTATATCGGAGTTCCAACTAACTATAGATAGTGACTGGGGAGGCGGTAAAAATACTTGAGATTAACTTTTCAAGGTCCAGTTCAAGATACGCTAAAACTCCCACATATTGTAGCTTTGAATAGGCCATCCAACAATAACTAACTATATTTTTTAGATATTCAGATGCTACATATGTCCTGCAAAGAAAGTTTACTTACTTGATACAGGCATATCCAAGCTGCCGGAACCTCTGGAACAAAAGAGAAGTTGGAGGACATTTTGGATAGTCTCTAGAACGCAAGAACTCGTCCTTTAAAACTGACAATGCCGTGGAGAACCGAAGAGCCTTTATCGCATATGCACAACGTAATACCTAATTTTTTCAAAACCGTTTAGTAAGAGAACACATCTTCTGGGGGAGAGTTCTGGTCATAAGATCTACTGAACTCGACTCACCTGGTTGAATTGAGGGCCTGCTTGAGCTAGTGATACAGCAAGATCTCCACATACTGGAGCGCTTCTAGCAAGAATATCAAGAGATCTTGGAGTAATTCGCAAGCTATCAAACCTGCAGCCATTATATATATAAAAAAAGAAGCTAATATAGTTAGCATGGAATGCAGTCAATAAAGATAGCTAGGGAAAGAGACAAAGAAACTCATTGATGTATCCTGCACACCTATTCCAAAGTATTTGACATTAAATATGTAACAACGTGTAAGCAAAGAAAAAAGGAAAGGGGGTAACCTTGTTGTTATTTGATACAATATTTCAGAAAGGTCTACTTTCTGTTCAAATGTTTGTTGCATTGTAGAAAATCCAATTAAAAGCGGTTCAAGTAGCCCAACAAGGCAGCTCTTGATTTCGATCCCCTTTTTCTGCTTCGGACTTATATCAGTGGGATGAGCAAGCAATAGGCGGTCATTCAAGGCACCAACTAGGGCTGCGTTGAAGAGGATAAATTTAAGAGAATGAAATACAGTAAAATCACCTTAAGCATATAGAGAATCAAGATCTACTTACCTGCGTATGGTGTACTTATGGAAAGAATAGTCCTCACTTTCCCATCCCAGCCAAGTAAACATACAGCAGTTGTTGTAGAAAAGAGTAAGGCAGGCCCAACCCATAGAAGAGATCTAAAGTACGCATAAGTTAAGGATTTTCAATAGTCAATGAGCATGCATCTAAAAAGTGTTAGCATATAATGCACATGATTGAAAGGGAAGAAAGATAGTTTAATCAGGATATTGATGGTAAGCCTCTATCATATTTCGTTGAACTGCTTGCCAATATATCAAAATCCGCAGACACCATCAGCACCCTTTGGGTTGTTAATATCCCTGCGACATATCCCCGGGGTGTTTCTTGCCATTGAACCTGTACATTTTGAGACAACAATTAGTTCTTTATACAATTGATGGAAAAAACTACTTTAGAAATCTAAATCATATTCTAAGAATCTCTACGTAATACAAAAGTTGATTGACCAAAATTTCAGGAATATCAATTGTCGATTCAACCAATTTTTGACAGCAATAGAACGCTAACACCAACATGACGAGTCAATTTTCTGAACATGATCGTTTTAATTTCAAAGAGAACCGGCCAGATGTAAACCACATTAAAGGGTAAGGAATAAAACGACTGCATTTACTGAGCTGGTCATAGAATCAAATACTAGATATCAAAAGTTTATTTGGTTGGAAAATTTCCCACCAAACTACTAATAAACAGTACGAAGTTATAATAGATGTTGCATACCTGAAGAGCTATTTCATGTTTCTTCAACTTGATTGACTTTCGTCCCTCACCTTGTGTTGAAATATAATGACCATCTGAAGCTGAGAGACGGTAGCCTTGAAACAACTTTGCCAGCCCAATTTGGGTTCCATTACAAGCAAACATCAGAGTGGACTCTGTAATTTAAAGAGGCATCAGTTAGCGATGGCATGCTCCAATTGATAAGTAACTTCAAGAATGAGATTATCTGTAACTTCAAGAATGAGATTATCTGATGCAACATCACCTATCGGTGTGGAAAAAACACGATCGACTTCTGTCTCAAACATGAATTGTTGTGGACCCTGAATTCCAGAAGGATCCGCCTCTTTCTTTTGGTTTTCTTCAGATAACAAATTCTTCTCATTCTCTTCCATTGTGGTAAGTTTTGGGAGGATATACATAGACAGTCCTGTCTTATCCTCGTCAAGAATTGCAAATTGATCGTCATTTGGGCCGATAAAGGCAGCATCACAACCTGCATACCAAAAAAGTATAGCTTTGAGGTTACTCTTCTCTTGTTCGTTTACGCCTTTGGAAACATAGGAAAACAAAAAGGATGAACGGCTTAAATAATTCTAAGCTTGCATCTCTATCAAGTAAACAGATCATTCGTTGAAACGTTCAGCTTCCTTGATTGTTAGTAACTACTGTTTTATAGCATACATTGTACCCCTGGTATATTTAAATGACTGGATGCAGTATGATACCGTTTAATGTTTTCAAAACTAAAAGTTATGAGGCAGGATAGGAAGTTCTCTAAAGAATAGCAAGGGAATCCAATGATTAGACAAACCTTTAGCAGTGCTTCCTTTGCTATTAGGCAGCTGGGAACCTGTATTTTCCCAGTAAAGCACAACTTCATTTGTAGCACCACTGAACTCAAAGACAACCAGAAAGAGGTGCCTTTTACGACTGTAAACAATGTGTTTCGAATGATATTCAACATTTCCGGGGATCTGAAACAGAAAAGTTCTGTAAGTAAAAGGAAACCAAAAACTAAAACGAAATCACATGATATCAGATTATACCGATGTGTACAGCTTCTTGTAGATGTTGTCTGTTCCAGAACAGAGATTGTGAGCCATGAGGTTAAGGCCCTCGATATAAAAGGACCTCACAGGATAATGAAGAACTCTATTTGGCTTATTGAAGAAATTCAGCTCCAAATGAAATGGCTGTCAGATAATCCAATCAGTCAGGCATAAATCAGATACTACAGAAAAGAAACACTAAACAACAGTTACATGCCTGGCAAACAGGAATGTCTTTAAGTTGATCCTTTGTATCCACGACCGTAATAAGGGGTAACCTTGATATTGGAGCAGTTTTGGCATGACCCTCCATAAAATGCTGTACGGATTAATTCATCGACTAAGCTCAAAATAGTTCCAAATAATAAAACAAACATAATGTCTAAGCAAGAAGGTAAAGCAGTCATACACTATACAAGAACGCCTTCCGTGCGATATCTGAAATTGTTAGCTGACTCTGGCTGTAGAAAAGTAACAGAGTGAACTATGAAGCAGATGAAATTTGAGTCATTTGGTACGGAATTCACAGCACATGCTAGTAACTTTTTTTTGCGCAATTTTCCAACAGTGATTGCATGAGAAATATCCACCTACCCCTTGTGCTCCTGTAGCAGAGCTTGAAGTTGATGCTCGGCTAAAATTCCAGAGGAACCCATAGACGAAAGCTTTTCCTTTAGAACAGAAGCTGTTAATCATCTCACATGTTAGAAAGCCGGATATTGATACGAACGACTCTGGTCGAACCCACAACCCATACTATTAACAGAGGATTGGTTACTCTCAAGAGACACATCCATACAGCTTAAGAAGAGTATCAATTGTTATGTTTGAATAACATTAGTGTTCAAGATTCACCTGAAGATCCCCTAGCACTTTGCAAAACTGCAAAGAGCTGCTTCCTTCCTTCTCTAGTCTGAGCTGCTCGATTTTGAGTGTTCTCATTACCCACCATGTTCTGTATAAGAAACCCAGTATGTCAAAGACAGAAGCCACACTTCTACCTAAGGAAGGAGTGCCAGTAGGAAGTATTCTTAACTGCAAAAATCAAAGCTGCTAAGTTCAGCTTTGGGTGAACTTCTAAAGTTTTGATTCGTGGTAAAGGGTAAACAGCTTCGCCACCCTGTTGGGAGAGAATTTTAGGAATGTCTATTGATTCCATAGCTGCAAAGAAAAAAAAAAAAGGATAGTGCTACAATGCGTAATCAAAGTCTCCAAACCAAACCATGGGAATTATTCCTAAGTCGGGGAGGAAAATATATTTTCTCTATAAGAGATATCAGGCTTACCAGCAGGCTCAAAGAAGTTTGTTTGTGTCGAAGGCCTATTGGGATTAATTATTACTCGTGTCTTCCACACTTGAAGAGATCCATCCTTGGACACAGTGACAAGTACACGCAACATAGGAAGCCAAGAAATTGAAGTGATGGGTTGCGAACCCACTTGCGTTCTGCAGTTCCAAAATATAACAAACAAGAATGAATTGCTGCGAGAAAAAAAAGGGATAGCAATTTCATGCCAGCTGACAGAAATCTAAAAGCAACGAAAATGACTTACATTCCAATCATATTAGGTCTTTCAGTTGAAACATCCCACGCTAAAAGTGTACCCCTCCTATCTCCAACAAAAATCCATTCTAGTGTTGGGTGAAAAGCAAACGAACTTGCGCCGATAAGTTTAATAGTATTATCAACTGCGAGGATAACAAAGAACTGCTTTAACTGGTGGCTATTGCTCAGGATACCCCAAGTGAGAAGAATAAAAACAATGAGACTTGTGAGATCCTCCTAAACTCACGCTGTAGTGTATAATGAACAGCATAAGTATGAATGTTATAAGCTCGTATCAACCCCTCTGCATATGCTACATACTGAAAAGACAAAACATTGAACAAGAAGTTACGCGTGTGTACAACAAAATCAGATTCCACACACTAACATGAAAATGTGTGAATGTTTTATCATACCAGGACAGGTAGTCGAGGATGGCAAGCAATGTTCACAATTGGTTTCTTCAAATCTGTCTTAATTTTGGTTGGAGCTCTTCCACCTTCAACAGTTCCAACAACTACAGAAAAGAACAAATACAGTCAATCGGTAAAATAAACCAGCACACCTACTCATATAGGAGAACTCATGAACTGATAACCCAACCTGTGACACTCATTCGTTTTGGGAATCCAAAGAACACAACAGGTTGAAGTGGCGTCACAGCAAGATGAACTTCAGTATCTGAGGAAATGTGCTCACTCCTCTTCTCCGGTGAGTGCAATACACAAGTCTGCTCCGTTTCAAAATCACAAGACCTAATTGTACAATCCTAAACAATTCCAAACACAAATCATTCTAAAACACTGAACACCAAGCTAAAACTACTATTCCAAATTGAAAACAAAATCTCTACAATAACATTAGAGGAAACTGACCTCAAGAATGGCAACAACAGCATTGCTGCTAGTAGGACTATACAACATTCTAACAGCTGGAGATCCAATATCAATAGACGCGATCTTACATCCCGTTAATGCATCAAATTCTGCAAAAACCAATAAGTTTCAATATCAAACAGTCACAAACTATGAAACCAATCGATAAGAATTTGCGGAGAGTATTATACCCATGATGTGAGAGCCAACGGCAACAGCGATAACGGCTTGAGAAGGATGAAACGCCGCCGTATGAGGTTGTAGTGGCTTGCTCACACCGCGACCTACATGACGCAGATCCAGATGCTGCACCGTTGCCCACTCCATAACTTCTGAAAGACAAAATACGGCTGATCATTGTCACAATTTCGATTCAGATCGATCAAGAGAACGAGAGAAGCTGATAATAAGATTACTGATCTGATCTTCGAAAGAAAATAAAATTTCAAAAAAAAATGGAAAATTCGTTGATAGCTTTGTAGTGTTCATTTTTGGTTTTACCTGCTCTTAGATCCGTGTGAGATTACTAGTTCATCAATTTGCTTCAAATCCAATGCAGAGAATACGAAGGTACACGAAGGTTTTTGGGAAACAGAGTGAGATCGAACGGGAAGATCAGAAAAATCAATAGAGGAAGAAGAAGAACATCGAACCAAAAATGTCAAATATTTGGGTCGGGTTGTCCGGATCTCTCTTCTCCGGGTCGGATCTTTCGGGTGTTACTTTATGCTCCATTGCCTCACTGTCTAATTCTGAAACTACGCCGTTATTATGGGCCTAAATGGGTTTAATAGGTTGTCGTTTAATGGGCCTAAATGGGCTTTAATAGGTCTTTTCAAAGATCTACACAAATCTGCATCTAATAATTTCTTTTTGTTAATCTGCATTTAATATTTTTTATTTTTTTAAGTCTTATAATTGCAATATACATATTTTCGTTATGTTTTTTTTTTCTCGTTAAGAATATTCATTTTCGAGTTTCCAAGAAATAATATTTACAACAGTTTAAGTTTTAAGAGATAATAGTTGCGAGATATGGAATTTTATCATATTTATTCGTTTGTTAAAAAGATCTTTATTATATTTTTAACCAACAAAAAACAGAAGTTAAATCCTTCTATATATAAAAAACCGAATTAGTCTCAAAAACAACAATGGATCATCACCACGACTGCAACACTATCTAACTACGATAAGTGGATGGACGCGAAGTTTCAAGTCACCAAAGTTTTGTTTTCAAACATCGTGAGCAGAATACTTGTGCAGATGCTCTACGCCAAAAATTCAATTCGATGTAACATCCCGTGCAGTGGCGGAGCTAGAAAATTTTGTTATAAGGATCAGAATTTTAATAAAAATAGTATATTATATAAAATTTATTATTATTTTGTTTAGAAATAATCTACACCTGAGAAAAATATCTGAAAATCAACTAAATTAATAATTACAACTTTTTGTTATGGTCCACAAAGACTAAGAAAAGCAAAAACAAATTGTGTTTTTTTTATATATATAATTATAACATTAGATCATTAGTTGAACTTAAGTTTAAATAAGTCAAGGATTTTTAATTTTATTACATTACAATTTGGTTTAAAATTCTAATGAACCAAACTTATTTGGCTTTTTTGTCGTTTTAGTTGAATTAGTTTGATATGGGGATCAAAAACTATAATGCATTGGGGTCATTATAATTACTCTTAATAAAATATAGTAGAAATTTTAAAATTCATAGGGGTCAATTGACCCCCTAATTACACACTGCCTACGCCCATGACCCCGTGGTGTTTATACATTTTTGTCCATACTTTTTAATCCCATTTGTAAACAAGGATATGTTTTGAGTTTTGAAAGAAAGTTGTTAGATAAAAAAAATAAAAAAATATATTCTTTTCGAGTTTCCAAGAGATAATATTTACAACAGTTTAAATTTTAAAAAATAATAGTTACGAGATATGGATTTTTTCATATTTTTTTGGTTGTTAAAAAGATCTTTGATATATTTGTAACCAACCAAAAAAAAGAAGTTAAATCCTTCTATATATAAAGAACGAGTTAGTCCATTTCTTTGTATACACTCACAAATCTTCCCTTTAAGAATGAAAACCTCCATCGTGCTTGTAGCGGCAGCTTTTCTTTGTCTTGTGGCTTTTCCGACCACAACCGTCGGAAAATACTGGCCAAAAATCGAAGGATGGCCAAACCCGTCTGAAATCACTAGAAACGAACTGATGCTTTTGAACACTGGCCATAGTTTCGGCTATGGAGATTCCAAAGTCTGGAAATGTACTTATAGCAACGGATCTGCTCCTGCCATTTCTATTTCTCCATCAACGCCGATTCCGTCAACTCCATCAACACCGTCTCCTCCTCCTCCAGCTCCTAAAAAGTCTCCCCCACCGCCAACGCCAAAGAAGTCTCCATCTCCGCCTTCATTAACACCGTTTGTTCCCCATCCAACGCCCAAGAAGTCTCCATCTCCGCCTCCAACACCGTCTCTTCCACCTCCAGCGCCCAAGAAGTCTCCTTCAACACCGTCTCTTCCACCTCCAACACCCAAGAAGTCTCCACCTCCGCCACCAAGTCATCACTCATCATCTCCATCAAATCCACCTCATCATCAACAGAATCCATGGGAACACATCGAGAGATGTATGATAAACATGGGACCTGTTGGGATGTGTCGGATGCAGATGGAAGTCAGTTTCTACACGAGGTTGTTTCAAGTTAGTGACTATTGTTGCAACCTTGTTGTCAACATGAAAAGTGAATGTGACGACGTCGCTTGGGGATTCTTCAACGACCCTTTCTTTGTTCCTCTTGTTCGTTACACTTGCCATGTCACCTGCTAGTTTCTCTTCTTCTTTGTTTGTTCTTGATTAATTAGGGTTTTTTTCTTTGATTATTTGTTTTTCGTTTTGGTTCGTTTAGTCATGCGATATTTGTTGCCGTTCATATCTGATGAACGGATCTTTTGTTAAGGTTTAATCAATGAATAATTATCTCTTCATTCTCTTTGTTGCTTGTTTTATGTTCGCAAATGAATAAAGAAAATATCAAATACCAAAAGTTAAATCGCATTATTTGCAAAAGATATTGTGTTTGGACTTGAAAAGATCGTTAGGGAAGTATATATCATGTCTATTTCGATGCAATCATTCTTTTTGTTACATCGTTTTTTAATTTATAATATTTGAAAATTCTACATTCAGAAATGTGTGATCTCTAATTAACAAGAAGAAACATATAACGATTTGAATGTTTCTTTTCCTTTTTCTTCGTGATTTTTTAGTTAGTTACTATATAATTTATTTGAAATTTTTCTTATTACATTGCAAAAATCACCTCTTTTGTTTCCTTTTTAATTTTTTTGAGCTATGAAATGTAACAGTAAATGGGATGAAGAATTATATCCCATCTAATTAACATTCAATTTATGTGACCTCGTATAAAGAATTAGATTTTTGGACTTGAAAAGATAGTTAGGAAAGCAAACTGTTGTATCATATGATTCATATCGATCTTGATGCAATCTTTAATTTCTTTCTGTTATTTCGGTTTACAAATTATAATTTGAATTAACCTTTAAACATATAAAAAAAAATCTTCATTCAAAAGAGTTGGATCTTCTTGTTGGATATTCGGGGAAACTATTAAGAAGACTAATGGGATTACGATTTGAATGTTTCTTTTTCTTTTTACTCGTTATTTTTATTTCAGTTGATAAATTTTCTTTATTAAAACCTTTTTTTCAGGGCAATTTTTTTTATTCATTTTGATTATTTTACATAATTTTTGTTTACCAAATAGATCTGTAAAAAAAATGATTTCCAACTATTTGATTTATTTAGATTATGCTAATTTCTACTCTCTTTTTTTCTTTTTGAAAAAAAAATTTAATCACAAAAAAATATTCCACGAGATAATGGTTGCAAGCAAATCAGTTTATAGAGATAATAATAACTGCTACAACATATTCGTAGTATATACAAATTCTATCTTAATCCTTATTTTTAATTTTGTTTACTTTAAAAGAAAAGAATAAAACTCTATATAAACGGATCAATGCATTCTCACTCATTTTTGTTTATACACTTAAAAAAAATCCTTTGTTTACATCGCCGTAACACCATGAAGAGCGTCATTGTCATTGTAGCTCTCCTATGCCTCGTCTCTCTCCCAAACCCTACCGTCGGATCAACAAAGAAACCATGGCCTAAGCCGTCCGATCTAGCCAATCACAATAACAACTTCGGTGACTCTAAGGTTGGTTGGGCTTGCTCCTCCTCTTCAGACCCCAACACTCCTCCTTCACCTCCCGGCTCGTTCCCTAATATCCCCCAAATCCCGGGAATACCAAACATCCCGTTTCCCAACATTCCGGGAATCCCAATACCTAACATCCCTGGACTCCCTAACATCCCTGGACTTCCAGGTCCTCCGTTTGAGTCTCTTCTCGTGTCGCAATCCGGTGAGTTAGAGAAATGTTTGTCTAAAGATGGGTCGAAAACTAATGAGAAATGTTTCTCGCAAATATTTTCGAGTTGGGCGGAGAATGATTTCGCATTGGACAAAGAATGTTGTGAGATCATTGTGAATATGAACAAGAGGTGTTATGGCCATCTTCACATGATGTTTAAGAGTCATTTCTTTGCTCCTCTCCTTCAATACTCTTGTCACATCAAGCATGCCAAGAACTAAGCAAGTCTTCCACACGCAATTCGTTCCTCCATTTAGTTTTCTTTCCTTATTTTTAGTTTTGTTAGGGTTTTGATTTTGTTTTGTCCATTTCTCATGGACATATCTTGATTTGTTCGTCGTTTAATTAATAAAATCATAGTTTTTTTTAATTATTATTAGAATTTAATTTAATTCTCTCTTCTTTTCTGTTACAAATTTGTTCACAAATTTATGTGCATGCTCGTAGATCCGCTTGAAATTGCGGGTAGAAATTTTCTTGGTATTTTTTTCGGATCTCTTTTGATCTAATTCGTGAACTACTTTTTAGGTTTGACAAGAAAATATGGACTAATGTAAGGCTAAAAAGTTTTAGAATTGGGCTTTTATCGTTAAACCACAATATACATAAAACATGCGTTTTACCAATTCGGTTTATTATGACAAAATAAGATAAAATATATCTATGTATTTATATGACTATAGTATAAGTTTTTAATTTTATGGTAAAAATTAAATTTAAAGAAAAACGGATGAACTCAAAAAAATCATGTGGATATAAGTTAATTTTGATAAATGATACTCTTAAGTTAATTTCCAAAAGAAATATATTAACTAAGATTTTGTGTATTTGTTTTGTCACAACGAAATTAATTAAGTTATTTGAGTCAAGAGAATACAAAGATGAGCTGAATTGAATAGATGAAATTTAACACAAATGTTTTGTTAAAATTAGAGGAAGTATATTAAAATAAATTTAAATAATATAATAGTATTGGAAAAAAATGGAGTGTAAGTGTGTAACATTATAATAGAAACATATTTAAAACAATTTTGTAATTACAACGATAGCTACTTTTCAACTCCTTCGGGACCTCTTGAATTAATGTTACACCTCAAGAACACGTAATTGAATTTGTTTTTATGTGACGGTGCGAGAGCAATCATGAGAAGAAAATAACATAATGTCTATATTTTGTTTTGTTTTCACTTAGAGAGTTTAAAAACGAGAATATGATGAGAATGACCAGACTTTATGTTATTTTCATAAGGTTGTGTTCATAAACGGCTAAACTCGGTTTTTTAAAGAAACTAATAATCTGATATTTTTATAGTAAAGACACATATTTAGCACTAGCCACTATATTATATGGTTTTGTAGTCTTACTGTTTATTGAATAATTTAGAACACTGTATATTTTTTGTTTGATGTTAAATGATTAAATATGTTAATATCAACTTAATATGAACTTAACTAAAAGACTCGATCATATAATGCAATGCACACACATGAATAATTATATAAAGGTGATATCGAAGGGCGTTACAAGAGAATGGAGGAAAGATTTGAGAAGATTTAGACCAATCATAGATGATATGGGTTAGTTACTCAGTTACCAATATCTGGTCCCATGTATAATGACATAATATTTGTAATTAGTATCTTATTGCCACTTTTTCATATATATATATATATATATATATATATATTTTTGTTCAAGTTTATCTCCTCCGTATTTGAAAGATCCTTTTTGTTGTTGCAAGAATCTATCAATCCTTATCTTCCGCAGTTCACATTCACATATCCCATCTAAGATATCTCATATCAGTCGTAGGATAATCTTTGATAAATCTAAAAGCAAGAGTAATGTTAATCTTTAACAAATAAAAGAAAGAGTAATGTAAGTTAATTTGAGTATATTAAAAAAAAAATGCAAGAGTAAATGTTCTTGATCATTCATAATTCTAAAAGCACGAGGGTAATGTTATCGGCAATCCTAATCACCTTTGTTAAGGATATAGTAGTGGTGACACGAACACAAATAAATATAACTTTGTAACCGATATAAGAATCGGTGACCATTATTTTTGATTCCCTTTTTTTTGGTAACGCTTTCCATACCGCTTTGTAATTAGTCATTCTAAAATCAGTAAGCTCTATACCGCAACGGTAAAAAAAAGTTATCAATCAGAGCCCACATTAAAAACTAAATTAAATATAAGGATATACATGTCATGTAATGTATCTAGAAACTTCGATGAAATACATTTGTATGTATATGTTTGAAATGCCTATGAGCTGTTGACAGAAGAGGAAAGGGGGCAGCAAATGTCCAACTTGTAAGACAAAAATAAAAGCCAAATCTATATACAAAAATCAAAAGGGGTAATCTCATAATAATAATCCCCTTAAAAAGAGAGCATATGGGTCAACCTATTTAATAAATTGTTATCATATTCATTACTTTTCTTCATTTCTTATAAGAAATATATATAAACTCTTTAAAATGTGCATACAAAATTCCTTAATTTTATGTGAAAGTTATTAATCATCAATAAATTAAGTTTTAACATCACATTAAATTTAACATTACAAGCCTACAAAACAATACTATAAGGGTTCTCTCCTACTCTTTCCTATAATTCACAAAAGTTTCTATAGTTTCTTATTATTCAGAAATGCATAAAAATACTATTAATTTTTAATGTTAAACAATTTAGAACGACCAAATCATAAAAAAGTGCAATGAAAAATTCGCATATGGTATATTGACCAATAGATCGAAATAAAATCCTCGACCACGTAATTTACAAAAGTCGGTCGACCTTATATGGGTCTTTTCGAAACATCTTGTAGAGTCTAACAAGTAAGAACCAATTGCTATATTTTCTTCCACATGACATGTCTCTTTGTCTAAGAACCACACTATCCATTGGACAGTACCATCTTTCACCTAGAACACATATATTATATATATATAGAATATTAATAATTCGATAAAGGTATACGTATACTTATGCAAATTGTTACATCATTGCAATGTTAAAATTATATAATTGCTATCAAAGGAAATGAAACTTTTCTGATATAATGACAAAGAAAGGTGTGTATATATGTATATATAACAACCAAAAATTTATCTAGTCCACAAGAATATTTCTCTCTCTCACTCTCTCAACACAATCTTATTAAAGGCCTAGGTTAAGGGGACACAACATAAACTAAAATTTTCTTATAATTATTTTTCACTATTTATCGATTTTATCCATAGAGAAGTAGCTATAAAGAGAAGAAGGTGGAGAAAGGAAAGATCATAAAGTATCGATGATGAGAAACGTAGGGAGTTCGAGCTCTGGCAGCAAAGGCATAGCGGCCGTAGTCGGCGTTGGTCCAAAGCTCGGTCGCTCCATCGCTCGGAAGTTTGCTCACGAAGGCTACACCGTCGCCATCCTCGCTCGTGATCTTGGTTTGATTCCTTTTCTTTCTCTCTTTTCATTTTGTTTTTTGCTTTTCTTTTTATCCATATCTTTATCTATTCATACACTATACACACCCACATGTTTCCATGTATAAATATGATTTTTTCTATATATGTTCCCATGGGAATTTTCTTCTTCATTTTTATTCCAATGAAGAAAAGGAATTGCGGCAGTTTTCTTCGCAAAATGAGTTATTTTTGAAGCCTTGAACAAACAAAAAAGGAGAGTTATTTTTAGAATGTTTTTCTTCGCTGGATTTCTGCTTTTGGCAAATATTAATGTGGCTGACTCACACCACACAGTCACACACACACACTGACACACATACATGCATATTAATCAATATATAATTTATAGTCAAAAGGTGCATTTTAAATGTATATTTGGTTATAAAAAAAAAAGATTTTGGGTTTATACATCAGTATTCACTATTCAGTACTTCACTATAGGCTTAACTGGTTCGTAAGACATAGTACTAATAGTGGAAATTTTTCAGTGTAAATAAATGTGTCGATAAATTCAGCTTTTTAAGAACCAGTACAGTGAAAACTTATTTGATTAAATTTAAATAATTTTGTTTTTGTTTGACACAAAAGATACTTTTTCATTCTGTTCGGTGATGAGAACATTAAACTGGTTTCCATTTGACTATAATAATAAATAGTTTTCTTCATCCCTCCATGTATATGAAATAGTTACTAAGTTACGCCCATCAGCTAATATTAATCACAAAACGGTGCACTTATTGCCGATCCACTACAAAAAATATATATAACACTTTTTTTTAGTAACACTTAAGGATATACTCAGGTTGGTCACTCTCTTAATATAGTCGGGTAAATTGTGCAGGTAGGTTATCTAGAGTAGCAGAAGAGATAGCAAGAGAAGAGAAAGCACAAGTGTTTGCTATAAGAATTGATTGTGCAGATCCAAGAAGTGTAAGAGAAGCCTTCGAAGGAGTATTGTCGTTAGGGTTCGTGGAGGTTTTAGTGTACAATGCTTATCATTCTTCTTACGCAAGTCACCATCCCACTTCTTTCACCCACATTCCTTTTCAATCTTTCCAAACATCTATCTCTGTCTCTGTCTTCGCTGCATTTCTTTGCGCTCAACAGGTGATATTTCTTGAAATCGCGATTAGTTATTATATACGAAACAATATTATGTTTTCTTTTGAAATCCCTCGCATGTTGGTCATGGCCCAAAAACCCTAGAATATAAGGTTTGATCAGGATAATCTTTGTATTGACTCATAATTTATCAAAAACACTTGTTAATATTATTGGAAGCGTCATTTTTTATTAGACTTTTAATGTTTTAGTTAAAATAGATAAGATTATTTCCACAAGAAGTAAATTTTTAATAGATTACTTAATCATTTGTTGATGTGCTAGTTGTACCAAATCCTGTTTTTATTTTATGTCAGGAAGCAGAAGCGTAAATGTTATAGTGAATGATTTCGACACTTCAATTTCTTTAAAAAGCTTCTTATTTCTAAGGTTTATATTTGATTTATAATAAATGGTACCAAAAGGTTACTCCCGGGATGATGGAGAAAGGAAAAGGAACTATACTCTTCACCGGTTGCTCGGCGTCTTTGAATGGCATTGCTGGTTTCTCCGAACTATGTAACTTTCTCAAGATTTTTAAAAATGATTTTATTTAAATTTTTCGCAAAAAAATATATTAATTAATGGGTTAGTCACTGAAGAAAATATATGAAATTGGCACAGGCTGTGGGAAATTTGCGTTGAGGGCACTGTCTCAATGCTTAGCAAAAGAATATCAAGCTTTTGGAATACATGTGGCTCATGTTATCATCGACGGTGTGGTTGGACCTCCAAGGTACACACAATTATGTGATCATTTTCCATTATAATTGAATTAGAACCACAAATATCTGTCCGAAAAAGGCTCTTTTAACTTTTTATACCTTCCACAAACGGCAAGATTCTGATCCAAACCGACAAGATTCTTACCTCAAAAAAAAATCGCAAATAAAGAATCATGTAGCTCCACTTCTTATTTATTTGCTATTTTTTTCTAGCAAATGGAAACCATTTTTTGATTCCATAGCCTCTATTTCATTATCTTCTATCGGTCAAATATGAAAAAGAGTCCCCACACTCACAACGGTCCACTCTATTGACACATTTAAGCATTTGAAGATATTACAAAATGAAATAGTATCGCATATATAGATAAAATCTCTTGAAAATGTGTTTTCAGAGAAACAAACATCCCTCCCCGAGGAATGGTCGCAGAGCAATCATTCAACGTAGGAGGCGAAGATGGAGAAGGAGAAGGAGAAAGCTCGGGAGTGATGGGAATGGATCCTGATGTATTGGCTCAAACTTATTGGTATCTCCATGTTCAAGACCGGAGAGCTTGGACACATGAACTCGATATCCGACCATCAAACCCAAATTTCTAGCTAGTACTTAAAAAAAAATACAAGTTGATTGGTTTATGATTTTATTCAATGCTATTTTAGCCAAATGTGTATGTATGTGTATTCTTGTGTTTGTAATGTAATTAAGTATTTAAAAGGGTTGGTTTATGATTGGCGTGAATAAGCTATCAATCTCTTATCTATTAATAGTTTCATTTTGTTCTTTAGTTTGCATGACTTTAGAGATGATGGTTTTGTCTTGTCGGCTAAGGCTTGAACTTTTTTTGTGGCATTAAGTTTAAAAAGGTACAAGTGCCTTGGTGTTTAAATTCGGGACACAAGAAGATCCGACAAGTCATGTGAATGGACTTAAGATCCGATCACAAAATAAAAAGGGACCCCCTTAAAGGTAAACTAGAAACAATGGTCCTTAAGTGTTGTCACGTCAAGGAACTACTCTATGTTTCGGGGTCCATTTTTTCACACGAGAGTAAAACTTTGGTGATAGTCAAGTCATCAAGAGATCATTAACGAGTCTTGTAGCTTTCTTATACTTCTAGAATAACAAAATAAAAGTACAGATAAGCATTGGTGACAAGAACACACTGAGAGTTTTCTTTGACTACACATTTGTGCTAGCATTGTGTTATTGTATTGCGTAAAGAAGCGAAAACTAGACCAGGAACAGTGAGTTAAAGAAGTTGCATGCCACCCCAAAAATCATGAATACCGGTAGTTCGCTAAGAGTAGGCTTAGTACAATCATAAGACGATCATATATGACAAGCGAACTTATGAGTGATTCGAACACAAGTTTACAAATAGTCTTTGGGGCTAGCCATTCTAAAATCGTTAAACCCTCTGAAGAAACTTATATAAGTGTGAAGAGAACAATAATCTCCATTGCATTAACAAATGTTTTCGACATCTCTGGTATTAAGAGCATGTATAGAAATAGTATATGATTTACCTTAGCAATAGATGATCTTTGATAAACTGCTTCTTTCATGCTCCTACCTTTTATCCTGATAAGGATACGATCACAAGAAGAACGAAATCATATAACAGAGAGATAGATCCAAACAAACATGGAGCTGTTCCAACAACAACATAGAACAACAAAATGTTCCACTAATAGTAGTCACTTTATGATTTACCTTAAAAAAAGCTTCTCAGCTAAGAAATGTGTACGAGTCAATCTTGTTTCCCTAAAACCAAATCCCAACAGAGATTTTAGTAAAACAAGTTATATATATATATATATATATAGCAACATTCCCCAATTTCTAGCAAGAACTTGAATGATCCAATTCCAATTCAATGATTTCCCTCAAAAATTAAACAAGTGTTCCTAATTTGTTAGTCTATCAAAAGATTCATAAACCCTAAATTGATGCAAACAAAGAACAAATCAAGATCCATAATTAAACCCTAAATTGATAAACCTTTGAGTAGACGAGTGACTTTATCAACAAGGGAGTCTTCTTCTTCTTCCTCCTCCTCATCATCATCATCTTCTTCATCGTCGTCATCAGAATCCGAATTCGAATCAGTGTAATCATCTTCGCTTGATTCGCTATCATCTCCACTGAATCGAGTAATTCCAGAATCAGATCCAAAAAACTTCAGATTCCGATCCAGAACCGATAAATCATCGTGAAATACGCAAATACCTCAGATTCCGATCTTCTTCTTCATCGTCTTCGTCGCTACTCTCGCCATCGGTATCATCATCATCATCATCGTCTTCGTCGTATTCCTCATCTGAGCTATAAATATCGACGATCTCCTTTTCGTCCGCCATGGAAATTTCAAAAAAAGCAAACGGCTTTTGATTTTTCTTAAGAAACCATTAAAACTTTGTCGGAGCCCCGACTGGGATCCGTTTGGCTGTCGTGTGCAATTTACTGTTGGATCCTTTATCCTTTCTTAAATGTTTTTTTTTTGTTAAACATTGATTTCATTGAAGTTAAATAGAAACTGAAGACATAATGTGATGAATCAATACGAATTATTTTATTTTATTTTGCATTTGAGGATTTTGTCATTTTACCTTAAATATTTTACATTTTGTTATTTTCTTATATCTAAAAAATAATTTTACATATTATGTTTGAGTTTATTTTGTTCCATTTCTTTTGGGATTTAGTGTTTGTTATTAAGTATATATTGTATATAAAAAATATTCTCAAATGTATAGTTTTTAAGTGACCAAAATGACAAATATAATATCTTTGAAGTAAATAGTAAATCCAAAAAATTTGGGCGCCAAAATGGCAAATCAAGAACAGTCCCTAATTTGATCCTCATGGAGGATTTGCATGAAACATAAGAGTTATTGGCTTGAAAGACTTCTTTGGCTAATTTGGAAAACATATAAATGATTGTTTTTTTTTTGGGATAAATAAATAGTAATACTTATTTGTTGGTGTAATCCTCGATTTATTTATTCTAATAACCTCATTTTTCACATTTTTTTTAATTTCACTAAAACTAATGAGTTTGCTCTAAAATAATTAATTTACAAGTGACAATGCTGCTTAACCTAGCAAAATTCAATTTCTACAAGCTAAAAAAATACAAAAATTATATATTATTCAACATACACGATGACTTTTGCATTTTCCCCAAAACCCATCATTTTTTTTGTATTGCAAATTTGAGGGACTGCTAAATGCCTTGTCTTCTTCACTTCTCTTGTCGATAGCCAACATTGTACACCCATAGAAAAAGAGTAAGCGTAGAATATGGAAAGCGTAAAGTCAACTTTAGATCAAAATGTTCTAAAGTTGCGATACTAACATCTAATCTCGGTTGCCCTTAAATATATTGGAACAAATGCGACACATGATTTCTATGTTTGGTTTAAGAATGCTTGTGTTTTCAATATCTTATTTATATTTAGTACTTACTGTTTATACATGTTTAAGGAAGATAAGAAAAGAGTGAAAACCTTCTCAAGAGAATTAAATTTTAAAAATATAAGAGCATGTATATGGGTGATACTCATATAGTATCATAGGGGCTATTACATATATGGGTACTTTATGGCCCAAAAATTAGGGATTGAGCATTTTCATAAAGGGCTAACAGGATAAAGCATTTTCTGTGAATGAGATTGACTAATTTACCCCTGTAATTTAGCTCCATCAACACATCTTTTCTTCTTCTTTCGACTTCACGATCCTTCCGCCACCAACAATCCCTCCGCCACCAACGACTGTCTGATGAACCCAATAAACAATTAATTGGTTTTTGATGTAAGAAAACTAAACCCTAAAAAGATACTGCATAAGGAACCCAAATGTTTCAACTTTAGAGAATAACCAAATTGTGATGATGAGTTTTTGATGGTGATGATGAGTTTCTGAACATCGGATCATGCAAATCCACTCAAACCCAATCTTCACCTTCTATATGTGTAGATATGTGCGTATATACACAAGTATTTGTACGGCGGTGCTACCGGCTCACCATCGCCACCGTAGTCCATCATGTCGTCAACCCATAATTTCATCTCCCCTTCATCCACCACCACCATTAATTCTTCTCAAATCAAACACAAACTTCGATTCAAACAACAAAATCATTTCAAATCCTAATAATGATAAGCCTTTCGATCATCTTCTTCATCTCTGGTTTCTCATTTCACCATCAATCCAAGCTTCTCGGGATCTTCATATCTCTTTGGTTTGAAAGTAAACAAAGTAATAAAAGGTTAAATCCGTATTTTGATTATTTAGAAGTGCCTAATCCCATAAGCATTTGAGAAAGGCCCCAATTTTACAATACCACACTTTATTGTGCCAATCCCATAATTGATCCTAGTATCATAAAGAATTTTTTAGTACTATTTATAATGTTTGTTTATTGTTTGAGATTTTTATGATACTCCTACAAAATGTGTTTGCATTGGTGAGATCGGTTTAAATATATAAAAAAAAAAATTTGCAAAATCAAAAAGTAATATATTAAAACATAGGATTACAAAAGATTTTTTTTTTCTTTCTCTGATTTGAGCAAAAACGCTGACCAATCGTGTGCTGCCACATCACCTGATACTAAGTATCAAAGGTATCAGTACAATTATACGGATCAGGCCCAAATACATGGTTTGATCTATTAAAATATAATTTTTGGGCTACTGATACCCAAAATAAATCACCTATGTACATGGTCTAAGCAAGAGAGTAATAAACTTGATTGCATAGAAAACATGATTTCTTACAAAAGTACCTTCAAAATCTAGACATGCATTTCCTGTGTAGCAAGAACTTCTTACATCAAACTGATTCATAAAAGACAACCTCACATTTGGTAGAGGCTCTTGGGATTTTGAGGAGTTTCTCGACTTCATCTTTTGTTGAATGAGAATCCAAATGTAGAGTGAGTTTCTTGAGGAGAGCACAATTCTCTAGGAAGCACTAACTTCATTTGTGGCACATGTCCAGCGAATGTGAATTTGAAATCATCAAACTCATAGTATTATGATTTTTTTGAAAAATAATAATTTGATAGAGAAAAAAATTTGGAAATAAGATTGGTGTCAAAAAAAGCAAAATCTAAAAATGTCAGAAATATCATCAATCGTCATAAGTTACCAAATTTGGGGAAAATATCATATCATTCTCTACAAAACTAACACACTTCTCTCTTTTTTTGCTACACTCATTTTTTTTTATAATCTTTGCTTCTCAGCTTTCATAACAAAAGTCAAAAGCCACATATTATAACTCCTAGGAGAATGAGACCTTAGAGCTCAGACAAATTTCATACATATCATTCAAAGTTTCAAAACCCTTCTAATGAGCTTTGATCGTGCGGCTAGACACACCATGTAGCAATTTCACAAATCCGAGAAAGCTAAGCTTCCCATCGGTATGTCTAAGCCAATCGTGAAGCACTGCGTGAACCGGTACAGAAGGGCCAAGACCAAGTTCCTGAGGTAAGTTTAACCAATGAGTTAATTTGAGCATTTCCAAAGACTTTAAACAGACTTGTATAAAGAGGCAAAAGAGACAGACCGAAGCGAGTTCATCGATCATGATTGGTCGGTTCCCTTCCTTTTCGAAAAGCTCATAAGCACAACGAGCGTGTTGTTCCCATCGATCAAGAGCTTCTAGCTGGTGAACACTCAATGCCGCTGCACAGAATTCCTCAAAGTCCATTCTTCTATATTGAAGAGCACTCAGCTACAAAGATGGTCCAATAAGATTTTCAATCACCAAGTCAAACTGTATGGTTTAAACATTGAATAGAAAGAATCAAGGCTCTTACTTGTCCTAAGAACTCTGGAATACGTGAGTCCTTCATCGCATCTGTTGCCATTTTCATCAGAGCCTAACAAAGAGAGTTCGAGCCAGTGTCATGATGTTAACCAAAACATACCAGAAGATAAACTGAAACAGGACGGAAGATAGAAAACTTACTGATTTGATGTTTTCTAGACTTATGGTTCCGTTCTTACTAGGTTCTAACAAAGCAAACTGCTCTCTCAGATAAAACAGTTCATCAACCGTAAGTGTTTTCGATAAAGCCTGCAAGCAAATGGCGAACGGTAAGTGAAAACAAAGTGACCTTTTAAGTAGAAATACTGAAAAACTGATCCACTCACTCTTAATGCAGCTTTACGGAGAGATGATGATCGTAAATAAGCTCTCATAAGTTTGAAAACCAGAATATCCATTGGAACCTTTGCGTCGTTTGAGTCCTTTATCCATGGATGACCTGAAACAATAAACAAGATTACAAATCTTTTCACATTGAAACAATTTTGTATGCATTCTACACTTACTTAAGGCTTGAGCAGCTGTTAATCTTTTACGCGGATCTTTGTTTAGCAACCGCTTTACAAAATCTCTTGCCTCTGAAGATAACAAAGGCCAAGGAGGGTCATCAAAACTTGGATCAGCTTTTAGAACAGCACGAAAGATTCCTGATTCTGTCCTAGCCCAAAACGGTCGGCTTCCACACAATAGAATATATACAATCACACCAACACTCCAAATATCAGCTTCTGTACTGTAAGATCTATGCAGAACTTCAGGTGCTACATAGTATGCACTACCAACAATGTCATTGAGCCTCTCATCTGCAAATGCAATTGTCAACGCATATAAGCAAATGCTGGTCTCTAGGTTCTGGAATCTAAGTTTACATATAGCATATAATCTAAGGGCTTTACCTGGTCTCACGTAATCTGACAAACCGAAATCTATTGCCTTCAATTGAGAGGTGTCTTCTTTTGAGGTAAAAAGAAAATTCTGATCCAAACAGTTTAAGTGAACTTCATAAAGATTGCAATGAACATCAAATGTATAAGTACCAATAAAGAGCTTTTAGTACCTCTGGTTTAAGATCTCTGTGTACAACGCCTTGCAGATGACAAAAAGCAACCACATTCAATATTTGTATCATAACGGTCTTTGCATCCTCCTCTGTGTACTTCCCACCTCTGCATATTAAAAACCACCAAGTTCAGTAAAAACAATACCAAAACAATCCTACTTCTAAAGTGGCTAAAACCTCTTTACCTTGAAAGTATTCTATCCAAAAGCTCTCCTCCTTCACATAGTCTAAACCAACAGAGACAGAAACACTTGTTAAGCCTCGCTAATAATGCCAATTCCCAAGCTGATAAGTTAGAGCAAAAAGTGAGCTTACTCCATCACTATATAGACATTATCATGATCCTCATAAGCATCATAGAAATGAGGAAGATTGTTATGACCAGACAAAGCCCTCAATATCTTCACTTCCCTTCTCACATCTTCAATTGCAATAGCCGTCGTCATCTACACAACACAATCACCAAACAGGACATATCACATTCAATAGTTCTGCAAATATCATCTCTAATTCACCAGATCTCGTCACTAACAAACCATAGAAACACTAACCTTTGCTTTGGGAATGACTTTAACCGCGACTTGTTGACCTTTATTATCACCCTTCTTAAACTTAGCAGCACAAGTATAACCAAAATGACCACGACCAACTTCATCACCAAGCTCATACTTACTCGCAAAACTCTTGGAAAAACCAAAGCTTTTATCCAATCCAACACCACCTCCTTCAGCTTCACTACCTTCAGGGATCGCCGACGAATTAGGCTTCACAGAACCATGCCTTCTCGCTAAAACAGCTCTGATATGTTTAGCCGGAGACGGAGGAGGAAACGGCCGTTTAAAGAATCGCTTCGGAGTCGAATTAGTCGAATTAGTCGCCGGAGATCTCGCCGGAGTCTTCTTGGAGAAGAAATAGTGAGCTGGACTTGGACTATAAAAAGGGAAAAACGGAGACTTTTTGCCTTCATTGTTCGTTGTTGTTACACACTGATCTTCACCATTAACGGAAGAGCTCGAAGGCTTGACGGATTCAGACGCCGGAAGTGGACTATTCCTCGCCGGAGTTTGATCGGAATTAGATGAATTCGGTTTCGAAGTACATAGACCCATTTAAGAATCTCTCAACATCACACGAAATCAAAATCTCAATTGTATCATTACCGAAATCAAAAAACAAACAAAACCCAGAAATCAAAACAAGTAAAAATTCAAACTTTTGAATCTTGCAAAGATAAAAACTGGATTTTTATAATTTTTGAAGGAAGTGAAAATTGTTGTTGTTTGCTTATTCTTTGTTTTGGAATTGAGTACTTTGTCAATGGCGAATTCCAAAGCGAAAGATTTGGATCCAAAGAGAATGAGTTAAAAAGAGAAACGACGATACGTTCGCTTTTTAATTAACAACATTGAACAAAACTACTAATTACACAATTAACTAGTGTTTTTTCCTAATCAGTTTAACTTAATTAATTTTTTATTGGTGACTATAGTTAATACGTGTATATAAAAAGACAAAGCCGAAGCTAGAAAATAGGAGAATTCGGTGAAATTTTGCCAAATTTATACTATAGACTATAGAGTGTGAATTATTTTGTGTACTTTGGTATGAAGATAAGAATTTTGGTATTATCACAATCATCATGAAAATAAAGGCTAACTAACTTCATTGATTATAGTTGTTTATTTGGATAAGTTATTTTTGGGAGGAGAAATTAATTGGAACAATTTAATAGACATTGACAGGGTATTGTATTATTATACATATACAGATGCATTTATAATCCTGCCAACTCTTGAATGTGCATTAGATTTCATTTCAGGTCATCTTTTTTTTTGTTTGGTAAGGCCACTAATATTAAGTTAACCAATCATAATTTCATATTATGGATTTTAATTGGAATCTAGCGTTTTGTTTTTTTTTTCCATTTGTTAGACTATTTACTTTTCTTTATAATTTTTTTTTGTGATTTTTATTCAAGCGAAGTAGGGTTTTCAATTTTTAATTCTGTATTTTACATTGTTCTAGGACATAAAACATCGCAACATAATAGAAGTTGTTATTTTCAGCAGTTTCTAACGAGTTCAAATTTTATTTAGTTGATAGTTTGATACCGGTTTCTTATCAATTACAAATCTATAACCAATGCAAAAAAATTTATATGGAAATGTAAACGATGACACTAATTAAAACCAATAAATGATCGGGACCCTAAATTATAAGTTTCAAGTTATTCTGCTGATATCGTTTAAAAAAGCAAACTTAAATGGTATGGACACTCTCAGGTCCGACGGTATTAATATTGCCTTATAACATTATGGTCCATATAATAATATACATGATTACCCCACTATTAACAATAGATAACAACAAATTTATCAATTGCGATCTCTGAAGACTATAACTTTGATATTCGTATTAACTTGTATATACACAGAACAGAAGCAATAAAACTTGGAACATGTCACAGAAATTCAAACTATTTTGTTCTCTACTATTGGTTTTAGGTTTCAAGAGAGAAGTATAGAGAAAATGTGATGTAATAATAATCGGAGGTCGACGTAAGATGTTCGTGGTGGGTAAAGGTGGGACCCATAAAAGAGTCTGGTGGTCCAGCTAGATAAATAATTAATACTTACTAATAAATTAAATAATGGAGAAATAAATAGTGTAAATAGTAAAGAAGTAGGTTTGTTCCTTCCTTAATTAACGCTATTGCCATTTGGATTTGTGGTGGGGACTCTCTTTCGATGCTTCCTCGACAAATAAAGCTGTGCCTTCTCTATGTTCACTTCAAGGGTAAAAACGTCATTATATCACTATTTTTTTTTTTTTTTCAAGTTCCACTACGACACGTCAGTAATTCAATTCGTTAATGGTTATTGGTCAAACGACGTTAACTTCTCTCACGTGAGATTAAACACAACAAATAACTGCTACTTGCACGGTTTTGACAATTTAAAACAATCTTAGCCTACGTTACAGGCGCAAAAGATTCATTCAAATGTTTAATTTGAGGTTTAGTGTAATTAATTTAATGTAAACTAAAAGCAATACAACGTGAGACTGAATGAAACTAATGATTATGTTGTATTTTTATAATTCGTATGATGATGAATATGAAACTTGTTAAATTGTTGCTTGTTGCGTCCGACACATTGAGAAGCCAATTCAAAATTTGCAGCTAGCTATCATTTTTTACCCACTTATATATTCGTATTATTGATACTTCAAATGCATGCACACGTATAGTGGTAAACATATTCATTATGTATCCCTCTCTATAAGATTTTTATGTGTTGATGAAATTTTTATGTTCCCTATTTTATTGTAATCAGTTTGAATATATTTTCGTTTTTTTGAATAGCTCATCAAACCGAAACCCTTCACATGATCACCTAAAAATAGTAAATTTTCAAGATCATGCATTCGAACACCATTGATAAGAGAAAACTCATTGGTTGTCAAAATACTATCTATAAATCCATATTTAATATTTCAATGTTAGAGGTTTCAGTTTCAGTTTGTGACTGTGTTATTAACTATCATCTATATACGATAAATGCAGAAAAATAATGTTTGCATCCATGATATCTTGTAAGTGTGTGGCAAAAGAATAAAATATTTTGATTTTATTTAGGAATAAATGTAGATAAATATAGTATTTTTGATATGTAAACTTGTATAAAAGTTGGGAAAGTTGTGGTTGATAAAATCTATCCACTACAAAAAAAAAAAAAAAAAAAAACATTTTTGACGTCAGTTTTGAAATACTTTAACGTCGGTACTAAAGTGATCCTAATAATATAACGTCAGTTTTGAAATTAATCGACTAAATTTGTGATAGCAATTAAAAACAATCCTAAGCCAAGGTTGTGTGTAATACGTGAGTAAATCATATACTCAAGGTGACTAAATTAGTGGCACGATCGAACTTAACATCCTATGAACCTATAGTTTGTTTCTTTGATAAACAGATCACTTATAGCATAGAAATATAGAAGAAAATAAAGAGAAGAAACAAAATTGTAACAAGATCCAAGAATTTTGAATAGACTTTTACTCTTTATTTAATTTTGTGCCTTCTCATTAAAAGAAGGGAAGAATAAATTTAATCGACATTCCCACTAAAGAATCCAAAGTCAACTTCTCAAATCTTATGGTACAGGAAAAATTATATGTAAAGTGATGTATAAATTATGATTTATCGCATGGTGCACCGCAATCATCAAAAAAAAATATGGCCACCCTTTTTATTATCTTCTTCCACGTTTCCGCTATACTCTTACATTTGTCTTGGTCTTTATTTTGTTTTCAATGCCAAAAAAACTTTCACTAGCTTCATAATCTTTTTTTTTTGTTGAACAAAGAGCTTCATAATCTTGAATTCTTGATCATGTTTTCTTCAATAGAACCAATACATAGAAAAATAATCTTTCTTGCTCTCATTTTAGCCACAACATTGATTTCAACGTTATTATTTTGCTTACAACATCATCACATACATAATACTCTAATTTTCATTAGATATACTTAACCATTATAAATTTCACATAACAAGTCGAGATATTAATTAATCTAGGCTTCATTTACGGAAGAAAAAAAATCGATAAAGAAAGCAACAACATGATACTCATATACTCCTAATGATGACAATCATGGAGCTTAGGAAAATAACACATCTCTACTTGGTGTTTCAACTTTTTATGTTTTTGCCATTTTTACCCCTGTACCATTGCCGCCAAAATCAGAAAGTGCTCTGGGGCCAATAATACTATATGGTCAAATGGACTCAACGTACCTTTCTCCCTTTTTCTTTTTGATAGCGATTGCGCCAATATAAAAAGGGTATTTCCAGTGGTGGTTCTGTCAATTAGACAAGATCTCTTTCTCAATCTCCAAGATAAGAAAAAGTTAAGATTATGATCCCAATGTTATTTGAAGGTTAACACTTAACACTATAGTTTGGTTTTAGAGTTTAGTCAAGTTACTAAACACTTCATTGTTCAATGTTTCTATTCCCAAACTCCAACACACGGTATCTTACATAGAGGTCATTTGGGACACCACGATTTGGTCCCCTTCAAGAACCTTATTTCATTTCCAATATTGATTATTTTCATTGTTCAATGTCTCATATTTTTCTGAAAGAAAATGTATAGCTGATTAGTCATAATCGTAGCAAACTTCTTGATTTTGTTATATGCTTAGTTAGTCGTTAATCGTCTATTCTTCGGCTAGCATATTTTTCGGGATTAATTTAGCCATTAGTCCAAATTATTCAGACAACACGTTCTTGAAAACTAAACCTTATTAATATAATCACGAATGCTTTGGATTCAATGTACTTAGTGAACCATATAACATTTGACTGTAGAAATTTATAGCAATTTACTTTATCAATCCTCCCAAATCACTTTATCAAAGTAATGGGGTCAAATGTTAAAAATTGAAAAGTTATGGAGTGAAACTTAAATTACATAAATGCTCTTCCAAGGGGAAGAAGACTAAGAGTATAGAATCTCTCTAACCAGAGGTTCTATCACCACCAAAACCTGATTGTAAGAAGCCGGTTTCCTCCAGATGACTCACATCACCCCAAACTTGGATGGTCCATTTGTCTCCGTCGAATAAACGGAACACATTGACCGATGTATTGAGTATCTTTTCAACTTTTCTTGCACTTGGACGAGCTCTTTCGTAGAGAGATCGGATCACACCTCCATGAGTCACTACTACTATCCTTTCACCTTCATCAACCACCAAGTAGACAGAAACCAATACTTAGAACATATGTGCAGTGTAGTAAACTGTGAGAAAGAAACACACAGAGAAGAGGAAGAAACCTTTATGTTTGTCGCCGATTCTCTGTAATGCAGTTGTACATCTATCGTAAAGTTTGTCAAGACTTTCTCCTCCACCCTTCATTCACATAAACGAAGCAAAAGTTAGTTGAATACAGAAACCAAGCATCATTCATATAACTAAGCTTCTTATCTTACTGGAATATCAACGTCTGTGCGGTTAGATGAAAAAGCCTTGTAAGCTTCCGGGCGAATTTTCGAAGCTTCTT
Source organism: Arabidopsis thaliana (assembly GCF_000001735.4). Classification (NCBI taxonomy): domain Eukaryota; kingdom Viridiplantae; phylum Streptophyta; class Magnoliopsida; order Brassicales; family Brassicaceae; genus Arabidopsis; species Arabidopsis thaliana. Next base: position 18,748,871 of record NC_003074.8, on the reverse strand, counting down.
GATACACAAGCCCTTGCATATCTCCTAAATGTCTTTCCCGCAAATCACGATCGGTAAGCACCTAGACAACCATTATTCGTAGTTAAACTTCTATGAAGTCTAGAAAGTCATATGGATTCAGCTTCAAAACTTAGATCCCTCTACTAAAAATCAAGCACAAAGGTGAAGACTTTAGTGGGTTTGACACATAGCATTATGTCTTTAGATGTCTACCTCAAGCTTGCCGCATTTAGCAGCAATGATCTGAGCAGTCTCAAAGGCTCTCTTCAAGTCAGAAGAGTATACATGAGATATCTTCTGCTCCTTCGATAACCGCTCTGCAACCTTCATTTCAAATGAAAGAAATGTTTTAAAAGGCATCATGATGATTAAGGTTACAACACAATCAAAAGATAACACATACTCTTTGTGCTTGTTGTCTTCCTGCATCATTTAACTCAACATCCAAATGACCCTGTAACACCAAATTATAACCACATTTCAACATCTCTAATCAAAATTCCCAATAACTATACATTCACAAAGATGCTAATCATTACTAAATACAAGATAAAGATTCAAAATTTACGATTTCTAAGTCAAGTTTCGATTCCAAAGATACAGATACAAACTCCATTATTGTTAAATTTACCTGGATTTTTCTCTCGGCATTCCAAGATGTTTCACCATGACGAACAACAACAATCTCAGCATAATCAACATCTTCAGAACTGTAGTAAAACCAACAAAGAGATTTCGTCAAAAACACGATCAAAGATGCAAATAACGAGAAGAAGCTAGAAGAAGAAGCATACTCGAATCTTGATTCCTCCATGGGAGATGCTGAAATCTGACAATTGCTTTAGATTCATCCAACGACGAGAAACCAATTCCATTGATATGACATTAACACTAACTGGGCTTTACTTAGATTTTGTTTATGGGCCTTGCCCTTTGTTCGAACGAAGCAAATATGTTTACGTTTTTTTTCCTCTCTCACGTTAAAATCAATAACAAACTTTATTACATACTACAGTACAACTTCTATAAATTAATACCCGTTAAATTAATAATTTCTATAAATTAATTAATTATTCCAGTCTCGAATTAAGATCAATATAAAAATTGATATAACTCGATAAATTAATAAGATTCTAATTTTTTTTTAAAAATCTTATATAAATATATGGTCCCATCAATAATATAAATTAATAATAATATAAATTTACCAATATATATTATAAATATCATATATAAAATATGACATTGTTTTTCTTCAATTTTTATTAATTTTTTTGTATGTTCAATTCTAATATTTTACAACATCAAAAAAAATTGTATTGTTTTTAAACTTAATAATTGATTTGTACTTGTAATTTGTTTCATAAATATTATTGATTATAAGAAAAAAAAACTTCATTTTATATCAAATTTTTGTAAGAATTTACAAAATTTGTACAATTTTAATTAATTTATCGATAACTTAATACTTCTCTAAATTAATAAATTTTTTTGGTCCCAATATTATTAATTTATAGAGGTTTTACTGTAGTTGGTTAATTTCATGGAAACATGTATAGAGAAATAAAATAGTAACATAAAAAAATCTTGCTACTGCATCCGCCATATCTGGATCTCTAACTGTAGCTGAAGAGAGGCCAAAGCAAATACGTAAAACTCTGCTAAATTTCTTATAAAATATTTGGAACGAAGCAAATAATATTTAATTATTACAATGATATTGAGCTAACTATATATTAACTTGCGGTATACCGCAGGTAGGCTTATATTTTAGTTAAACTAAAAAATTTTATTGTAAAGATGAATTATAAATAGATAATATTATTTTATTTGATTTTAAATGTATAGTAAACTGCGAGTTGTATATGTTTTGTTGATATTATTTATATTGTTTAGTGTTTAAGATTATACACTTGTATTTTAATTGTTAATTTTAGAGTTTCACCTGTAGTATACCATCTTGTATTAATATCGATCTAAACCCGTCAATTCTAGAATTTTCCTGCTTGTATTAAAAATTGAATCACATCATACACATAAAAAAATCTAATATGTTATTAATTATTATTGTATATAAGATTATAACTTTCAAAATAATATGTATGAAATTGAATATAAATATTCAAATGATGACCCGTTACTCAGTATAAAGTTTTCTTAAATCTATTTTTGACTGTTATAATATTTTTTTATGTATTGAACAGTTTATATTTGTTTTTAAAAATTCAAATTATGGCATATGCGAAAAAAACTCTAATTATTTTTTATAACGATGATATTATTTTTTGCAAAATTAGAATCATATAAAGATGAGAGGTAAACTATAATAATTAATAAAAAAATTAATATGATAATTTAGATATCAAATCTAATTTGTTTATTTTAATTGGTTACTTTTTTGGAAAATAATAATGTATTTCGTTTTTCTAATTAAATTAAATTAATTAAAATTTAGATATCAAATCTTATATGTTGATTTTGATTGGTTACTTTTTTGGAAGCTAATATATATATTTTTTGTTTTTGGATAATCATGAATTCAGTTTTATCTAGATTTTGTTTTTCAAAAATATTAACTAACCTGAATATTTTTTGGTACTATATAAGTAAAATTGCGTGGTAGGAAATTTTGACCTAAATCTGTGTTGATCAATTTTAGGTTCTTTCTCAAAACGCATTTTACAAGTAGGGAATAGAATTTGAAGAAGCATTGTGTTTAGGTTAAAAACTGAATCTCTCTATTCATCTTCCTTTTTTATTTTCATATAAATACCGATTTGATTTCATTTTATATCCATTCTTTATCTCTATTAATATATAGGGTTTAGAAATCAGGTGATATTCGCTTGATTAGATTCATCTTCTTATTATGCATTGAGGTTTGTGTTTTCATCTTCACACCTTCTCTAACATATTTGAGTGCAGTACAACGCAATCCACGATTTTGATTGGCTATTCTGATTACTATATTATTTAGAAACCTTAATCTCTTTACTGTTTAGAATTCACATAAAAATTCGTAGGTTGTGATTTTTTTTTTTCAGTTCGTGTATAGACCTAGGCATACGATTTTCCCTTTTGTTTTTGTTTTTTTCATGTTTCGGATTTTCGTGTTTAAGAAAAAGATTCTGTAAATATGTTTGTTTGATTCAGTTTAAAAGGAAAAAATTACATCATGTATTTCGATATATCCTATATTTAAATGTATTTTGTATATATTCTAGAAATGATCAAAAATGTACAATTACATTTTCTTTCTTTCTTTCACAGATTATGATGTTTCATCAAATGGACAAAATATCGACACCATGCGCGGCATGCAAGCACCTGAGGAGAAAATGCACAGAAGATTGTGTGTTTGCGCCTTACTTCCCCTCGACTAAACTGGACAACTACGAAGCGGTTCACAAGGTATTTGGAGCAAGCCATGTGGCTACACTTATCAACAGTCTTCACCCATGCCAAAGAGAATTTGCCATGGACACGCTCGCTTGGGAGGCACAAGTTCAAGCCAATGATCCGGTCAATGGCTGTCTGGGTATCATTTACAACCTCCTTAGTCAGATTAAAGACTTGGAAGAACAACTCGCGATCGTCAAGAACGAACTTGCCTCTTACTGTATCGTCCCCACATTTGTGCCACCACCTTCGATGACGAATCTGGAAATGCATAACAATCCTATGATGATACCGGAACACACACCTAATAACGGTGGTTGTTTAACGGGTCAACAGTTGTATAACGAGGCTCAACGTTTTGCATCCACACAAAGCGCTCAAATGCAAGAGACGCAGATGCAGCACGATGAGGAGAGTTACCGTGACAAAAGTTCTTATCAAAAATTTGGACCATGCTTTAACCTACATTAATCATTATCATATTGAATCTTGATAACAATGGTAAGCTTTTAAAATCTTTTTAAGTCTTGTCTAGTCGTTTGTATAACTACATTAAGATATAAATACAATTATTGTTTTTAGTTAACAAAACATCCGTTATCGTCCAGCGGTTAGGATATCTGGCTTTCACCCAGGAGACCCGGGTTCGATTCCCGGTAACGGAGCTTTTTTTGGTTTTTAAGATTCGAAAAAGTACTTTTTGCCTCATCACTATCTTTACGTTAATAAACTCAGCGGCAGTTCAAGCCGTAAACCTTAACATTTCTAATCAGGATCCTTAGTCAATTTGATTATTTCTTTTACAAATACTCCAACATTCAACAAGGACCTTGTGTAGAACTACACTCTGCCATAACAAAATAATAAAGGTGCACTTGTAGTTATGTACAAACGACTAGACAAGAGTTATAAAATTAGAAAAAGGTTAATGTAACATTGCTGTGTACGTGAAAACGTCTTATATGATCTATAAGAAGCTTTTTTTTGTTCGTGACAAAAACAATTTCTGACTTGGCTCAAAATACGACCACAATCACCCACATAAAGTTGGGATATTTTGGAAGTAAACAAGTACAAGTGAAGGTAAAACAATACATATATACATGAGACATTCACATAATTAATTTAAGAAAGACATAACAATTTACTCACCTCACAATTCGTACTCATTCAATTACAAATTTTAGGAGCAACCAAATTGTGTTGATAATATAGAACAGTAAAATTAATATTGATACCTAAAAAAACCAAAAAAAAAAATATTTGAAAAAAAAAAAAAAAAAATCACCAAAACGCGGCGGCCTTTGTCGTATCAAATCAGATAACTAAAACAAAGAAAACGGTGTCGTTGCAAACATCTCTCTCCTCTTATCTAACTTAGAGAGCGACCAATAATTGCCTTTGTCTTTCTCATTCGTCGTTGATCCATCTTTTTCCCCCAAATTCATATCCTTCCTTAGATATTTTTCTCCTTCTTCTTCTTCTAGATTCCAGCTACTCCAGAAGATTCTTCGACTTAATCTGATGTGATTAGGAAGAGCAATAGAGGAAGAGAAGAATCAGAAAAAATGGATCCGGCGACTAATTCACCGATTATGCCGATTGATTTACCGATTATGCACGACAGTGATCGTTACGACTTCGTTAAAGATATTGGCTCTGGTAATTTCGGCGTTGCTCGTCTCATGACCGATAGAGTCACCAAGGAGCTTGTTGCTGTTAAATACATCGAGAGAGGAGAAAAGGTTTCGTCTTTTTTTTTTTGAATGAAAAAAAGATTTGATATTTATAGGCTTTAGTGATTGATTGATGATCGATTATTTTTAGTTTCCAGATTTAGTAGCTTTCCTTTTTAGAGCTTGTTGATCTAGTGTCTTTAATGGTGGTTACTTACTGTTACTATGATTAAATGCTTTTGAAAAGTTTTGATATTTCTCAATAAATGATGATACTTTTTTTTATGGTTGTTTTGCAGATTGATGAAAATGTTCAGAGGGAGATTATCAATCATAGATCATTGAGACATCCTAATATTGTTAGGTTTAAAGAGGTATAATATAATACACCTTGATGTTTCTTCTGTGTGTGTTTGTGTATTAAGTCAGTGTGGTTTAGAGTTTGTTTTGTGTGTGTTTTTGTAATGGTTTAGGTGATTTTGACGCCTTCCCATTTGGCTATTGTTATGGAATATGCTGCTGGTGGAGAACTTTATGAGCGGATTTGTAATGCCGGACGGTTTAGTGAAGATGAGGTTTGGATTCTGATTTATCGTACTGTGTTGTGGTATTGATGTGTGACTACTGATCTTTAAGTTTTTTTATGTATAGGCTCGGTTCTTCTTTCAGCAGCTTATATCTGGAGTTAGCTATTGTCATGCAATGGTACGCAGAGCAGTGTTCTTGCAACTTACTTGAACTTTTCTCGTTCTCGTGTATACCACTCTGGTTTTAATTCTGTGTTTGATTTTCCTGTGAAGCAAATATGCCATCGGGATCTGAAGCTGGAAAATACATTGTTAGATGGAAGTCCGGCACCTCGTTTGAAAATATGTGATTTTGGTTATTCCAAGGTACTATTTATTTCTCTCAAGGTTTGTTTTCTGAATTCTAAGTTTATATATGCTACTGTATGGCCAAGCGCAGAACAGCGGGGGACATCTTGTGATTCCTCGTTGTGCTTCTTATCGTTCATGCTCTTTACCTACATGTGTTTCCTACTAAGTGTCTGTTTTCGCTTTGATTTCTGCTCAAGTATTAACTATGCGTTTCTTTTCTTCAGTCTTCTGTTCTTCATTCCCAACCAAAGTCAACTGTTGGTACTCCTGCATACATTGCACCAGAGATTCTTCTTCGACAGGAATATGATGGCAAGGTAAGGCCATGAGACCAATTCCTCTGTCTAGAGTTCAAACCAGCTTATCCATATGACTGTTTATACCACAAATATTCTTTGAGTTGTCCTCTGAAATAGCTGGTGTTACATTTTTCCAGCTTGCAGATGTATGGTCTTGCGGTGTAACATTATATGTAATGTTGGTTGGAGCTTATCCATTCGAGGATCCACAGGAGCCACGAGATTATCGAAAGACAATACAAGTAATGTTTTTCAATTGTTCTTGCTGTCTCATTCATCATCATTCACAAACTCATTATCTTTCAAACGTTGATTGTATATGTTTGCTTCTCCACTGATTTTAAAACGCAGAGAATCCTTAGTGTCACATACTCGATCCCAGAGGACTTACACCTCTCACCAGAATGTCGCCATCTAATATCGAGGATCTTCGTGGCTGATCCGGCAACAGTAAGTTTTACATTTCAAAGAAAACTTTGTTCTTTGAGTTCTAAATAGACAAACTGAGAGATCCAATGTGGCAGAGAATCACTATTCCGGAGATCACATCCGATAAATGGTTCTTGAAGAATCTACCAGGTGATTTGATGGATGAGAACCGAATGGGAAGTCAGTTTCAAGAGCCTGAGCAGCCAATGCAGAGCCTTGACACGATTATGCAGATAATATCGGAGGCTACGATTCCGACTGTTCGTAATCGTTGCCTCGATGATTTCATGGCGGATAATCTTGATCTAGACGATGACATGGATGACTTTGATTCCGAATCTGAGATTGATGTTGACAGTAGTGGAGAGATAGTTTATGCTCTCTGAGATTCCTGAGGACAAAGTCTGTTTTGTCCGTACTGTTGAGACACACCACTGGAGTTTTGTCTTAGCTCCACGCACTCCATCGTTCATTTTTGGATCGTTTGTTGTTTTTTACTCTACAAGCTTTGGATTCACATACATATATATGTATTGTAATGTAATATGTAATATATTCTATGTATTTCTCTTTGTTTAATAACTATTGGCACATTTTATACAAATGATATGGTACTAGAAAAAGAAATGTAACTAACCCACAAGGTTCTGAGATGGAGCTTAGCTTGAGTCTTGGTTAAGAATGTTATGATCTATGTTTCACACGACACACGATTTCATGTATAGTGTTATTCGACATCGTGATGGAGGACATGGCTTATGATCATCAGCTTTGATCATGCCGCTAGACATTTGATTAAGATTTGCAATTAGTAAAACTTAAACTGTCTATATTGATGAAAAGATTTAGCATTTTATGATACCATAATGTAGATTTGTGTGTGGATGAAAAATTTGTATAAATATTTTCTACCCTAGATTATGTAAAAGACATGTTTTCTGTGGAGAATGCTTGGTAATGCAATGTCTATTGACTATTGGCAACGACTATTGGCATTACGATAATTCATCAAGGAATCATTACTACTTCTCTCCAATTCATGATCAACTTTTGACACATGACAAAAATCTTCTTCTGTAAAAAAAAAGCTAAAGAGAAGATATTTATGTTACAAAAACTATGTTAATATGATTCGAAAAGTTAAAATAAGGAGAACAAAGAAATGTAACTAATAGTTAAACTTTTAGAGGATTTTTCTGATTTAAAATTAGAACATGTTAAATTTGCATAGGATAAGAATAACAATTTACCTTTTTCGTGCAGTAAGAAACATGTGAATACTATAATTTTCAATATTGACGGAAACAAATTTTCTGGTGTTGTGATTTTGGGACGTAAGTGGTTAATGGTTTGCGATGGAGCCGGAATTTGGTCATAGCATAATGTGTATAGTATATTTTCTATTGAAAATTTTGTGGATCAGAATATAATTTGGGTTTTATAGTTTTGATGTTTTGTTATGCATGAAACATTGCTATTTATAAATAGTTTTTCTATTATTTCTCACCATTATTATTATTTATTATAAGCCATAAAATGGAGATTTAATTCTACAATATGCCACAGTTAAGGTAAACCAATCTCATTTATTCTCTTCTTTTCAATGTCTTCATTACTTCTACTTATATTTTAAAAAGACATCATTTTCTTTGATTATGATACTATTTTATTGCTATTAGTCAACGTTAAAAGGCATTAATTTTGGTTTTGATTCTTCACAAGAATTCATTGTATGGTTTTCAATAGTTATTAATGTTAGCTTAAAGATAAGCAATTTAGTGTGGGATTTTAATAACCAAACGTTACAAAATTTAGTGTTTTGGGCTGATTTTTGTTTTAAATTCATTTCTTATATTTGGGGCTATTTTCTTTATTTCGTTAATTAATTTCATTAAGAGCAGTACTATTGCTATAAATAAAAGTTAATATTATATAAGTATTTAAAATGTAATGAAAATTTTGTGTGTTAATAACATGAATATAATTATTAATATAAGACAAAATCATATATCAAAAAAGTAATATAAAATAAGTATTATAATATATTATATCTTATATTAATATATGTTATATCAGATTTAATTCTACAATCTGGTTTGGTGATACGTTAACGTTATGAATACGTTAAGGTAAACCAATCTCATTTATTCTCTAGTTTTATATATTATGATTATATAAAAATAAAATTACTATTAAGGAGGACAAATCATTTGTGAATGTCAAATGTCGCAATAGTATGAAAAGTTAAATATAAGATATATACTTGTAATACCTCAAATACCAAAAATAAAAATTATTAATCCGAATATACTACATTTGTTTTAGTAATTCATATACATTTGGGTATATTTGGTTTTTTTTTTGCCGTTTTAGATTTATTATTTATTATAAATAATGAGAACTGTTACATAGACGATTCTACCACGGACAATTCCTTCCGACCCTTATTAGATCCAAGAGAGACGACACATTCTTCTTCTTTTCCATGCGCTTGATGGACACCTTCAATATCTTCTCTGCGTAGAATCTTGGCGAACAACTATAATTGTACATCGTTGTAGACCTCCTGCACACTTGTCTCCATTAATATGCAAATTTGCTAATAAATCGCAGTAGCTGGGACTCGAATCCTAGACCTTTTGGTATAGAAGCATTAATGAACCTTTGGTTAATCATTGGGCCAAGAGGGCTTTCATGGATATATTTGAGTTAAAAGTAATCCTTTGTACTCAAAATATCAAAGATTATTGTGAATTAATCAAAATAAGTTTGTGATAAATTACACATAAATTGAGAAATGTTATAAACAGAGAAAGAGATAGAAGAAATGAGTGTGTTATTCCATTGAGATAAAGGGTTCTTTATATAGGAGTACAAGGAAAGGGTAAAACCCTAGAAACATCTAGATGATGGGCTTAGATGATGGGCCTTATAATGGGCATCCATCTTTATTCATAACACTCTCCCTGATGACCATTATAGTATCATAACTCGTAAAGTATTTGAAATGCTGCCTCATTAAAAACCTTACCAAGAAAACCCAATGGGAAAAACCATGGTTAAGGGAAAAAGAGTGCAACATACAATTACTCCCCCTTATGAGTATATTCGTCGAGATCTTTGAGACGGCGTAATCCGATACGATAGACTAACTTCTTGAAAGTAGCAGTAGGTAGCGCCTTGGTGAATAAGTCAGCCAGATTATCATTCGAACGGATCTGTAGAACTCGTACATCGCCGCTCTTTTGTAGATCGTGTGTGTAGAAGAATTTTGGTAGGATGTGCTTTGTTCTATCGCCTTTGATGTATCCGTCTTTGAGTTGTGCGATGCATGCTGCATTGTCTTCGTACATAATTGTTGGAGTCTTTTTCCCTGCATATATACCACAGTCTTCTTGTATATGGTGAACTATGGATCTTAGCCATACACACTTGCGGCTAGCTTCATGAATTGGTAAAATCTCTGCATGATTAGAAGATGTGGCAGAGAATAAACAGTATTTGAGAATAAGTCTGCCAAATCTTCTCTTGAACAAATTTCTGGATAAAGTACAACGCCATTCTTCTGCTCATGAATCTTTTAGATGATTCATCTTGACCATCTTATTTATTTCTCTAAATATCATTAGTGTATAATATTCATTTGGATGATTGATAGAATTTTTTAATATTCATCAAGTGTATTATTTGCGTGTTCTTTAATGTCTCGTTAAAAACCTTGTCATAGAAAAATCATGTGGGATAAAAACTATGATAAGGAAAAAGGGTACATCCACGCATATCATTCAATCTCCCCCTTGGAAACATCTTCTTCATGAGATGATTTTCAATCAAATACAATATCTCGTTGGAATTAATAACCATAATCTTAATGATCAAAATTATATGGTTTTCATATAAATTTATAAATATCATTATCTAGTGATATTTTATCATACATTATTGTCATCGTATTACTTATGATAACTCTGTAGGAGTTTTAATGATTTTCAAAACAAATATTAGTTTGATCAATATATTTTGACAAACTCAACATAAATATTCATTTATATGATTATATGCCATGTTACATATTTTTTTTTTATTCGATCGAGTAGAGTTTTAGAGAACATAATTCTCATATAATTAATCCTTAAGAGATTATATCTTTCAAGAATTTCATATAAATGTCATATCCAGTGTTCCGTCTCTTATTGCCAGACTTTAGATACTTAAAAAAAAATATTACATCCACCACAAGAGAATATATCTCTTCATAATACATTTCTTATCTTTGTGAAAATCTCATTAATTTCACTATTCTTTCACATAAAGACTAATTTATTTTCCACTGGTTTTACACATCATGTGCATAGACTACTAGTCCAAATATCTCTACTAGAGGTTATAATTATATGTCTATTTCTTCTTTTCCATTTTTGGCTAATCATTACTTTGTGTACACTTTTCAATAGAGTTTCTTTCATGATCCTCCTTTTTGTCCGTAATATCAACTGCTCATAGCATGCAAATATATTACGACGTCGATTTGCTTTTGATTCCATTATATTTTGACATGACATAGCTAGCTAGATCTCTTCATTGTCAAGTACGTGAATGTTTTATTTGTCATGTTTATGTCTCTTTTAGAGATCATTCACTCTCTTCAAGAGATCATCAAAATATTTATTTCCTCAATTTGGTCATTTTTAATTTTGTGCTCTTTCACTTTTACGAGGATATTTATATTTGGAACCAAGGTCTATTACGCTTCATGCGATATTAAGACTCAATAGCAGTTTGAAATTGGTCTTTACAGGACATTCATTATATTCTGGAGCATTTAATTTACAACTGGTATAAGTGACTTCATCACTTTATTTGGGTCAGCAAATGCGTCTGGCAATTACAACGCTAAATTCTGTAATTGAATTATCTTTTGGACTCTTAATATACATTCTTTACTCCGAGGATCATTGATAATTCATTTCTATTTATCTTTTTCACCAGCTGTATACATTCTCCCCCTTATGTTGGAATAGCTGACTATATAATATGATAGTCTTCAAAACGAGCGGTATATAAATCCTTCTAGGATGGCTTAGTTATCATTCATATCCAACATGTATTCTTATCCTCCTTTGAGGGTTCATTTCTGCGTGCTGTGGTGGAGCACTTTTCACATTCAAAGCTTTTAGATGAAAACTATTTGGTTTCTGACCCAAAACCAATAATAATGGGGAAAACTATTAATTATTCATTGGCTTGATGCGTATCGATGTTACTAAACCATTTTGTGTATGAACATGAATTTCAAAATGTTAAACACTTATCCCAACGGATATCCAATAATGGTTATTATAAATAAACACTGAAATACTCTTGTACTTTAATCAAGAAAGTAATCTCGCAAACTCTATGTTGCGGGTTTATAACAAGGATAAATATGACCTTCTTGTCGATGCAACAATCGAGTCAATGCGTCCATTGAATCGATGCATCTTTTACAACCATTAGGTATCTAAATGTCATATAGTGGGTGATCAACCCATAATTATCTCCTTGTATATACTTACGAATAGATAAAGTCCAAATTACTTACCCTGGTAAAAATCACATTATCATATTGCTTTCTGAGCAAGTAACATTTGATAAATTATTAGGGAGAATCTTCTGGTTTTTCACCTAATGTCCACATAATTCTCAATACTTTCACATCATCATTAAACCAGGATAACCAATCCGGTTAAGCCAAATATACTCTTGAAACTTTTAATTCTTTTGAAACTTCTAGTTCTTTCAAAACTTCTAATTTACTTTTCATTGCTTATCAGTTACTCCCTTAATGAGATCTTATAATCAAAATTACTTCCATGTATTTTAATAATCAATCATATGTTAATAAAACAATAACAAGATAATAATTAAAATTTTATATTCTAGTATAAACGATATTAAATTTGACTAACTATGTAAGATCTTATATTCACTTCAGAATATGAGTATTACTTATCATCGATAATTCATATGTTTTCTTAGCCTTTGAAAAACACTCGATTTAAGTTTATAATAGTTCTCAAAATTTCATTCCAAATATTGTGTCTACAGGACAACAATACTTACGTAAAAGTTTAAGCGTCTGTTTTACCATCTCTGCATCATAGATATTCTCTTAACAATGTGAGTTATATTCACAAAGAGACTTCAAGTCTTGAAGTTTCAGTAATAACTAATTATAACTTATTTTATCTAATAACACATTCGTATAAGAATTGCTTTATACAACTTTTAGATCTTTAGTAGTCAAAGATTGAACATAATCTTCTGGATATGTCACTTATTATCCATGTGAGATTCATTACTTCTCCTCCTCGAAATGATGAAACTTCAAGTTCATCCATCTCGTATTGAATTCCACTCTAGAATCATAATGTATTTATATCTCATCATATTAACTTTCTCATACCGCATCGATGATTTTAATTTTGTATTCCCATAGAAAACAATGTATATGCTCTTCTAGAGTCTTTTAATAAGATTTTATACTACTTGATATACTAGATTATTTCATCGTTAGAATTTTTTTTTTTTTTTTTTTATTATTATTATTATTATATTTATTTTCTCAACTTCTGGTGATAATTTAAGTTCTTAAAAAAAACTTTGACCATCAAAAATATGATATCTTCTTAAGATACATTAAACTAGTCATTCATGAAAATTTTTATAAGTGATTATACCTTTAAATTAAGTTATTTATCAATCATTTTATTTTATAAAATAATCAAGTATTATATACTAATACAATTTTAATGTAATATTGTAAAACCAATCAGAATAAAACTATTTTGTGCAAAATCTGGATTTTACATATATCTTGACAAAACTTTTATTTAGGATAATATGAATTCGTGCAAGATTTGGGTAAAATGATTTCGTGCAAAATTAGGGCAAAACCATGAACAATTTTTTTATTTTTTTTATTTTTAGTTTAATTTTTTTTTAGATACCACAAAGATTTAGAGAAAAGAATCTTATAAAAAGAAAAATTATCTTGCAACGTTTTTAGTAAAAATAATAATAACACAATCAAATATATGGAAATCTTATAAAAAGATTTAGATAATAATAACACAAAAGATTTAGATATATGGAATCTTATAAAAAAAAAAATTATTTTGCAACGTTTTTAGTAAAAATAATAATAACACAATCAAATATATGGAAATCAAATATTTAATATGGAAAAGTCAATATCTAAAAGTGATAAGATATGTATAACGTTTTAATCAAAGGAGTTAAATAAGGGATATCATATCAATCATAAATGGATTTTAGACAATATAATATTTATAAAATGATATTGAATATAGATGCAACTATTCAAAACTGGAATGCTAAAACATTAATACATGCTTGCATCACCCACCACCGGGCTATGAATAGTTACAAAATTAGTTATATAATTATAAAATTGGTAATTTATATATTCAATATTGTAATAGTAAATCACAAAAATTAACAATTAACAAGCATGATTCTCTTCTTTAACGATTTTCTTTGTAGAATCATTGAATCATGCGATAGTAATTATAGAAACAAATGATAAGCATGATTCTCTTCTTTATTGAATCATTGAAAACATGCTTTTACCGATCTATACTATAATCATCGATCGGCTCATATTGTTTTGTTTCAATAATAGAAAATAAGTACTATGAACCATGAGTCGATAAGTAAACATGGTTCTTAAAAAAAATGTAAGAATCTCTATATCTACCTTTTAGAGCGTGCTGATAACGTGTTATAAACAGAGAAAGAGATAGAAGAAATGAGTGTGTTATTCCATTGAGATAAAGGGTTCTTTATATAGGAGTACAAGGAAAGGGTAAAACCCTAGAAACATCTAGATGATGGGCTTAGATGATGGGCCTTATAATGGGCATCCATCTTTATTCATAACAAGAAAGAGTTTTTCAATCATTGTTGGGAAGAAGAAAGAGAGAAAAACACCAGATTTTAGATATTGATTCATTTATTATGCTTTTCAGATATCTGGGCCTTCATTTCTTTGATATCGGTCCATTGGTCGACTTGTATCGCCTTCATTTCTTTGATATCGATCCATTGGTCGACTTGTATCGCCTTCATTTCTTTGATATCGGTCCATTGGTCGACTTGTATCGCCTTCATTTCTTTGATATCGGTCCATTGGTGGACTTGTATCGCCTTCATTTCTTTGATATCGGTCCATTGGTGGACTTGTATCTCACGTGCTACCCTTACTAATTCAAGTTCTATCGATTCGAGTTTTTTGATGTACCTAAAGATAAACAGCAAAAACATAATACACATGTTGTTTTACAGAACATGATAGTTTTTCTACGTTTAGTGTTTCTAAATTATGGAAATCATAAGTAGACACCATTAGTACAAACCACAAGTTATGTATCCATAAATGATCTTCTAAATAAACAAAAAGCAAATATGAGCCAAACTACAAAATATGGATAAAGCAAATCAAGCTGAAAAATATTCATCAAATCCAATTTGCTGATTTAAACGCAGCGGCTGCAAATTTTATTTTATTAATTTTCATGTAAAATATACAAACCTGTACTTCCTGCAAACGTGTCTGCTCCATCTGAGTTTCCAATATTTCTCAATAATAGATTTCGCATCTTCAAGGAGACGCGTAAGACTTTCGTGGACTTCCCTAAATGGTTTACCTTCCACATTACTGAGCTTACCGATTCGATCCCGCACCGGACTGATACTTTCCATTGTACGGCCGAGACGGTTTATGATAGATGTATCTTTTCCTTTTCTGAAGCCGTCGTAAATGACTTGGGCTCCAACTCCAAGAGCAGCCGCTATCAGAGGCCCACCCACTGTTTTGATTACAGCAAGCTCAGCAATCGGCATTTTTTTGGAAGTAGTTCTTTAGCTCTCGTCTCTCGAGATGAATATAATTAGAGGAGCGATAAAGAAGACGATCTGATAGCCGGGGCTGAATATAGAGGAATCTATGTTTATGGAAGGATCAAGGATGGAACCATATTAAATAGTCTTATGTTTAACAAGTTAACGTGTGGTTTTAATTATATGAAGACAAAAGAGATTGATTCATAGACTTAGTATTGTACGGGTCAACTCTCTTTTTTTCTAGGTAAGAAGAGATCGTTGGGTTTATATGCAAATTGTCGTGAGTATTAAATTACGTAGAATATTATTGAATTACGTCGAAAAAGCGAGCGTCACTTTCACTCTCACTGATTGACTTTGTACATTTAGAAGAGAAGGAAAAATCAAAGAAGTTGGCTGAGGAAGAACAGAAGAAGAAAAAAGAGAAGGAAGCAGAAGAGGAAAATGGTGGTATCAACTAAAAATATTTCAACAAAGGAATTTACTACTAAAAATATTTCAACAAAAGAAGTTACTACTAATAATAAATACTTTGCGTGTTGCAGTGTATATTTAAAATTTAGAAATAATTATAGTTTATCATAATCAAATTATTTTGTAGATATGAGAAAGACCAGAATACGTATTGTTGTTTTTGCCGTATATGCAAATAAACTATTATTATTATATGAATTTGAATTAGCCCATAATATTATAATTAAATCTCAAAAACTTATTCCAAACTGAAAAAAAAATACTGAAGTTAAAAACCACTAATCTGAAAGATCCACTCAAACGCCATAAACATTTTTCTTGTTATTGAGCCTTTTATACATGTGTTGACACATTATATTTTTCTTCCTCCAGTTTTTCGTTTACACTTCAAAGATGGGATCAAATCAAATGAGAAGAATCCTTAAAAACTTTCATTTTATGTAAGAAGCAAAAACAAATTTAGTTAAGCTTTTTTCTAAGTTCTTTATATCTTCTTTCACCATTAATTCATTATCCACAACCTTGTTATACTCATTATCCTTCAAACTTGATTGTATTGAGTTTGCTTCTCCGTTGATTTTAATAAGCTAAGTTCATCTCTTTGTAAAAACTTTGTTCTTTAGAGCATTTTGAGTTCTAAATAAACAAATTGAGAGACCAATGTGGCAGAGAATCGTCATTTTGGGATCGTTTGTTGTTTTTTACTCTACAAACTTTGAATTCACATGCATATTATATGTATTGTATTGTAATGTGTAATATATTTCTGAATTTCTCTTTGTTTAAGTTACATTGGCACATTTATGAAGACAAAATACGTTTTTGATGAATTATATTGATGATATATATGAAAACAAAAGACGTTTTCACAAAAAACAAAAAAGAAGACGTAGACTCATATTTCTTTCTAGGTGAAAGGATATGGATCTATAATTCTGTATGCAAGTTGCTGGTGGTATAGTGCAACACGGTTTAGGTTCTAGAAGGTCTTAGAACTTTACTATGTCAATTATGTAAAGAATATATATGTATTAGGAAACTTTGAAGAAGTTTAGAAAGTATGACACTTTGAATCCTATTGCTCTATTTCTCAATACATTGATAGAGTATATTCAATTGTCTTTATAGACACTTAGACCATCCTCATTACACAACTCCAACGAATGTGTCTTTAATTAATTTTAGTCAATAAAAATATTAAACTAAAAAAAAACAGAACCAATCAAAATATATCACAAAGTTTAAGAGTGTCTTCAAATGGGTCTTCAATGTCTTGCTAAAGACATTTGTTTCTCTTTCTTCATGAATGTCTTTAATCAAATATTAAAACCTTAGGAAAGACACCCCATTTATCATCAATGGAGGTGCTCTTAGATAACAATCTAGAATCCTTATCGCTTTAGACAGCTGTGTTATTGACTAGTCATCATCTAAAGAGGATAAGGATTGAAAACGATTTGAAATGGAGACCAAGTGCTTGGAGAGTAAGCTTAGGGTTGTCTTTGTATGTGTGTATATATACTCCTCAAGATCGATCAATAACATCAAGCACTTTTTCAACCATTCTTAGTCTTTACAATTAATGTACGAAGAGGATTATTATTTATTAAATTACGAAGAAGAAGTGAAAATCGATCTCAATGATTGACTTTTTACGTAGAATCGTCGAATTGCATGCACATTTCCACCGAAATTCCAAAAATCTGAATTACAAATAAGTTGGAACCGATCGATCTTGTTTTGTATATTTACGTACAAGGCAGACGTACATACATGTAGTTTGGATTATCATATGTATGATCAACGCAATTTTCGTGAATAGAAACGTGAATACTAACAATTTCGGTGAATACCTACCGTAAATACTAACATTAAAATCTATGACTTTTTAAAATAATAATCAATCAAACTTTTACATTTGATTTTATATTTTCCTCAGTTTTTAGGCCTATGATACACCTGCCTCCTCAAAATATTAGTTCCGTGATGTTTGCTTTGCTTTGCTTGCTCCATCTAAGGTGGATATCGATCTTCGGAGCATCCAGCTCTGGCTTCCAATGATGGATCAACGCTTTCAACTATGTTCTGATTAGTCTTATCCTCATCAGATCTAATACAGTGTATTGGTTAGTATTCATTTCAAACATCTTGCCCATGAGTTAACGTTCATTAATATCTGCCCACTTTTGTATGTTATTACATGAAAACAAAAATACGATAGGTTCTGAATTACGCTGCTGCTAAAATACACATGCAGCTTGTAAATGTGCGCCGTAACCTTATATGTAATGTTGGTTGGAGCATATCCATTTGAAGATCCACAAGGCCAATAGATTATCGAAAGACAATACAAGTAAAGCTTCTTTTCTAAGTTCTTTCTATCTCATTCATTATCCTAAATCGCAGAGAATCCTTAGTACCATATACTAAATCCCAGAGTACTTACATCTTTCACCAGAATGTCGACATCTAATATCGAGGGTTTTCGTGGCCGATCCTGCTACAATAAGTTCATTTTATATACAAATGATAGCATTACACCTGAGGAAAATAAGGAATTCTCCTAATTATTTCAAAGTTGAGTCTACATTTTAAATTAGTCCTACTATCACATTTGAGTGATTTGACACAATTGGTACATCAAGAATCATCACTTCAAGACAAATCGGATCTCACGGTCTTTGTTCCGTTTTCTTGAACTCCAATGAATGTGGATATCGATCTTCGGTTTAGACCCATCACTCGAACATTCAACAATTTCTTCTAAAGATCGGTCTGTTTCTTCGACAATATTTTGACTACTACTTTGTGATGTGCTATGATTGCTCTTGAAACAAATACAATCAGTTGGTTGACGAGTGATTTCATCAAGTTTAGTGTTCATTTCGGACATCTTGGCCATAAGTTCTTTGATATCTACCCATTGATTGACTTGGACATCCACATCTACCATCCATCTTAATGAAGCTTCTAACTCTTTGATCCTTCTCTTATACCTAAAGATCAAAATAACACAAAAATATTAATACTCATGTTATTTCATTAAAATGATAAGTTTTGTTAGATTTATATTGAGAAATTACGAAAATCACTTATAGAAATGCTCATCTAAAAAAAGATTTCACTTGAAAAAAACTTGAATCGAACTTGAAGTAAACCGTTCCTAGCTAATCCAAGATATCTTATTTTAAAACACCATGAAATTAATCACTGTAAGTCAGTATCTCAATCTGAGATTCTAATGGTATCCATCTTTTAAGTAGTGACAAAACAAACAATTTTTTATTTTATTTTTAACTATTAAATTTAAGAAATAAGAAGACTTCGTATGAACCAAAAGAATTCATGCATTTCATGGATTGTATACAAACCTGAACTTCTTGAGTAAGTTTCTGCGTCTGAGTTCCGCATAAGCCTCAACAAGAGAAACAGCCTTTTCAAGGAGATGCTTAAGATCTTCGATGACTTTCCTCGGTGAATCTTCCACTTCTTCGCTAAGCTTATCGACTTGAGTCACCAACGGAGTGATCCTAAAGATTGTAGCATCAAGACGGTCCAAGATGCATCTTGTAGTTAGAGATCTATCTTTTGCTTTTTTGATGGCATCGTGAAGGACTTGGAGAGCAAGTCCAAGAGCTGCCCCTGCCATAATCTCACTAACCGGCATTTTTCTTTGGGTCAAGAGATTAGCTCTTTAGCTCTCAACGTGATTGTATGGAGCAATCTATATACATGAAACCATTGAAGAATCTTTTGTTTAACAAAACGTTTTGTTTTTGATGAACTATATGAAGACAAGAGACGTTGACTTAAAGACTTAGAATTAGTCGACTCTCTTTCTTTCTAGGTGAAAGGAGATAATTGGATCTATATGCAAGTTGTTGTGATTTTTAAATTACGAAGAAGGGAGAATCAATCTCAATGATTGACTTTAACAGTAGGATTAAATGTTGACTTGTACATTTGCATTAAAAAAATCCAAAAATCTTAATTTACATATTAGTTGGAACCAATCTTCTTTTTTGTTTATACAAGCAGGCGTTATATGTATGATAAGTTGATAACACAATATTCGTAAGTATAATTTTTTTTTTTTTTTTACATTTGATTATTTTCTTTCTCAATTTTGCTGGTCTATGACACATACCACATCAAAAAAAAAACTAATTCAAAACGAAGCGAATTCCGTGATCTTTGCTTTGCTTGCTCCATCGAAGGTGGATATCGATCTTCGGCTTAGAATCGCTATTTGAGCATCCAGCTTTTGCTTCCAATGATGGATCAACTCTTTCGACTATGTCCATATTAGTATTATCTTCAGATATAATACAATCTATTGGTTGACCCATGATTTTTTCAAGTTTAGTGTTCATTTCAGACATCTTGGCCATAAGATCTTTGATATCTGCCCATTGATTGACTTTAACGTCAACATCTACCATCCATTTCAATGAACCTTCTAACTCTTTGATTCTTCTCTTGTACCTAAAACAACAGTACACTTTAGTATGTAATTAAATACATACATGAAACAAAAAAAAATGATAGGTTTTTGTTTAATTGGTGTCTATATAATGTTGGGAGATCAAGTAATATGTAGAAGTATTCATGTATCTAAGATTAAAAAAAAAATCATTATTTCATGTATATATATACGAGACCAAAAGATTCACAAACCTATATTTTCCAAGTAAGTTTCTGCGTTTGAGCTCCGCATAAGCTTCGACAAGAACCACGGCTTTCTCGAGAAGATGTTTAAGATCTTCGAAGACTTTCCTCAGAGATTCATCGGATTCTTTGTTGAGCTTTTCGACCTTAGCCATCAGTGGAGTGATCCTCAAGATTGTAGAATCGAGACGGTCCAAGATACAACTTGTGGTTAAGGATCTATCTTTTGCTCTTTGGATGGCCTCGTGAAGGATTTGGAGAGCAAGTCCAAGAGCAGCCCCTGCGATAATCTCGGTAAGAGGCATTTTGTATAGTTTTTTTTTAAGGATTACTTAAATTACAAAGAGATTTATTGCAATTAGCTTTAGCTCTCGATCGCACGAGGTTAGTATATGAATGAATCAATATTGAATTGGTCTTTTGACAAAAACACTTATTTGGATTGATTTTTTCCAACTTGTTGTGATTATGGAATTAAAGAAAAAGGAGTAGAGAAATAGTCTCAATGTGGATTAATTTTTTCTGTTAAATATTAATATTTTGATCAACTTGTTGTGACTATGAAATTAAAGAAGAGAAGAGCGAGCAGTGAAGCATTCTCAATGAAAATTAATTTGTTTGTTTCAAGTTATATATGAAACTAAAGAAAAAAAGGGAAGATAATCATATTCTAAATGATCGAATTTGTACATACGTTGGATTAATCACTGACGTGTACTGAAATCTCCTAACGTTTCTGTCCATTCTCGTTTTTCTAATTTATATTGGTAGAAATATTGTATATTCTATATTGACATTATCGTGAAATATTATGATGACTATCATATGGAAACTCTTTTAGCTAAATTTAGATTAAATATAGAAAAAGTTTTTCTTTCATATTGATCCTACTAATTATAGTGAAATGTTTCGCTTACCTCTTTGTTAAGTTTGGTTTACAGCTAGTAGTTGTTAAAGCAAGTGAATATTTTATGTTTCCGCATTTGATTGTGCGTTTGTGACCCATAAGAAGGATTTACAAGAAGTCTGGTTAGATAAAAATCTTCTATAATAAGAGAAAGTTTTTTCTAACTTTGCCTACCAATGCGATATTTGACACTCTACTTTGATGATACGTGTACTTATCATTAATTATAATTTGACTAAAATAATTTATTAATAGATATATCTTATATTTAGAAAAATAGTCATTAAACTATGAAATTACTACATATTAAACTACAATTTTAAAATGAATTTTTTTCTACCATAATTGCAACTCCCTTAACTAATTACAAAATCAAATCTTTAAAATTTTGACATGATATTATGTTTTAGAGTACAAAGTTATCACTATTTATATGTTTTTGATAATAAAAAATTATTATATTTACTATTATAGATTACCATTAATGCATACTCTTAACATTTTCTTAGCTGCTTAACCGTAATAAGGTATTAAACACTATTTAGGAGTACTTTGATCCAAAAATTTATGACCCTTTATATCTCATAAGTTACAATATTTTGATCACCACATTAAAGTACAATTTATGACTTAATATATAACTAAAAATGGCTTAAGAATGCAACTATATAACAAGCATGGCTTGAGAAGAAGCAATTGGCAACTCAAGTGTCTCAAATGCTCAGCTCCAAATACAATATCCGTTTTTCATTTTTTTTTGCATATTTTAGTTGTACATCGATATATCTTTCTAGAGTTTGGATGTGTTTCTTACAAGTTCAGTAAACATCTAAGCTCTACACTAACTTATATTTGTATATAGTATATTCTTTGAAAATTCAAATTCTCAATTTCACAACAATTATGGGATATACTAGCTAAATAAATATTTGGTAAATACATGCAAAGTTTTCTCTGGTGTTGTTAAAGTCCATTGAGATGCATAATTATTCTTGCTAGAATAATCAAATCCGAAAGTACCTACTCATTATCCGTGATTGTGTATCTCCATTTGTTTTTTCTGTCTAGGCAAAGAAGACAAAGAAGAAGGTTGAAGAAGTTCATGAAATAGAGGAAAATTCTTAGACTATGAATATTAAAGATTACTATATAGAAAAGAGTATTTACTTGTTTTTTTGGTCTACTTCCTTTATTTATTTAAGTTTGACAATGTTAATTGAAACCTTATTTTCATGAAATAGAGGGAAATTCTTAGACTATGATTACTAAAGATTACTATATAGAAAAAAGTATTTATTTGTCATCTTAGTTTACTTCCTTTTTTTTTTTTTAAGTTTGACAATGTTAAATGAAACCTTATTTAGATATTCACTAAACAAAATTAAGTTGTTTCCTCACAGTACCAAGACAACCAAGGTGTTCTGAACCAACTATAAAACGATTAATTTATTTAAAATGTAGTTAAACATTTTAATGTTTATTTAGTCATAAATATTTTATATATATATTATTAAATTATTTTATAACATTTTTTAACTTTGCCTACCAATGCGACATTTGGTACACTACTTTAATGACACGTGTACTTATCATTAATTGTAATTTGACTAAAATAATTTTTTAATAGATATATCATATATTTAGAAAAATAGTCATTAAACTATGAAATTACTACATATTAAACTACAATTTTGAAATGAATTTTTTCTAGCATAATTGCAACTCCCTTAACTAATTACAAAATCAAATTTTTAAATTTTTGACATGATATTATGTTTTATACTACAAAGTAATAGTTCACTACTATAAATAATTCTCCAATTTTACAAGAATTTTTCCATCTTTAGTTTTTTTTATACCATAATTTTATAAATTTTACCATGTTCTAATTTTAAATCAGAAAATCCTCTAAAAGTTTAACTATTAGTTACATTTCTTTGTTCTCCTTATTTTAACTTCTCGAATCATATTAACATAGTTTTTGTAACATCAGTTTTTTCTCTTTAGCTTTTTTTACACAAGAAGTTTTTTTGTCTTGTGTCAAAAGCTGATCATGAATTGGAGAGAAGTAATAATGATTCCTTGATGAGTTAGCGTAATGCCAACAGTCGTTGCCAATAGACAACATTATCCACAGAAAACATGTATTTAACATAATTTAGGGTAGAAATATATATACAAACTTTTCACTCATTTGCTATAGGTAGTTAATTTATTTTGTCCTACCACATACAAATCTACATTACGCTACCAAAATATGCTAAATCTTTTATCCATATAAGAAGTTTAATTTTTAATAATTAGATATCTTAATCAAATTTTTAGCGTCATGTTCAAAACCGATGATCATAAGCTATGTCTTCCATCACAATGTCGAATGACACTATACATGGAATCATGTGTAGTGTGAAATCGTAGATCATAACATTCTTAACCAAGACTCAAGTTAATCTCTATCTCAGAACCTTGTGGGTTGGGCGTAAAACATCTCGGGGTTGGCTCATCTCATTGGGCAAAGAGAACCCCAATTTACTTTTAGGACTTTTCTTTTCCCGTTCTCCCACCTCAGCATAGTGCTTCGCTTCCGGTTCTTCGAAAGAATCAACTTACCTCTATCTTTTTATTATATAAAATTGTGTTTTACCGATATAACAACATAAGATATATATATATATATACATGAATATAGTGGAAAATGAGAGAGTGATTATTCATAAGATGGAAATGAAAAATTGATAAACGTAAATAAACGTAAATATTACAAATAATTTGAATAAAAGGGTTTTAGTCAAGTAAAAAGGTTTTCCAAGAGACATCTTAAATCATATGCTTTAATTTTTTTAATGTGAAGAAGGTTCATTTATTACTTCAACTTTCAAAAAAATTGGTAATACATGTATTTACATTTTCACAAAAAAAAAGAATATTTTAAGTTTAAAAAATAATTAAAACATACATTTTTCACGGAAAAAAACAGAAAATAAAGTATAGTGCATTGAAAACTCTTAATTAACTAAAGTGTCTTTTTTAAAGACATCATAATTTGTAAACATCAAAATTAATATTTTTAATTACTTTCGAGTTATATATTAATAATTATAGATAAATTATATATATAATTTGTCCTTTTTTGTACATTTCTCATATTTTATATGATTTTTTTTCCTCTGAACTGACTTTTTTCCTACGAAGAAGGTTCATCTATTTTTTTTTTCCAAGACAATTGGTAATACATGCATTTGCATTTTCACAAAAACAAATACTTAATATTTTAAGTTTTTTTAATAGTAAAACATACTGTTTTCACAAAACAAAAAAAGCAATTGTGTGCATAATTTTTAATCAACTAATGTGTCTTTCTAAACACATCATACTTTGTAAATATCAAAATTACTATTATTAATTATTAATTATTTTGAGCGATATATTAACAATTATAAATAAAGTTTATATCTAATTTAATATAAATATTATTCTATATTCAAAATTAAAACCGAATATATAATCCATGCATCCGGGACAACTTCTAGTAATATAATATAATAGAGATTCAGATAGATAATAGTTGGTTCTTAACCAAATTTTAACTATAATAGAGTACTTATGATGCATCATGCACATTTGTATCTCATACGAATAAGAAACTAAGTGTGCAAATTGATATGTATCCATGCAGAGTTAGTTTGGATTTTGGATGATTTTTATCTCATAGTCAATTGTCTCGCAATCAATTTATGAAGACATATCAAATGTTGTCAAATCATTTGTGTATGAACATACGTTACGTGATGTTCAATCTAATAAGAGATATTGTATATAAAAGGCACAAGAGTTATTTGTCTTGTCAACCATTGGAATGTTCTCAGAAGTTTATAATAACATAAGGTTGTGAACTAATTAATATATTAGTTATACAATTTCCAGTAATAACAATATAAAATGCTTAACAAAAGTAATAAGATAAAATGTTGGTAAATTAATACTTACATCACACATTCACCTACAATAATTCCAACACTCCAAAAACTATATCACATTTGTTGAGTTTTTTTTTTCTCAAAAAACATTTTGTGGTCTAGGACACGATCGTTACATTAACAAATCATTTGAAGATGAACCGGATCTCGTGCTCTTTGGTCTGGTTTTTCCATCGAAAGTGTATATCAATCGTTGGCTTTGTGCATCCATCTTCTTCAGAAGATCGACCAGTTGCTTCGATGATATCCATTGGTTGACGCGTAATATCATCGAGTTTAGTGTTCATTTCAGACATCTTACCCATAAGTTTTTTGATATCCAGCCATTGATTGACTTGAACATCCACATCTATCATCCATCTCAAAGAAGAGTCCAACTCCTTGATTCTTCTCTTGTACCTAAAGAAAGATTCACAACAACAACAAAAAAATTGCATGAAAAATAAAAGATTTTGGTAGGATATTTTTTTGTTAAAGTATATACTTTGGTTGGTATAATTTAACACTACATTACATTTACATATGGAAATGATTAACGACATTCACAAACCTATATTTCCTGAGTAAGTTTCGGAGTTTAAGCTCCGCATAAGCATCAACGAGACGAATGGCTTTCTCGAGAAGACGTTTAAGCTCTTCGATGACTTTTCTGAAAGGTTCATCGACTTCTTCGGTGAGGGTATCGATCTTAATGACAAATGGAGTTATCTTATGGAGTGTAGCATCGAGACGGTCCAATATACATCTTGTGATTAAGGATCTCTCCTTGGCTCTTATGATGGCGTCGTGAAGGAGTTGGAGGGACAATCCAAGAGCAGCACTTGTAAGAAGCTCAACAAGAGGCATTTTCTTCAGAAAAGCTTTAAAGCTTTGATTAAATGGAGACTAATCGATATTATAGAAGGAATTTAAGGACGTGGTTGGCTTTAACTTCTTGCCGGAGGTTAATTATCGTATGACTCTATGTGGAAATGGTCTTTGTTAACAAATAATTTTATTTCTAAGTAAATACACATACTTGAATTAACTTTTTCAAATTGCTCTAATTTTGTAATTATAGAATCTTTTGACTTTGTGTAGTTAAGATAACTTTCTTCAAGTTGTTGTGAACTAATGTTAGTATATATTCTCATGTATCCCGTTGAACAAAAAAGAAATATCATGTGTCCAACACACAGACGCACCTATAGCGCGTGTAATACACCACCAGAAATCTCCAAAATTCAGGGAAATCGAGTTCTTTTTTAAGCGCGTGGTCGGAAATTCAGGGAAACATTCCTTTTGGGCTTTTAAAAATTATTAAATGGGCCTTAGGTTGTGCTGTTATGCAACTTAATCAAGTTAGGAAGGATCAAATCTTGATACATGGTGATTGTTTTTGTCTATTAAGTGAAAACGCAAAGCAACGATCATGGATCAGGAACACTATTTTGAACGGTATGGTTCATCAAATCTTACTGTGACACAGGCTGCAAAATCCCAAATTGGGAAAGTCCCACCATTCTAAAGTAGATGTAGACCCTTGAGGTAAACATGTGCTATTCATTGTGGAAAGTGATATTTATCTTGTTCTCATCTTCTCTATCATTGATTGTAGAAGCATCTGATGAGGAAAGAGGTTGTGGTAGGACCTTGCTTCTACAATCTTTTCAAGAGGTCTTATCCCAAAATCATAAATTCATAATGATTTATGAACAAGAAAATGTTCATGTATTGTTCTTCCAATCAACGATGGTGTCATATATGTCCTCTAAAATCACTTTCCCCAGCTAGATCAGTCTATATTAAAATGTCTCACATAGATAGATTGGGTATTTTTACTCTAATATATAAGGCAACATGTGTCATAAAATATAACACTGCTCAATATTATTATTTTAATATATGTGTATGAGAAAGAATTCACGAGAAGAAGATGTAGAGAATAATAACGAAAGACTTCTTATTCTTCTTATATCTTGTTTAACAACGAACCAACATATATATATATATATACGAACAAAAGGCTTGGTGAAAAAATCTTATAAGTTGGAGAAAAAGTCTCTTAATGGCTAAATCTTATATAAAATAAAATCGAAAAGATAGATTATCCGTTTATAACAACATGAGATTTTTTACTCATTGTCAACTAGGTTTAAATGGTAAACCCATGCATTTTTCAATATAATATTAGAGCTAAGTTAACCCAATATTAGAAATTATGGGTTTCCCGATCAAAACTATGACAATTTTTTGGGCCGTTTCTCGTGTCATCATTGTGTAAGGGTCATACTAATCATCTCTGTATAATTCTAATGTTTTTTTTTGTTTTTTTTTTTATGGGAAATCTTCGAAAGGATCTTTGAGATAAACGTGACCAACAAGATGCTTCAAACCGCTCATGACTTATCTCACAGTGATCAGGGTTTAACTCATTTTGCACACACGTTCTTTTAGTTGCATTTACTGTTGAAAGTGCCTCTTGATGATCGTAACAGTCTTCTTCTGAGGTCATTCGTTATTGATAGATCTATTGTCTTTCTATATGAAGGACATGTTACTGTAAATTGCTAAATAGATATTTAATTCTCTCGTCTATTTCAACTCTTTGTTTCCTTCTCTTTTCTCTTTTAGTGCTCTCAAGCTTTTGGACTATTTCCATTATTAGGTTGTCATTTATACTTTTCCGTAATGAATTATTTCTTCTTTTTTTTTCTTTTTTTTTTTAAATACCAGGAGGTTTTTGGCCGAAGCCGAAATTCGTAATTCCTCCCGACCCGAAACCACAGCATGTAATATTTGTTCTTCTTCTTCACTTTCTCTTTGAGAGCTTATTTTGGCATTGGGTTGTACTTGCGTAGTTGGATTTCCTTCCAAGTTCAAAATTTATTCATTCTTAATTAAGCAAAATAACCCCCAAAAATGATCTTTTAATAATACCACTAAAAGGATATTGTAGAAAGGAAAATAATTGCATATACAGTATATTGGGTCAAATAAGCTTAAGACATGTGTTATATTCTTCTCAATCTATTTATCTTTAAAGATATTGTTTTAAATATGTATAAAAATATGAACCTAGACTGACTAAAATTGTTAGAAATTTTTTCGATTTTAGATTTGTATAAATAAAGAGCACCATCTTTTTTTTTTTTTTGGTATGAAGAGCACAATTATGAAAAGCACCAAATATATCCAGTTTATATCCCTAGATTCAAATAAGTGTTTATTGAGATATTATTATATACTACATTGTTAAAATAAGAAATTTGTTTGAGAATTCTTGAGCCATTACCAATATTTGAAGAAAAACAATATCTCAGACAGAAAGCTTAAACACACAAAAAAATATGCATCTCACCTAATTTTTATTATAATACCTTATGGATTCAAATGGTTATGGCGATTAGAGCGGACGAATCCGTTTGCGGTTCGAACCGCTTTTTATTTAGCATTCGTAACCTATAATTTATTATAGTGTAGATGAAAAAAAAACGGTATTGGGCTGACTAACTACAGACTTTTTTACATAAAAAATCATCATCTGTGATGATTTATTGACTGTTCTAAAATAGAACGGTTAATTTAGTCTATTTTGTACACTGTATCCAATCAAACGTTATATTTCTCTTGTTGTCATTTCTCTTGTAACGTTTAGATAACCAAATACTGACTCGAAAAAGTTGCAATGGCCGAGTAAATGTCATAATTAACTGATCTGACTTGCACTGACAAGATTTAAAGAGATAGATAGAAAGAAAAAAAAAGTTGAACAGTTTCATATTTGTCAATTGTCACTATGGACTTCTGATTCCACAATGCCTTTGCATATTGTTTTCACACGTTCTTAACTTTAACCGTCCAATTTTTTTCTTTCCATTGATTAACAAAAAGTCATTACTTTTTTTTTGCGTGAAACCCTTAATTAACCGACTAATATTTTATTCTTGTTGCGCAATCTCTTTTCTACTTCATAATATCAATTACTCCACTAATTAAGAATAATTAACCCACTAATTGAAAATTTTATTTTTGCCGACGATTTTATGAATCGTACATAAAGACAAACCTCAAACAAGAGGTAAACATCATTCTTAAAAAAAAAAAAGTATGATATATTTCGTATCACGAAATAATAATATGGGATCATATAGACAGTTAGACTAAGAATATGGTCCATTTTAAATGGCTTTAGAATGTTTAATGTTTTCATAAATTGTAATTATTCGAAGCAAAAAAAACCGTAGAATAAAAATAACTTTAACTGTCCAATACTTTTTTTTGCTTTTACATGGTAAGGTGTGAGTATAACCAAAAATTGTAATCATAAACCTTTCGCAGTATACTATAATCTATAACCCAATATTTAAAACATAATAAGAGATTGTATAATTGTGTAATTTTTAAATACTATTCCCTCTGCTTCACATTATTTATAGTTTACAGATTTTTTACACAAATTAAGAAAACACAAAATTTTCAATTATTACATCTATTTTTAATAAAATATCATTAACTACAACTAAATCAACCAATAAGAAAATATGATGTAAAACATAATTGGTCTAAAACTATTAAGTACATTTAATTTTTGCATAGAAAAATAAAACTAACACTTATTTTGCAAAAAAACAAAATCCTAAAACTACATATAGAAACAGAGGGAGTAAGAGATTCACCCCATTTTTAGATTTTTTAGATTTTTTCCTTAATCTTATACTGTAATTATTATTGCCTTCTTGGAATCATAAACAGATAAAGTATGAAACACGTATCCTAACCGTCCAAATAAGGTCGAATTGGTAAACCAAGAGTTATAAGCAGAACCAGAAAACTATGTGCCCTGATGTGTATATATATAACAAACGAATGGACAAAAGATAACATGACATACCAAAAGCAATACCAAATGCAAACACACCACATGCAGCAACAACAACTCCATCACTTCGTCTTTGTCCACGGCTCATGTCATGGAGCATGGTGCTGGTTCAAACTAGCTGCAAAGCTCAAGCTCGATGGTCACCGTGTGACAGCTATCGACCTTGGTGGCTCCGGTGTCGACACGAGGCAGCTCCATGAGGTTCGTTTGGTGTCGGCGTATCTAGAGCCTTTGATGAGTTTCATGGAGTCTCTCCCTGAAAACGAGAAAGTGGTTCTTGTTGGTCATAGCTATGGTGGCATTGGAACTTCTCTTGCTATGGAAAGGTTTCCGACCAAAGTCTCTGTCGGAATCTTCCTCTCTGCTTACATGCCGCACCATGACTCTCCTCCGGCGGTTTTGATTCAAGAGGTCGCCGGAAAAAGAAATTAGTCTCTTCTTATCTTATTTTGTTTGGTACCATTCTTAAGAACTTATCTTATAATCTCTTGTCACTTTCTGTTTGTTTGCAGTATTTTACGAGACTACCAGAGGGTTTCGCTATGGACTGTGAGTTTACATTCGAGGAAGGATTAGAACACCCACCAAGTTCAGTTTTGTTCGGTACTAGTTTCTTGAAGGAGAAGGCATATAGTAATTGCCAGTTAGAGGTGAGTCCACTACAGTTATGATTATGGCATAGTTTGTCTGAGATCAGGTGGTCACTGATTGGTAATCTGATTGCAGGATCTAGAATTAGCCATGGCGTTGATGAAACCAAGCTGGTTATACACTAAGGAAATGGGAGGTGAAGATCTGATAACAAAGGAGAGGTATGGATCTGGGAAGAGAGTGTTTATTGTCTGTGAAGGCGACAATGTGGTTCCAGAGGAGATTCAGAAGTGGATGATTAGTAACTACGAGCCTCACGAAGTTAAGCGGATTGAAGAAGCTGGTCACATGGCTATGCTCACTAAGCCTCATGAACTTTCTCAACTGCTACAAGAAATAGCAGCGAAATATAACTAAATGTAAAATGATGACACCTGTGTATGATTTGGGCTCAGTTACATCTATGATATGAATAAGAGAGTTTCAATATTTGTGATTCTTGATATTCTACACTTCATTGCTTACTCTAATTGGCTGGGGCAGTTTCACATTAGCTTGACTAGAGAGTATCTTATACCATTCAGATTTGGATTGTGGAGGCAAGAACATAATGCTCTCTGTTTCATAGCAGCTGCACCAACCAAAGAATGTAGGATCTCTCTGCAGAAACACAGCTCATGTCAGCTACACTTGTGTCAGAAGTACCCCAAGAAAATTCGATTAGACATGAGATTCTCAAACTTACATACACTTCTACTGGTGAGCCGATTAGTTTGAAATTTGATCTGGAAAGGAGACTTCTTTGTGTTGGCATCTGATCCTTCTGTTCTGTCTCAGAGAATCTCACCTGAGAAGCACCAAATTGAGAGGTTAGAGACTTATCTAGCAGCTAACAGAGAAGTATAATTTGTTGAATCTGACTTCCTAATTACCGCAACCCACAAACTAAGGATCACAACATTTTGCTAAACCATAAGCATATGACAATTTTCATATAACAGTTCTTTTGAATCCATATTTGCAACTGATTTACCTTTGGTCCAGATATATTACTCATGGGATAGACAGAGCTCATGAAACCTTGACAAACTGCCTCACAATAGAAGAAGGTTTATTTAGCTGATTTATATGCGTAGGTGAGTTTACAAGTTGCGAAAATAAGACTGACCGTCGTAGAAGAGCCTCTGGGTTGTATGGAAACAGTTTCTTCTGATGTAGCTTAACAACTGAATTTTGTAACGAAAGCAGACAATCTTTGGCGTCTTCAAAAGCCTGGGCATGTAATCTCCAGTTTTGTTCAACCTCAGAAGTCTCAGGCAAAACTTTTCTTCTCTTCGGAGATGGAGCATCTGTACTTCCTTCAAATGGGAATTCCACAAATAGAGTCCATGAATCACATACTGCACGCAAGCATCTACCAGGAAAAAACAGCGGATGTCATATGGGAATCAACCTATAAGTATTTGTTTGGAAAATTCATAACGTAATTTGTAAACTAGAGAAATCATTCAAAGACTAGAGTACGAGCTAACATGGCTGGTCTCACACAAACTAACAGATCATATCCAATCTTATTACTCAAGATGGAGCAGTTGATATGCAAATTCTTAAGAGAAAAGGATTAACCTCAGCAGGTACTCTGCGCAGCTAGCCCCAATATCTTTAGATATAAGGTAATCAAGAAGTACTTGATGATCATAATGCAGCTGAAAACAGAAGACAGAGGTGAATGATGAACATATTACCAAGCCTAAATGGAAAATAGCACAAGAGATTATGAGAATGTTATATGAAAATTACCTCTGAAAGAAATATACAGAATAATCTTACAGGATTGAACAAGGTTGATAAACGGAAGAGAGTAATTTGTTCCTCATCTTCAAGCGAACCCCCTTCCACGTTAGGCCTGTAAGTAAAAAAATGCCCATAAGAACTCACAGAAATCTAGATAACTGTTTGCAGAAAGGCAAGTGTTTTACCCTACTTACAATTCCTGTCTATGCAATGGTACAGACAGCAATTGCAGGAGGACTTTAAATAATAGATCATCCTACAGTTTAACATAGAAAAGTTATAACAGAGCTCTAGTGTATGGTGTTAAACTAAAACACCAAATACGAATGGCAAATACAGAATGATAACCCAAACCTCATGCATGAACAGCCGAACGAAGGATGCAGAAAATTCAACATTCTTCTTGCTATAAATTCTGTGATCAGAAAACATATTGCCTGGAATCTGTCGTTCAATCCATTTAAACATCTCTGCCATCCCTTTCTTTCTACAATCAAACTCACATAGCTTGTCGTTATGTCTACTTGAGTAAATCAAAGTGAAGGAGCACCGTAGGAACAGAAACACAGAGAGTCTTTGCAAATGATTAGAATGCATCTCATTGACCTCCCTATCAGACAAACTCACAAAGAATGGCGAACCCTCCAAACAATTATCTTGAACGGGTTTAAACTTTGTTAGGGTGTGTTGAAGAAAGCCTTGAGAATCCCGTTGCAAATATTGCAGCCATGAAAGAAGAATGGTACATTTGATTTTGGACTTATCAGTAAGCCTGATCATCAACACCTACAAAAAGGGGGAGACAGTCGTGTAGGATGAAGTTATTATCCGAGATATATCAAGAAACAAAGCAAAGTGGTTCTCTGAACTTGTAAGATTAGAAACAGATGGAAATACGTACCAGTAACTTGTGCCCTAGGTATCTTGACATGCAAGAGCCACTTTGACTTTTCAACTTTGGTTGGCACCAACGGAGGAGATCCGGAATAAGCTTGATGGTTTTTTGGAGGATCAAATATGAAGGTTCAAAATCATCAGAATCTTCTACAACATGAACCTGCTGAACCATGGAACAGAGAAACTGGACAAAGCTCCCAAGAAATACAGTTGCTTCCTCACTGTTTCCACTCTGACCTTGGAAATTTCTTTCACCACTACCATGCTGATGAGAAAAAATAGTATCCAATCGGCACCAAGGAACTTTTGCAAGTGTAGAGTTGACAGATTCCAAGTATACATCAAAAATTTCCTCATTGTCTTCTTGGCTCAAGCGCTTCAATATATTACGAAGAACTCGAAAGATATCCGACACCGTGGACCAGTTAGCCTTTTCCAGCTTACATTTAAGAACATCAGAACCGAAGAAACATTGATCTAGACTTCCAAATCCAGTTTCAGATCCTACAGCAGGAATTGGGAAACTGTAGATAACTGCTAACCGCAAACATTCACAAAGCAAACGAATGAACTCATCCCATTGACTTCCCTAGGAAAAACAAATGAGTGAGTATGAGAGCTGGAAGAATACAACATTCTAAAATCCCGAGTGAGGCAGATGTAACATACAGATTCAACAAGACAACCGGATACTTCCACAAGTATGTTGCCAGCCAAATGTTTAACATGCACATTCTCCATACCCAACAAACAAACCTGCCAGAGAAACCAGATCAAGCTAAGGATCATAGACAACTCTACCTAACAGCAGAATGAGAAACTTACAAGATCCGCCACAAGTCTTTCTAAGCATAAATACTCTATAGAGTCTGGACCATATAAAGCATCAGCAGATTCATCATGATCAACAACAGTCTCCTCTCGCGATTCCTATTGAAAATCTTAGCTAATCAAATAGCTCCAATACTCATCAACCAACCTATACAATCTTAAAATATTAGGAATTCTTAAAGCAATGAACTCACCACCGCCTTATCACATGAAATTTCGCTCCTCCAAGATTGAATTTCTCTCAACACCTGTAAAAAAAAAAAAAACTATCCAATTTAAGAGGACCGGAGCTTCGAGGATTAACACACAGGAAGCAAAAAAATCATCGACAATGATGAACCTGAGATAGAGAAAGAAGCAGATCTTTTTCCGTTTCCTTCGTCGGCAAAGTTACTTCTTCTCTTTCCTACATGACTCCGAGAACCAATTGCGTTTATACAATTACACATAGTTACAATAACTCATAACGAAACGGAGAACAAGAGCTGAAGAATAATACTTACAGGGAATTGGCGAACACAAAGATCGATCAAGAGATGAAGACGAGAAGCCAAGTTTCCGGTAGCCATTTTACAACGACGACAGTTCACTCTCGCCGGGGATCAATAAACTCTTATTAAAACGTAGCGTTTTTGTTATGACGAGAGGTTCGATGAAACGCAGCGTATTGTTTGTAGAGACAGGTTAGATTAAACTTTAAAGTCAAACACGGCGTTTAAAAGGTGAGTTCAAATGAAACGCATCGTTTCGAAACTTCGCTTTATAGAGAGAATGTGAATTGCCGCCCTGCGAACAAGCTGAACGAAGTAGCTTCTTCCGTTGTACAACTTTTGGCACTAAAACAGGCGCGTTAGCTCCACGCTCTCCTCCTCACCGTAGACGCCGCTGCCGAGTATCCGTACGCAAATAACAATCTCATATCGATGTACGTGAGGTGTAGTTCGCTGGAACAAGCACGGAAAGTGTTCGACAAAATGCCTCAGAGAAACATTGTAACTCTATTCGGAGTATTCCCGGAACCCAGATTCTGCAAGATATGCGTTTAGTCTAATAATCCATGTGGCGTCTGAGTACGTGAATCCCATTAGTTCAACTTTCACTAGCTTAGTGCTGTATTTGAGTATGTTTCCATGGGATCATCACTGCATTCGCAGATTATAAAGCTTGGATCTTTTCAGATGATGTAGATGTACTCCAGTTGAGGGGACTTAGAATCTGCGAGGACAATCTTCTTAAAAGGGCAACTATTTCAATTTTCTTTTGGAAAACCTGAAGCTTTCTTTAGCTTTTTTATGCCACTGAACGAAATAGCTTCTTCCGTTGTAGAACTTACACGGAAATGCGTCTCGATCACGGTACTAAAACGGGCGCGTCAGATCCACGCTCTCGTCCTCACCGCCGGCGCTGGCGCCGCTACCGAGTCTCCGTACGCAAATAACAATCTCATCTCAATGTATGTGAGGTGTGGTTCACTGGAACAAGCACGGAAAGTGTTCGACAAAATGCCTCACAGAAACGTAGTTTCTTATAATGCGCTTTATTCGGCGTATTCCCGGAACCCAGATTTTGCAAGTTATGCGTTTCCTCTAACAACCCATATGGCGTTTGAGTACGTGAAGCCCAATAGTTCAACTTTCACTAGCTTAGTGCAAGTATGTGCTGTGCTTGAGGATGTTTTAATGGGGTCATCATTAAACTCGCAGATTATAAAGCTTGGTTATTCAGATAATGTAGTTGTCCAGACATCGGTTTTGGGGATGTACTCTAGTTGCGGGGACTTAGAATCTGCGAGGAGAATATTTGACTGTGTAAATAATAGAGATGCGGTTGCTTGGAACACAATGATAGTTGGGAGTTTGAAAAATGATAAGATAGAAGATGGGCTTATGTTCTTTCGAAACATGTTGATGTCTGGTGTTGATCCAACGCAGTTCACGTATTCGATTGTGTTGAATGGTTGTAGTAAATTGGGAAGCTATTCACTGGGGAAACTAATCCATGCCCGGATAATAGTCTCTGATAGTTTAGCTGATTTACCTCTAGATAATGCTCTTCTTGACATGTATTGCAGTTGTGGAGACATGAGGGAAGCATTTTATGTGTTTGGGAGGATTCATAACCCAAATTTGGTTTCATGGAACTCGATTATTTCAGGGTGCTCAGAAAACGGCTTTGGAGAGCAAGCGATGCTTATGTATAGAAGGTTGCTGAGGATGTCCACACCTCGGCCGGATGAATATACTTTCTCTGCTGCTATATCTGCGACAGCGGAACCAGAAAGATTTGTTCATGGGAAGCTTCTTCACGGACAAGTAACGAAATTAGGATATGAAAGGAGTGTTTTTGTTGGAACAACACTATTGTCGATGTACTTCAAGAACAGGGAAGCTGAATCTGCACAGAAGGTGTTTGATGTGATGAAGGAAAGGGATGTTGTTCTCTGGACTGAGATGATCGTAGGGCATTCTAGATTAGGAAACAGCGAATTAGCGGTCCAATTCTTCATTGAAATGTACAGAGAAAAGAATAGAAGTGATGGTTTTTCCCTGAGTAGTGTCATAGGAGCATGTTCAGATATGGCAATGCTAAGACAAGGTGAAGTTTTCCATTGTCTTGCCATAAGGACGGGATTCGATTGTGTTATGTCAGTATGTGGAGCGCTAGTAGACATGTATGGGAAAAACGGTAAATACGAAACTGCAGAAACAATATTCTCTCTTGCTTCAAATCCAGATTTGAAATGTTGGAATTCGATGCTAGGTGCTTATAGTCAGCATGGAATGGTAGAAAAAGCTCTGAGCTTCTTCGAGCAAATACTAGAAAACGGATTCATGCCAGATGCTGTTACATACTTGTCTTTATTAGCAGCCTGTAGCCACAGGGGATCAACGTTGCAAGGTAAGTTCCTATGGAACCAAATGAAGGAACAGGGCATCAAAGCAGGGTTTAAGCACTACTCTTGCATGGTGAATTTAGTATCAAAAGCTGGGTTAGTAGACGAGGCACTGGAACTGATAGAACAATCTCCTCCCGGGAACAACCAAGCAGAGCTCTGGAGAACTCTGCTAAGCGCATGTGTTAACACAAGAAACTTGCAGATAGGACTATATGCAGCTGAGCAAATACTGAAACTTGATCCAGAAGACACTGCAACACACATTCTACTATCAAATTTATATGCAGTAAATGGGAGATGGGAGGATGTTGCAGAGATGAGAAGGAAGATTAGAGGATTAGCTTCATCTAAAGATCCAGGATTGAGCTGGATTGAAGTGAACAACAACAATACACAAGTTTTCTCCTCAGGAGACCAGTCGAACCCAGAAGTTGTAAGTCAAGCTCAAGATGAATTAAATAGATTAAAGAGAAATATGTTGTGCAAATCATCATTCAATAAACTTGTCTGTTCAAATTAAAAGTTTGTTCTAAACAAGTTTAGTCATTTCCATTCGAAATCAATTAAACGAAACAGAGCAGAAGAAAGTACCAAAGTTAAGAACATAGAGCCAAAAAAACACAAACTTTCTCTGTTTTCTAGTTTCCGAAGACAAGTTTCTAAATTGACAAGACACAAACTAAGAGATCAACATCACCAATAGAGACTAAAAAAAGGAAGAGACTTTGAAGCCCTTTGATGAAGACAGAAGCTTTTCTCATTTGAGTGAGTTTCCCGGAGTTGTGATGGAAAGATCCGGCCACGCAAAGTACTCACCGGAGACAAATCCACCACCAGCGTTGCTCTCTAAACCCTCGAACTGCCACGTGGCTGGCATTGGAACAGCGTGATGACCACCGTTACTCCCAACATTCGTCGTTGTCGCAGTACCAACAGTTGAAAACGGCCACATCGCTCTTCCGAGTCCAAAGCTGACGTCATCAAAACCCGACCCGAGTCCGATTCCAAAACCTCCGATACCAATAACCGAACCGGATCCATGCGTAGCCGTCGCAGCAGCGTTATGGTTCAACAGAGTGGAGGTGAAACTTCCACAGAGAGATAAAGCACTTCCCTTTCCGTCGCTTTCAGTTACTGTGTGAGTAACGCCGTTAGAGATTGACGACTGAGGGAAGAGAACAGGCGTCGTTTGTAACGGAACACCGTTAGAGTTAGAGACGACACCAGAAACAGAGGAGGAAGAAGAGTTCGAGCAAGTGCGGGAACGTTTCGCGCTTTTACGAGTACCACCACCGACAGGAACGTCACGGAGAGTACCACCGTGAGTCCAGTAACGACGACAAGCTTTGCAGAAGTGACGAGGCTGAGAGAAGTTGTAGTTGTTGTAGTAACAGAACTTAGTGTTGGATGAGTCACAACGAGGACATGGAAGCTGTTCTTGCTGGTCAGAAATCGGAACTGTTACGCCGTTAGGTTTCATAGCTATTCGCCGTGGTTCACCGGAGTCAGACGTCGGCATAATCGGAGAAAGGTTGAAGCTTTAAGGGAAGTGATGCAAAAGACTGAAGCTTTTTTGGTTTTAGGGTTTAAAGGTTGAAACTTTAGGGTATGAGAGAGTGAGAATTTGGTTTTTTATGGAGAAGAAAGAGAGAGACATGCGCAGATAGAAATGGGGATGGAGAAGAAAGTCAGGCTTGTTTTTGACAGAGGGTGTTGGGTTGATTAGAGGCCACGCTCTCTATCTCTCTCTTCTCTCTTGTCTTTGAAATTTGTCTTTTTATGAGGATTTGTTTATTATTGTTTAGCTTTGGAATTGTTGAGTCGGCTATGGGATTATTGTAAACAGTGAAATGCTCTGTTTTTCATCCCTATGAAGTCGGCTCTCTTCATACGTAGATGGCTCTGTTTTCAAAGTTTTCAGTTTTGGACTTTGAACAATGGATAAACACACACACACACACTTAAAAACACATCTTTAATTGTGGTTTAATACTTGGATTTATAGATTTTGTTTAGCTTTAGTTGCTAAGATTCGAGTTAACTTATACTACATATGGATACAACTATTTAAAGAAGGAAAAAACTCACATAGAATTCATGGTGGTGAGTGACATGAAAAAAAAAACATGATTTGTAATGATGGTCGCAATATTTGACTATCACAATTCCCAAACAAGCTTATTTATGTGAAATAGGCACACACAAACGTTTAATTGAAATATTTGAGGCATTTGAAAATGAGTAAAACGTAAAAAAAAATTCCTTAAAAACATCAACAGAGATAAAATTCACCGGTGTGGTTTTAATCGATGACTATAATTTTTGGTACCTAATTATCGGGAAAACATCATGATACATATTTTAGTCTTTTCTTTACCAACCTTATAAATCAATTTTTTGACAAAAAATGAAAATAATTGTACTTATGTGGCTAATAATGCTAAAGTTTGGTCATGACGTTGCTTTTATGTTTAAAGTTTTTTTTTTTTTTTGTCACATATGTTTAAAGTTTAAATTAGTACTAACAACAGTCAAAACTAATAATAATGACATGATTTTTTATCTTTCGTGGAAAAACAAAGACACGTTGATAAAAAAAAAAAATGATACGGAGATAACGCATACAGAGAGAGAGAGAGAGTAGGTCGCAGTAGGCAACACAGGTTTGGAGACTATTGAGCTTATCAATGTAATGTACGGCCCTTTCCCAGTAATTGTATATTTATCTCTTAAGATTCTTTCCATTATTATAATGTACCAAGCAAACGTATGTTTCCGATAACAATTAGTACTACTAATAGAGTAATTTAGTTTTTTTCTTCTAAAGCATCCGTAAATGTCAGAAGTTAAATTTATGTAAGCTCATTAAT
Organism: Arabidopsis thaliana; assembly: GCF_000001735.4. Classification (NCBI taxonomy): domain Eukaryota; kingdom Viridiplantae; phylum Streptophyta; class Magnoliopsida; order Brassicales; family Brassicaceae; genus Arabidopsis; species Arabidopsis thaliana. The sequence goes on along the minus strand of NC_003074.8, from coordinate 18,708,520 downwards.
TTTCTATCGTAAGCGTAACTATTCGGAATTAAAAAGAATAAAGAATGAATGTTCGAGAAAGTAGGAAACAAGGGACACGTTTTTCAATCGTCTACGTTAAATTTTTTACTTTAAAATGGATAATTGGATTTATCCTATTACTTTATTTTTTGAGAAGAATTAAAAATTATTTGTTTCTTTGTTGGATCGATCAAGCAGCTTTTGAAATTAAAGTCCAAAAAAAATTGATCTTGTTTCATTTGTTCGCTGTCTTAGAAAAGACATTACTATATTGTAATGTACCGGAGATCTTTTGTTTGTTTATTACTCTATTTAGAGATTATTCTTTTTGAACACTTTTGTTTTAAGTTTTTTATTTCAAAGTATATAGACAGGTGACTGTCGCTTATTTGTTCACAAATTTCAATTTAAAACGGTAGTGGCGGTGGGCGGTGGACTATGTTCGTGTTTCACACAATATAAACACTAAAATTGTATTATGAATGATTTGATTATGACAAGCGAATCAGAATCTATCTTAGTCCACATACGACTAAACAATTTGTATTGGAGTATGACTTCTTAAGGACCACATTAATCCCACATCAACACCAAATCTATGCAATAAATATATAGGGTTATACTAAGATTTAAAGTTACATCATGGGACGAAAACAAACATAACCTTTTAAAAAAGAGAAACATGTAAATCCAAATAATAAGTTTTGATAAACTCTCGTTTTAAGTTTTGTTAACACATGGAAAAGTCATTACAAATAACGTCTGGTGAGCATGACTAAATGAGTGTTTATATGATCTATCATTGTGATCATATTTGTTCCAATTTAAAACTGTATATATGTTATGATAAGGTGAGGGAGAGAATCGGATTCGGATAGAGAATGAGAAGGAGAGAGTCCGCAATCAGAGGAAATGTGTAATAATAATTCTTCACGCCTTGTCCCAACCCTTCCCATCATTCTGTCTCTCTCCGCATTTCTCGTTTCTGTAATCTTTTTTTTTCTTCTTCCAAGTGTATTGTTTTTAGACTACTTAAAAAAAAAATAGATAACGACTCTGCAGAAATACCCAACACAACTTTTAACAAAACATGACAAATCCCATGTTATTTTTGAAGTAAAGTATTCATACTGGTCTGGTCCATATAAATAAGTTACAAATACGTACGTTACGTAGCAAAAAAGGGGAGAGAGTCTTAAAAATAAAATAAAAAACTGGTCAAGGAGACAAGAGTGAAGCTGTCGGGGTCGAGTCGAAGGAGGTGGATAAGCACGCGCAGCCGGAGGAAAGATATGACCCACACTGAGGCCTGAGCCACCTCTTCCCACTTCAACAACGTTCTCTCTCTCTTATCTCTAGTCGCTTTCACACCCAAAACAATGAAGAAACTCATAGAAAGAGAGAGAGAGAGAAACAAGAGAGGTGTGGTTTGTGTGTTGTGTGTGTGCCATGGAACGATGTGTCTTATTTGTTTTTGCAGCCGTCCTTTCGTTGTCGGATATTCGGGTCCGAACTCCGGACCGGTCCTATCAGATCAAACCACTGACACCCTTCCCTTATTCCTTCCCTCTCTTTCTTCTTGTCTTTTTCTTCCTTAATCCTCTCTGTTTTCTGATTCCTATTGATCCGAAGGATGTTTTTTTTTTTGTCTTTGAATGTGCGTGGAAGAGAGCTACTTTCGTCTTTTCTGTTATGGCTTAAGCCCAACGGTCCAATATTTTATCCTCAGTTACCAAATATAAACAAGTATACAACTGATTATTCCCTTTAGCTTTTCAAAGTTGTCCATTGTTATTTACTTTAATAAATGTGACTGAGTTAATACTTTCTTATTTAGACGAGTATGATTCTTAGTATCCGACACTTGTAGATTCCAAGACAAACAAACAAAAATCTCAATATCAACTTAAGCGTAAAACCATGGCTTTAACAGAAATGAAACCCAACCACAAACTCCAAATCTACAATAATATATATATAAAAAAAGAGAACAAATCTACTACATATATGATTTTTAACGCTAACCACTCTAAGCCACCAAAAGTAGAAATTACAATTTTTTTAGTGAAAGGTTATTATAATCTCAAAGGTCACGAAGGTGGAGGAGGTTAAAGGGAGTGACGAATTTGGAGTCTCCGTAAAGTAATTTGTCAGCAATAAGAAGATTAGCGGCTTCGGTAGGATGGTACGCGTCCCAGAACACATGCTTTGACCGGTCCGTACAAAGGCTCGACGTTGGTCCACATGGCAATATCCCCGCCAATCTCCCTCTCGTTTCGCAACACGCCTCACTTGCCGTCCTAAACCCTATTATTACATTTCCCACATCAACATTAAATTCATAACCAACATTTTTATGATTTATCAAAGTAACACAATCCTGAAGATAAGAGTTTTTAAAAGGCCCATGGGCCTTTAGTATATATTATTACCGTAGTCTTTGAAGTTGACAATGAGGTCCATGAATAAATCATAAACGTTGGCATAAACGAAGTGTGCGTCTTTGAGACTATCTTTCAATTCCACCGTCAAGAGATCTTTGAGACGAGCATTGTATTGAATAGCCAGTTTGTTTGCTAAATCAACACACTGTTTATCGTTCAATTGATTGATCGATTTCTGGTATGGTATACATCCAATAGGAGCCACATTTCCCACCACAAATTTCCGAGCGTCCATATCATATAATCTCTACATTTGATTAAAAAAAATCCTTCAATTAACGTTAAACGGAAATAATATTATATATGTTTTATAACATACCTTGAGCTGGTTGCGGAGGTGGCTAATCATGTCATCGACGAAAGTTTCAGGAGTTTGTGTTAGTCTTGCTTGAGCCGCGACAAAAGGGACTAGGTAATTGTTGAGAAAATCGTTTGAACCGATAACTACAGAAAATAAGGATCTCTTTCTAATGTAATCTCTAGCTTTATCTTGACCCAAAAGCTTATCAAACTGCTTCCTTGTATTGGTAAAGTAATCAACTTGTATGTCCATTCCTAACCGATTCACCTATGAATTTGTAATTTTCAAATTGTAAAACATATACACAAGTCCATTTGTATATTTATGTACACGGACAAAAATAAATTTTGAGTCAAAACGCAAAATTTAACACATATTTCTAAAAATAAGTAACATGAAATTTTTACGTAAACTTTTCCTGTTAACCAAACGGTCGTGACATATAATATACGGCAGATAATGTGTGCATGGAGGCAAAGAAGCTTACAAATACACTTCCTGTAGCATTGAGAATTCCACCACCACCTGATGCATAGTTCACACCATTTAATAGTGCTTCACCACTTGCATTTGGTGCTAAATATGGAACTGCATAACTTTGCTGCCCTAACTTTTCTCCTATAGACAACAAAATAAAAAAATAAAAACATTAGCGCATGATCGTTAGAAAATGAAAATTTGATTTATATATTGGATGCAACTTTATAATAAAATTACCAACGATGTCAGCTATGGTACGGCCATTAGTAAACCGGCCGGTTGGATTTCCACGAGATGGTTTGAAATCGATGCCATTAGGAGGACTGTTGGCTCTAGACAACGTTTGTAAGTAGTTGTTATTTCCTGCGTCTACTAGCGAATCGCCGAAGACGAATGAAGCGGCTAAGGCTCTTTGGTCTCCTGCGCTAGCTACTCTAGAAAATCTTGATCCAAAGAAGAATAATACCAAAACTGGGACAAAGAAAATAGATTTCTTCATTGTCACGAAATGGTTTCTGAAAATTGATTTTTGGTTTTTATTGTTCTATGACAAAGAAGAGTTTATATAGATAACTCTGCTGCTACTAGTTAAGAACGTATGAGAAGCAACCTCATGTGTTAGATTTGAAACCGGGTTGTTTAACAAACAAAACCTTTTTTATGGTCAACATGTTTCGATTTTATTTCTTCTATTTAATATTTATTAGAAGACAGATAAAGTTAGGACACCAATACTGTTGTGTTGTGCTTTATGGTTTAGAAAGTTTGAAAATAAAATACCCTTGTTTCATGGTATCTACTCTTAACTCTATTACATCATGTCATCATCCTTCAAAATTATTTTATTTCATGAATCGATTTATTTATTTTTTCTCATTAGGAAAATACTAACCGGGTAAAAAGAAGTATATAATACAGTCGTAACGCCGACCAATTATCTCAAAACTTATAAGATTATTTAACTAGATATCAATTTATCTCCTACTACTACCAACTATTAATATGTTGAAATGTGTATATAAATTAGGTTCGTTTTTTGTTTTTTGTTTTCTTAATTACTTGGATCCGTGATATGAAAATGTAAAAGAAAACATTGAATATTACTAAAAAAGGGCCTAATGATGAGACCTGATGTTGTGTTTTATGTATGACGCACCAAACATCTCATTATTAAAATGATTAAAAAAAGTCGAATTAACTTCATTACCTACCGTTGGAACACTTAAATCATAATCCATCATGTCCCATTTTCTTATATAAGAAGAAACTTGACTAGTAGTAACAAAATATACGATTGAAGATATGAAAATGACACTACGTGTTCGATTAGAAGACAAAACAATGGTGCCAAAAGGATGATCACATGACTCGTGTCCACTTTCATTCCCATGGTAAGATATTTGAACGTTCTAAACAACATAGACTTTTTAGGCCTTCAAATCAGTACCGATTTTTTGTTCTCTAGCTAATACATGCAATTGAAAAATTCAGATTATGAGATCATTCTTGTCTTATGATCATTAGAGTTTCTGAACATGAATATTTGAATAATCATTTCACTGACTGAAATTTTACAGTTTTGATGGAAGTAAGTAATGTTTTGTCAGATTCCCGGTTAAGGTGAACCGGAACTCCACGAAATGAAAAATGCTTGAATCTTGTTGGATCAAAATCTCTTTTAACAGAAGAAATTACAATTACATACACGTTTGAATAGTTCGATGTTGGTTACATACAAAAAACAAACAACTATTTTTGTGGACTAATCCTCCCTTGAGCCGAGAAGCTAGGAGCCACCGTTAACTCCGCCGGACCACCACCACCACCACCACCAAACTGATCCGGCAACTTAAACTCTTGATTCACCATCGGCGGTGAACTCTCCGACACACGCCACATCTTCACCGATCTATCTAAACTCCCACTATACACAATCCACCGTCTCTCACCGGAAACCGATTCTTGATCTCTCTCCACCGCCAAACACTTCACCGGACCAGCATGTCCGGTCAAAACCGAAAGACAAACATGCTCACCTCCACCTTCTGGTCTCCTCCACACACGTATCCCTAAATCAGCAGAACCACTAAACATCAAATTCCCCGCCGCGACAAGACAAAGCACGGCGAGTTTATGACCTTTCAAAACGCCGCCGTTTTTCATATTATTCTCACGTTCCCAAAAATTAACGGTTCCGTCAGACGAACCACAATAAACTAACGTCGCGCTTTGATCTACAGCGATCGCCGTAACGGCACAGTCTTGTTTCAATAACGTCTCAGAGAAGAAATGTTTCGTATCCTTCGCTTGATCTTCTCTTCTCCAAACCTTAACCGTTCCATCAGCTGAACCGGTAAAAACCAAACCGTCAAAACCGGAAACGACAGCGTTTACCGCATCTTCATGAGCGTTCACAGATTCCACACACCGCAAATCCGAAACTCTCCAAACCTTAAACGTTTTATCCCAAGAACCAGAGTACAACAACCGTTTATCTTCGCTTAACGCAAGACAAGAAATCGCGTCTAAATGACGAAACCCTAACGCAGCACTGCTACGATTACGTCGCGTGAAGTTGAAGTAAGAAGAAGGAACAATGGAGTTTCTTATATAATCGAGAAGGTTAGGCATTGTACCTACACGACGATGAACGTTTGATTCTTTAGATGCAGCTTTCCACACACGGATCTTACCATCTTGATGACCGGTAAAGATTTTATCTCCAGCAAGAACAATGGCTTTAACCAATCCACTATTCGATTTAAAACTCGAGAACTCAACATGGTTTTTCCAAACCCTAATGTTCTTGGAATCAGATCCTGTGTAGAGTAAATCTCCTGATGTAGCTAATGAATAGATATGACCTTCTTCGCGAACAAGTGACCCCAAGAGAATATTAGGAGAGTGGTTGGTTGATTTTTCTTTGGTTGTATCCGTCGTAACTTTCACCGAATGATACGGAGAATCTACGGCGGATGGATCGACTTGAACGGACCATGGTGATTTGGATAATGGTGAAGAGGAGCCTTCGGAGGGAGAGATATCTACGTAGGTTATGTCGTAAATGTCTGGATCTGGAATAGTTTCTACTTTCGTTAGTTTTGTAAATGCTTGGCTATTTACGTCTCTGCTTGTACCTTTCTTATGCATTGAAGACATAAGAAGAAGATGATGGACTTTTTTTTTGTTTTGGTTGGATTTATAATTAGACAGAGTTTTAGGTTACGGAGAAGAAGAAAAAGGTTGGAGACGATGGTGTCTATATGGAATTTATGGAATTTTTACTTTCCATTTATAGTTTATTCGAAATTGGAACCGTTTATTTCGGTACAAGTACAACTTATTATTAGGTTTGATTAAATAATTTAATGGTCCTAAACTCGTAAGTAAATTAAAACGAAAACCATCTTTCCGTTGCTTGATAGTTCATACTTCATACATTTTCTTCTTTTGTTTCGTTGCCATTTTATATTAAAAGTTAAAAAGGAAGGAAAAAAAACAACAATTTTTATATCTACTCTTATACATATATAACGTTCAAAATCTGATAGTAGAATAAACATGTATTGTGATTTTTAATTTTTAACCATCATAACATTAGAGGCTGGAAGAAGCATAACAATAAAGCAAGAACAACTAAAAACAGAATGAATAGCGAAAATTAATGGCTGAGCTTCTTCTTCGATGCCTGGGTATAGCCAAGATGGACCATGAAACTATAATTGGTTCGGAATATTTAATTGTTGACTTTTTTTTTATATATATATAATTATTGGATAGAAAAAAACCCAACCCATACCTCAATCTTTATTATGTGGAGTAACATATGACTTGTTGGAGTATAATTTTGGTGGAAAAAATTTGCAGATAAACCGTTGCCATTTGACAAAAGACACTTCTCCAATTTAATTTGTTGATTTATATGTTAAAAATTTGAATTTATAACATGTAAATTGATTTATATATTAACAGGTTTTCTCAACTTATTCCCAATAGAACACTGATTTGGCTATCGTTTTGGTTAATCTTTTTAGATGTTTGAGAGATTTTGTGCAAACTGGTAATAAGTTCTTTTTTTTTTCTTTTCCACTTTGTCTTTCATTGATAACATTAAGTTCTTACAAAAAGTTGATCAGTGGACTTTCCACTTAAACACATAAGAATATCTAACAATTTTTCATAGATGTCTTTCACATAAAATAATAGTAAAAGTAAAGACATCTCAAAAATAGATGTCTCAAATGTCTCTAGAAAGACAATTTAAAGACATCTTTACTTCTCTCTCTTATTTTTTTATTCTTTTATATTTAAAAATGGGTATCTAAAGACATCCACAAAAGTAACCAAAGTGGTTACTCTAAGGCAACTAGAGCTATTACAATACTGAAACAGAAACTAAAACATTGCTGGAATTGAAGTTAAGAAACATAAACATAAGTAGGAGTATGTCCTAACCAAAAAACATACTCATCTAATAAGTTCAAATTAAGTTACCGACGTTAATTTTTTTTTTCTTTTTCTTTTGACAATATCCTCTACAAAAACTACAGGTAGTCTCGTTAGCTAGGAAGAAAACGGCAGATAAGTAACTTCTTCATCGCCTACACAAGTCTACAACTGAGTTACCGACGTAAGAGACTGACACGTGTCCATAAGGTTTCGTTCTCCGTGACTTCGTCTTTGTCCTCTTGCTTTCCCGCTCTTATCAACTCGTTTAATGGCCGAATCGTTCGATTTCAATCACAACAAACACTAAATTCGCATGACGTTCCTTCGCAATTGGGTTCGACGGAGACTTCGTACTCTGTTACTCCCTTTTTCTCGCGATGAACCTGATCTTCAAGTCGAATTAGGGTTTACTGATACTCTCATCACTTTACGGAGTTTTCGATTCGATGTTTCTCAGCTTAATCAGCTTTTCGATGAATCGAATTTTCAATTTGAGAAATTTACTGTCGACCAATTAGTTGTTAGCTTTTCCGTTTGGTCAGCTCCGGCGATTAAATTCGAAATTCGCGGTGTCAATGTCAAATTGTCAGCTAGGTAACTTATTCCCATTGCTCAATTGTTGTTTTGTGAAGTCCATTGTTCCGTTAGGGTTTATCAGATTCTGCGTTGTTTTTTTTAGAGGGACGGACGAAGGAAGCTCGAGAAGGAAGCGAGCATCAAGTGATACTGTTGCTAATGAGATAAAGAAAGTTCTATCTTCTATTGATCCCAAGGTACTTAAATCAATGTTGCTACTGTGTGAATGGGATTGATTTGTTGATTGATCGTAATTGTAACTATGTGTTGCAGGGATGCGTCTTACATGACATTTTGGAAAAGATGCTTGGTCGTAGCACTTCCCAGATAAGTAAGCTCAAGACTTCATTCTCGAATCTTATTCTCAGGCATTTCCGTATTCAGATACATGGTATTAATGTACAAGTTTGTTTACCGGGTTCAAGTGACTTGAGTTGTCTTATGGAAATCAATGAGCTGAGGAGTGATTCTGAGAATTTTGGAAATCTTAGTTTAGTTAGGAGTTCGGCTGCTGCAGTTTTATTCCCTTTGAGGCGTAGTTCGTTTACGCTGAGTTGCTTTGGTTTTAACATTGGATATAAGAGGGATAATGAAATAGTTGACCTTTGTGGATTTGACAGCCTAGTCATGTTGATTACGCTGCATAATCTTCAACTTGTTGATCTGGTCGTCCGCGTTCCAGAGTTGAGCTTCTCGTTTAGACCCACTGATCTTCCGGTTTTAATGGGATTGGCGAATTTATCATCCAAAGATAGCAATTATGTCAGGAATGGACGTTATCTTTGGAAAGTTGCTGCTCGCAGAACTGGCTTGATGATTTCACCTCACAGTGTTTCATTCCAGAATTTAGTTAGTGTTGTTATCCTCTGGCTGCGATACGTAAATGCGTACGAGTATTTGCTATCTTTAGCTGGGTACTCCAGGAAAATGCCAGAGAAATCATTACTTTGGAAATTTTCAGAAAACAAAAGGCATTTTGTAACTGCAAGACGTAAATGGGAGATGATATGTAATATTGAGAAAGAGCTCCCTGCCGAAGCTATTGCACGGGCACGGAGAGTAGCCAGATACAGAGCTTGTCTGAATTCTCAGGATGCTGATGATGATTATGACGAATCTTCCCTTTACGGCCACTTCAAGTATTTGTCTAAGACCACCTGGGTTTTAGCTTATATCTGGAGACTTATAAGTAGAACATTCTGGTCTATAGCTTGCTTTCTGTGGTTAAACAAACTGTTGACCCAAGAACTACAAACCGATAGGAATAATGAAGATGATTCCGAGTGTGTATCTCTTGAGTTTCATGCAGTTGTAAATCTTGGGAAACTTTCTGTCACATGTTATCCAGAGAAAATAATTTCAAGTTTTATGACATCGAAAGACAGTACTGGACACGTGGACTCAAACATTGTCATGCTTTGCCTTTCGGTTGATGAGTTTTTGGTGTTGTATACTGTTGGCTGTCTTACTCAGTATCTGTCTGCTTCCTGTGGGAAACTGAAGGTTGAGTCTTCTAGTTTTAAGAATACCAGTCGTTTCATGAAATCTACAAAAGATCCCAGTAGTTCTTCTGAAGGAAATAAGAAGCACATGCGTGAAGATGTGAAAACTATTCTAGACATGGACCCAGCACAGCAAATTTCCAAAACAGTTAACAATCATGGCAGTGATCAACATGAAGGTATGCTGCATCTACAAAATCTTTTGAGAGAAATGTGGTTGAACTGGAACAGCAATTGCATGAAGTTAGATAAAAGTACTTTTACAATTTCTGATAAGCCTTGTTTACTGGTTGATATTAAAAGCTGTATGGCATATGAGGTTGTTGGTAACCAAGATTCCGAGTTCTGGAAATGCAGCATGGTGTTGGGAAAGTTGGATATTGTTTTTGAATATTCATCGTTGTTTTCATTGGCTTTGCTAATTTGGCAGATAGAATGGGCTCAGAAGTTACTTGTAGACGATTATACTGGAGAGGTGCATTCAAGTTCTTTGGTAACAGGCGGGGTTGATCCTGAAATGGCTAGTTATGACGAATATGGGATCTACAGGCGCAGTATTGAACTGTCTTTGCATAGAGTTCATCCAGAGAGACAGATTCAGGTTGGCATACTTCTTGGTGGCCCCCAGATCAAATTGTTAGTTGAGAAGGCTGAAGAAGTGAATACTTTAATTGGGAAGAAAGATATTCTATTATTTGATTTCCATGATTTTGAGTTTGTTATCTGGCCGACTTATAAATCTGACGTGGTGTCATCAAGGATGTTTCAAGGGCCTGATAACATAAGAACAGATAGGCCTTTGCTTCAGGAGCTGGGGCTAAGTGATACGGTGATTCCAAGTTATGAAAAATATGTTTCTCAAGGATGGAATTCCCTGTCCTCACACCTAAGGTTTTCTGGTTTTGATTGTTCTTTCTGCAAAATGGCAGTAAAGAACTGGAGTCAAGTTTTTGTAGTGAGACCCGTAACTATCTGCTTTTCCTCCTTAAGGTATGGAATTTATTGCCTTATATTGCTACATGTGTTATACTAAGCTAAACATTGTCTTTGTCTCGCTGCTTGATACATGTTTTGGTTCTAATGTCATATGCGAACTGTTCGCCCCCATAATTTATCGCTGAAAATTGATTCTCAGCTGCATATCCTTCCCAAATTATAGGACTGAGCTTAGGTACTTCGTTGAACTAGTTAGTGTATATCCATAAGATGTTTCCTAACTCCGGTGACACTATATCATAGAAAGGAGACTTACTATTGTACCACTTACATTTTATGCAATTCAATACAATACTGAGAGAACTGCGATTTATTGCAGAGAGAATGTTTATTCCTTTAGCGAAGCTATAATGGATTTCTCAATTGGTTTGGATGTGTTTGTGCTGGGTCTGACTATTGTAACAAAACCGGATGACCTAAATGCTTACTTTCAGGTAAGAGAGGCTTTCTTGGCAATTGTCGCTTTTCATGTCTATAAATTTGCATTATGTGGAAAAAATAGTTTCTATGTGTTTTCTCACTTTTTTGCTGGCTGCATGAGTTAATATGTGTGTTTCATAAGCTATTCTAAAGTTTCAGATGCAGCATGATTTACATGTCTCTTTTTAAACGTTTGCCTTTTTTGTCCTTGCTTGCATAGTGTCATACTGTCATGGCGTTAATCTTTGCCAGTGGAATACTTGATTAAAAATCCTCTATAGTCTATAGTAATGTGCTTTTCTAGCCGAATGATTGATATCTGGATATAGACTTGTTGCTAACTGATATTATCAAGATGGCTAAAGGATTTCTATTTATGATTGCGGAATTTCTTAATGATTTCCGGCGTGGTGTTAGAAAAGATCCTTCTAGACTTCCTTATAGTTGGACATAATGCTCAAATACTTATGAGTTACTCTATCTAAATGAACCTTTGCTTGGGCTCCTTTAGTTTAAGATCTGAGTCTAACATATGAATAGCATCAAAATCCTAATTGACCTTTTAGGTTATGAAAAAAGCATTCAAGTAAGTTTTGTTATTTTGTACCAGATGCTTCTAAGTTTAGTTTCTGGGCTTTCCCGTGGTTTGAGTGGCTTAAGCTCTGGGGGTCATTCATCGGGACAAGAATTTCTCAGGTCTGATGCAGTGAATGTGGAACATGAGATCGAAAGGAATCCTTGCAAAACTCTTTTTGTAGTTAAAGCAAGCATTAAGCTGAAGGATATAGATGTGATATTTGATGTTCCTGCAGTAGACGACAAATTTGAGAGGCTTGTGGAGCTAGATGATACAAAAATCTGGTCTTCTGTCCAGGAAGCATGCATTGAACTATCTGTTGAAGAACATAAGTGTTTAATCAATGTTGATTTGTGTAAACTCCAATCAGTTCTCTTCAAATTTGAGGGTAATATATGGAAGAGTTCTGGCAACTTTATCACAGAATCTTTGCTGTTCAGGTCACATGATATCTTGTTTGAAGCATGCCTTTCTAGCTGCCTATTGAGTGTGTCTATGGATTGCTCAAGCCCATCAGCTCTAGGGGACGCATCAACAGCAAATGAACCTTCTACAAACAATGTTCAGGTTCAGAGAGAAGTAAAGACGTTGGACTCTGCTTCAGACCTTTTACCATCCAACTCAATCCGTTGGATGCACATCAATTTAGCATTGACTGACTTACTTGTAGCTAAAGGCTCAACAAAAAATGTCTTGGTGGACGTTCGTCGGTCAAGTAAGTTTGTAACATCGGTTTCTATTGGGAGAAGATTTCAGTCAATCTCCTGTAGCGTCGAGGTAAATTATAAACACGACTAGCTTTATAATCATAATGACTAGCTCTTTATCGTGCATGAAGTAACTTGCGATGTTGCTGGCAGGGTGTTCTTTTTGTCCTTGAACCAAAGGCCTTGATAGGGTTAATTCATGGTTACTCCACGTACCTTTATTTAATTTCAAGTAAGGTGTCAGTGATTCAGAATTCTGCACCAGTTCTTGAGAAATTCGAAGCTGATTCAAGCGTCACTGAAATTAGTATTCCTTCTCAACAAGAAAACGGGTACCCTGTAGAAGCATTTTCTATAGATGTCGCCCAGTTTGCACTGGGTTTTGTGTGTGATGATGAATATGGTAAGTCGTACTATCTTTATTTACTTGTACAACGTTTTTTCTACATATGTAGATAATTGGCATTTCGAGAAGAAATTATAATTGCATGATTTGCAGGAGCTATAAGGGAAATTGTCCTGGAGATCACTCTCCACAGTTCCCTTGACTCGGCAGGCGGAGAACAGAAGTTTCTTTGTGAGGTTTCTCGCCTGTCAGTTCTTTCAAAGATTCTTGAGAGCGTGGAAAGGGACATAAATATTACTCAATTTTCTTCTCCAGCATTTAGTAGCGAATCTTCTTCTTTTCTGCCTGGTACTCCTCTTGAAACATCATTTCAGCAAAGCGATGTAATCAGTTCAGGTGATAGCACAAGTGTTTCAGGAGATTTTAATTCTCTAAGAGAATTTTCTGCAAACAGCAATTTACAGGAAGAATTTCACTCTCGTTATAACAACTATATTTTGGAAGACCTACGTGTCTCTGCATCTGTTAAGAAGCGAGAAAATACCGGTCACCAGTTTAGCCAGGCATGGGCTGGCGCTTGTTCTGTTCTGGGATTTGATATAACTATTTCTCTGTCAGAATTGCAGGTATCAGTCTTTGTGGTATATAATATATTTATCATGTTTTGAAATTCTCGTTATATGTACACATTCCTATAGTTGTTAATAGTCATGATTGCTGGCCTGTTATGTGTTTTTATGTCAGATGGTACTTTCTATGCTTTCATTATTTGCTGCGATACCTGGAGGAGATAGCGCACATGCTTCTTTAGAAAGGCCTTCTTCGTTCAACAGTGAATCTGAAAGAAGTTTTGAGTCTGTAGTTCCTGATGGTAAGTAGGTATATTAATATTTTAGCCATTCTTTTGTGGGTTCTTCTTCTAATGAAAAATTGATATATGTGTAGGAGCGATTGTTGCTATTCAAGATATAAACCAACATATGTTCGTCACAGTGGAAGATGGGGGGAACAAATGTGTTGTGACTGGTACCCTTCATTATTCTCTTGTCGGAGAAAGAGCTCTTTTCAGGGTATGTACAGTACAATATTATAACAATAGGAAGAGAGAGAAAGTAATTAGTATTCTTTGGGTTTCAAAATAAAGTCGGGTCAGCTATCTTTTTTCTTCACCCTGCTTTTTAGTGAGATGGTGTCCCCTAAAATTTGAATTCATGTACAGGTCAGCTACCACCGCCATCAAGGATGGAATTCATCCACCTTATGGTTTTCCTTGACATCTTTGTATGCCAAAAACAATAAAGGAGAGCCCCTAAGGTTAAACTATCATTCAAGTTCAGATATTGTAAACGTCTCTGGACTTTACGACAATGCACCAACACTCTTTCGGGCATCTTCTGGCGAATCCGAAAATTATAAGGGTGATATTGACTGGGAGACCTACCGTAAACTGGTCAAAGATACATTTTACCTCGTCAACAAGAAGAGTGATTCAGCTGTTGCATTTATTGATGGTTTTCCAGAATTTGTCCGGAAGCCAGGAAATCCATTCAAGTTTAAAGTGTTTCATGAAAGTTTGGCGACTCGTAGTCTTACACCTGTGGTACCCTCTGAGATCCATGAGTCTGAAACGCATTCTGTGATGGTGGACTCTTCTCCCCCTTCTATTACTGTAACAATTGATGGCGTATCTCTGACCATCGTCCATGAACTTTCAGAAACAAGGGACAGATTTCCCCTTTTTCGTGGTTCAGTCAATATCACACAGCTAACTGTACAAATGCTATCTTCTAAAGTCAGGATTATGAGCACATCAAACATATTAGTGCTGTACTTTGATGCTCAGACAAACCAATGGTTAGTAGTTTTCTTTCCCTGGGTTCTTAATATGCGTATGGCTTCCCTGATCATGCATTTTTCTAGCCTTTATAGAATTCCGTCAAGCAACTGTTTATTTTTTCTTCCTTTCTCTGTTGAAATAGGCGGGAATTTATTCATCCAGTTGAAGTTAGTGCTTTCTACCGTTCAACTTTTCAGACTCGGGATCTTAACAATACTATGCACAAAGTACCTACCCATATTTACTGCAGAATTGGAAAGGTACTTAAAGATTTTTACTTCATTTTCCATGAAGTATTGGGGATATATAATAACTCGTTACATATTTTTCCCTCGTATGTGCAGTTGGAGGTGTTTCTAACCGAGCTGTCGTTGGATATGCTCCTTTTTTTGCTTGGAAAACTGGAGTTTGCTGGTCCATTTTCTGTGAAAACCTCCGCTATTCTTTCCAATTGTTGCAAGGTTATCGTTTCCTTGATTTCTGTTCAACTTTTATAATTTTCATACTTTTGATATACACCTGTTCTATAGAGAAACATGAAAAAGTTCTTCTTTTTTCAGATAGAAAATCTCTCTGGCCTTGACCTTATTTGCCGTTTCAATGAGAAACAGACTGCCACAGTTGGCAGGAAGCAAACTGCTGCGATTTTTCTCCGGTAACTTCTTAGTCCCTTATACCTTGTTTGATTCCGCAACAAGAAGAGCATGTGTTTAATTATGCTTCGAGGTGAATGCTGACAGTCTTTGGCACTCTCTTGATTAGATTGCTGAAACAATTTTATTTCCCATCGGATTAGTAGATTGCATACTTCTTTTACCCATAAGGTGCAAAAGAGAAGTACTAAAAAATAATAATCCTCTGAACTAACTGAGAGTGGAGAAACTTGTTCACTACTGTCTAGTTCTTTTGCATGAAAAAGTGGGTGGGATATCCTTATAATGTGTAATTTCTTTCAAAGGCATTCAATGAATCATCAACAAGAAGCTTCTCCAGTGGCTGCAGTCCAGCTATCTTCTGGAAAGTTCATAACTTCTTCTATTAACGTTTCTTTGTTAGAAGCTAGAACACTAGCTTGGAGAACAAGGATAATATCACTCCTAGGTACTTTGATGTTTTCCACACCTTCTATCTGTTCATGCGTTTTCCCCTTGAGTAAGCATATGTGGGAGCTACTGCTGAAATTTTTATATCTTCTGTAGATTCAAGGAGTCATCCTGGACCGTTTGTTGTTGTGGATATTAAGAAGGGACTTGAGGTATGTCATAGTCGATTCTCAAGTTTTTCTAAAGATCACTAAATATCAACCGATGGGCTTGAAGATGCAACTTTTCCTTAACTTTTGCATTTATTAACCCTGTAGGATGGTTTATCGATCTCAGTTTCTCCTTTGACAAGGATTCATAACGAGACCAGTCTTCCCATAGAGATACGTTTTCAACGATCTAAACAGAAGAGAGACGAATTTGCTTCTGTGCCTCTGAAGCCTGGTGGTTCAATTGATGATTCAGTCGCAGCATTTAATGCCATAAGCTCATCAGGAGATATGAAGAAGGCATTGACATCGTTAGCTGTTGGTAGGTTTCACTGGTAGTATTTTGGTTTCCTGCTACAATATATATAACTTGAAACATTCGAGCAAGTTTTATATGGCCCCTCATCACAATAAAGTATGCAACTAGGTTTCCATCAGTTTGTCTTTCTGTGTATTAAATGATTGTAAGTTCCTATATTTATTTACATTAGTTCTAGAGGTAATATCAGAAGTCTAGTTTCTCTTAGCGTACAGGATAATCAACCACAGTTATTGTTGTTAATGGTAATCTGATTGATTTTGCACATTAAATGGCAGGTAATTTTTCACTCTCTTTCAGACCTGAATCTTTCGAAACTTTGTTTGAGGGTGAGAAGTCTCTGGGAAGTGAATGGTCAGAAGAGCTTGAAGGAGGCAAGGCGGTACGCCTAACAGGAATTTTTGATAAATTAAGTTATGGAGTTAAAAAGGCTTTATCTATCGAATCAGTGAAGGTCTCCTTGACTACTACATATTGCTCTGTTACATCTGAAAGTCAGTGTGTTGGGAAGGTGCATTTTCTGATCCATAGCATTCGAAGGGAAGTATCGATCATACGGCCTGATGCATCCTCTGATGTACTTGAGAAACAGAAAGCATGTATTGCATTGCGAGAGCAAAAGGAAATTTTTCTTTTGCCCACTGTGCAGGTGTCGAATTTCCTTTCCTCCGAAGCAGCCATTTTATTGACAGAAACTGGTAACTGCAGAAAAGTATGTGCTTTTTGGGTGACCTGTATTCTGCCCCTAACATTTTTATCTCGTTCGCAGATCAGAACACCTCGATGGAGAGACACAGCATTGGCAAACATGCAACTATACAGAGCGGAAAAACAATTGACTTCTATGTTAATCCAGACATGATATACTTTAGAGTTACTCTCACTACTTCCCAAGCGAGCTGCAAACCAGTCAATAGTGGTCAGTGGGTCAAGAAGTTACAGAAACAGAAGAATGATGCACAATGTTTGGATGTTGATCTTGATTTTTCCGGCGGAAAATACTGTGCTTCCTTGAGATTGTCTTTAGGGAAAAGAGGCATACTGGAGGTCGTGATTTTATCTTATCATCTGTTTCCTTCTTGGTTGCTTTCTCTTAACAAATATCTTTCTGGTTGGTACAGGCAGCTGTTTTCACATCGTACATTCTTAAAAACGACTCAGACTGCACCTTGTTTTTCTTTCCCCCTGATCAGAAGCCTCTATCCAGGTATTTGACAAGAAATCAAAATATCCTTTAAATTGGTGATGGCTATTTACATTTACAGTAAACAATGTAGAGAGGATATGGAAAAACTTGATCACATTGTCCCACCTGAGTTTGGATTGTATTTACCCCCAAAGACAGAGGGGTCGTGGTTTTTAAGGTATGCTATCCGTGCTCAGTACATAGTTATTTTCACCCAATATCTTTTCAGAAATTATTCAGCATCTTGTTTGGCCAGATCTCGCAAGGTTGGTGTCATATTGGCTGATGGTCATGGGGCTACTGAAGCAGTGTTGGATTTGGATGCTTTATCAGGACTTACCGAAATTAGTTTGGGAACAAAAGATGAGTCTGGGTTTCGGTATGTAACAAGGTTTGGTTTGTCAGTTAGATCAATCTCAAGTAAAATGCTAGTTCCATCACGGATTGTGACTTTTGTTCCGAGACATCTTGTAATCAATGAATCAGAAGAGACTATCAACATCCGTCAGCACTATTTTCAGGTTCGTTTTGTGTCCTTTATTTATTTGCTTTCCTCTCATAAACATGATTTATTTACTTTTCTTTCTATCACTTTTCTGTTTTATTGGGAAGGATGACTCTGTGGGCATAATCACCATCAAAAGCAAGCAGAGAGCAGCCTTGCGGTTGCAGGAAGAAACCATTCAGAAGAAAGAACTCCATCTGTTCGAAAACTTTATCAAAAAGCACGGAAGTGACAGTGCAAATTCATTGATATTCATTCAGTTCCGGTTGAACAAAGCAAACTGGAGTTGGTCAGGCCCATTATGCATCACTTCAATTGGGTGTTTTTTCATTAAGTTCAGAAAGCAGTCAGGTGAAGCAGGCAGAGGCGCAATTGAATTTGCATCTGTTAATGTTACTGAAGAAGGTTCAACTCTTGCTGTGCACTTCCAAAAACCACCAAATACCCCACCACCATATCGCATTGAGAATTTCTTGCATTCTGCATCTCTCACGTACTACCAAAAGGTTGGTCAGCTCCTACTTACTGTCTTCGCTACATATGTGTTTATGAATTATGTGCATCATTTCACTGCTCGTTATTTGTTAATTGTAGGATTCATCAGAGATTGAAGTACTTGGACCTGGAAGTGGGGCTGATTATGCATGGGATGATATGACACTTCCTCACAAGCTTGTAGTTATAGTAGATGGTAATAGTTGGCTTCCAACATTGTTCCTGCTTAGAAATTATCAACCTTCATAACGTCCTAGGTTTACTAGGAAGAAGAATATTCAGCAGTTTAAATCATGTTTCCAATCTACTGAGCACTCATAGTTATTTTATTGACCAAAAAGCTGGAAATTTAATTTTGCAGGCATGATACCTCTGCGTGAAGTCAGCTTAGATAAGGTCCGTCCATGGAAACCCCTTTTCAAGGCAACTCAGCACAGAAGCATAGCCTCACACTTAATGATGAAAAAGAAGGCCAAAGATCATAAAACGGCTGACAAGGAATTGAGTAGAATCCCTATGGTAAAGGTCGGATATGAAGTCTATGCAGATGGCCTGACTCGAGTCATTCGCATTTGTGAAGTTTCAGAAAGCCTTAAAGGAGACTCAGCATTCCAATCTCGTTCGAAAATTCAATTCCGAGTAACCCATTTAGGAGTTCACTTACTTGAAAAAGTGAAGCAAGTAAGTCTGTATTGTACCACCATACCTGTTTTCCTGCATTTGTTTGCGACAACCTAAAATTTTCCTTTGCCTTCTAGATTTGATTTTGTGTTCAAATGTTTATGTAGAATGCAGAGGAGAAAACTGTCGTGTCTTATTCTCCGATCCTGGTGGCGAGACTTGAGAATGTTGGTCTTCATTCCATGTTCACTGACCAGCAAAAATTTAACCAATTATGTATAGAGGTATAATCTTATGAGGTGCAATAGATTGGCTTGGTTTTCAGGGTTGCAGAAATAAGACATGAATTTTGTCTTTGGATACTGCAGGCTCTAAATGTGGATCACAAATGGGCAGGGGCACCCTTTGCAGCCATGCTTCGTCAGCATCAATCAAGTTCAAGTGACGCAAATGGTTGTCTATTCAAATGTGTATTCATTCTAGTATCAAGTGGTTCCAGCGTCACACAAGTCAAGCACTCCTCGATAGTTTTGCAGGTATAGGCGGTTACTGTGTCACTCTTCTTGAAATTTTCCTTACCCTTTTCTCTTCACACTGTCTAAATTAGTGACGGGAATTTTAATAGCCAGAGTCAACTTCTGGCTCTTTAAGTATTGATTGTATTGTCATATATGCCTGCTGGATATGATATTCTTACGTTTTACATTGCAGCCAGTCAATTTGAACCTAGACGAAGAGACTTTAATGAGAGTTGTGGCATTTTGGAGATCATCTCTCAGTACAAACACGCAAAGTAGTCAATATTATTTTGATCATTTTGAAATCCACCCAATAAAGGTTTGCTCTAACAGTTGCTCTATTTGCCTCCTTTTTCAGTTTCTACTCTATGTTGTGTTTTAAATTCTACCTCTGTTTCTCTTTTCCTTTTCAATTAGATTACTGCTAATTTTGTTCCTGGGAGTTCATATTCGAGCTATAACTCAGCTCAAGAAACTCTGAGGTCATTACTGCATAGTGTGGTTAAGGTATGGGCATCAGAAATTTCATTTTATCTTCTTAATTTTGCTGTTTTGCGTATATTCACATGCACATCATATTATATGAGCTAATGCTTGTCTGGTACTTCGTTTTCTGTAGGTTCCACATATAAAAAATATGGTTGTAGAGCTAAATGGTGTATTGGTCACTCATGCTTTAATAACTGTTCGCGAACTACTTCTCCGATGTGTAAAACATTACTCATGGTATCATCTTTTGTTTCTATGCTAAAAGCTCCGAAGTTAGCTGCCCTCTGTTTTTAGATATTATTAACTTGCATAAGTGCTCCCTAGGTATGCAATGAGAGCAATCTACATAGCAAAGGGCAGTCCGTTGCTTCCTCCAGCTTTCGCATCCATGTTTGATGATTTTTCATCGTCCTCTCTTGATGCCTTTTTTGATCCTTCTCGTGGCTTGGTGAACGTCCCTGGTTTGACAGTGGGTAAGCAATGAGCATTCGTGGTATCATTACCTTAAATTTTGGCTTCCATATGTATTAAATCTCAATTAAGGTGGAAATATAATTTGCTTCTATCTGTTGTAGGCACCTTCAAACTCCTCAGCAAACTTATTGACAACAAAGGATTGTCAGGGACAAGACGTTACTTTGGTGATCTTGGGAAAACTGTAAGTATCATATAGTATATGGCTGATGAATTTTCTAGCTTTTTCCATTCAACCTCTTATGCAAATACCATGTTGCAGCTAAGAACAGCAGGATCCAATGTCGTCTTTGTTGCTCTCACTGAAATCTCCGATTCTGTTCTGAGGGGTGCAGAAATGAAAGGTGTTGATGGACTGGTGAGGACTCATCTACTTATTATCCGGTAGGTTGAATTTAATTACCACTATCGTCTTTCTTATAATCTCCCTCTCTTCTCTCAGGTTAGCGGTTTCCACCATGGAATCCTTAAACTGGCAATGGAACCGTCTGTGATAGGAACAGCTTTGATGGAAGGTGGCCCTGATAGAACAATTAAGCTTGATCGTAACCCCGGTATTGATGAGGTGATATTTTATGCCTTGTCTTCTACTTTCAATTTAAATATTTTCATTTTTATAGAGTATAAAAGAGAACTGAGAAAACTCTATGCGTAGAGCTTTTTCTAATGTCCATCTACGTGTATGCTCAAATTCACTCCTTTGCAGTTATACATCGAAGGATACCTTCAAGCTATGTTGGATACAATGTATAGGCAAGAGTATCTCAGAGTCAAAGTCATTGACGATCAGGTAAATAATATTTCTCGAACTTAGTTTTGCTTTGCCATTCCAATAAAAGAAAACGTAAACCGATTCATTATGTTTCCAAGAGATGATTAATACCAACATATTTCCGTTACTGACCGAACATATTTCACTTATAGGTTTTCCTGAAAAACCTCCCACCAAGCAATTCTCTCATAGATGAGATGATAGACCGTGTTAAAGATTTTCTCGAAAGCAGGGGTTTACTCAAAGGAGATCCCTCAAGCTCTCGTCCTCGTCGCCGTCTCCATGGAGACAAGGTTTAATTCCAATCCCTTTTCTCTGCATAAACATAAACACCCTCAGTCATGTGAATATCTCTCTCAATATGATCACAGGAATGGAAGATCGGACCAACGGTGTTGACATTGTGTGAACATCTATTCGTCAGTTTTGCAATTCGCATATTGAAACAGCACGCCACTAAGGCCATTACAAGTCTAAGGCCAAAGAAAGAAGAAGCAGAGGCCGAGACAAGTGACAGTGGTTCCAATACTGCAATGGTACCAGTAGTTAGTGACAATAAGAAGAAGAAAATGAAGTTCATGTGGAAAGCTGGTATTGGGAACTTCGTTGCTTCAGGTATCGTAGCTTACATCGACGGACGTTTGTGCCGACAAATTCCTAATCCAATTGCTCGCCGGATTGTGAGTGGGTTTTTGTTAAGTTTTCTCGATAAAAGCAGTGAACAATAATCACTTCCTCTGTATATATATTCTTCTATAATAGAACCATTACATAAAATAAAAGCAATAAAGCTCCTTTACGTTTGTTTTCCTCTTCTCTGCATCAATCACGATTCATCAACATAGGACTATGAGACCGATTTCGAAGTCTTCTGCATCCGAGGTGTGATATATCGGCCAATATAGTTTTAATGGGGTTATTAAACTTGTCCCCCAAGCAAAGACATGTAATTTGTTGATCAGAAGTTCAGAACAGTTTTGTAAACAAGATTCTACTCAACTTGGCGTGACCAATAAGAGGAATAAAAATGGAATGAGAGACGTTGAACATTGATCATCAAAATTATGAGAACCAATCAACTAAAATTACTCAAGTGATTCATTACAAATACCTTGAAGAAAAGTAACGTTTTGGACTGAATACGTACATTCAGTCAGAAGCAGCCTTGTCTGCAAGGACCATGTATCAACAGCCTCAAGTCTTGTGAATCCAACTCCTCTTGGAATCTTTTTAGAATCTGTAGGAGAAATTTGAGAACATTCGCCAATGATCCGTTGTCTGGACACTCGTCCGTCTTCTTTTCTGCGTAAGATTTCGACTTTGTATTGTCATCACCATCTCTGAAAAACTACTCATACTTGGTGATCTGCAACAAGTTGCTCTTGTCATGAGGCCAAACATCACTAGTATCATCCACAATTACGACACTTTGCTTATCAGCCACAACAAGCTCAAGTGTCTTCTTACTAGGACTTTCTTTACTGGTTATGACTCGATCTCCAAAGTAAACTTTGTCCGGATCAATCAACTTCAACACGGTCTGTGCGTAAGTGAATAACCCCATTGTGTAAACATGCATAGTGAAATGCTCGTTGGCTCCTAATAGAAATTCATGAAGAAAAGGTCGAAGTTTAATGATATACTCATTGGAATGGCCTTTGTTGAATCTCCATAAATCTAGCCTTGAATCGACTTGTTCGAGTAGATACTTCTCCTTTTTAGAAATTTACGAAACAAGAGTCGAATGGATAAGCGTGTGGTCCAAATCAAGGACTAGGTGAAGCTTCTTCTCCGTCTTCTTCCCCTTCTTCTTCTCATCGAGATTCAAGTGTTGTAATCTCTTGACAGATTTATCAAGTATTTATTATAAGAAAAAGGAAATATATATGTGGCGATCTCAAATAAACCGACGTACATTATATTGATCAAAAATAATAATAATCAAAATTGTAATTTCCTTTTTTCCGAAATACAATCCCATCTCAAAATTTGGAAACATCTCTCTATATATAATAGACGAGTAGTCTCATCACCCACATTATTCATCAATATCCCTCTGTTTTCTCTCGAGTTTCTTCTAGCCCTAGTTTCTTAAGTACGTTTTCTCTGCGTTGTTTTTCTCTCAAACACACAATGGATTTTTCTGATGATCTCCCACCACCATGTGTGAACGATCATGTGAAGAGAAGAAGCAAGAAAGGAAGAACGATAAGAACGAAGCATCTTGAAGAACTAATTAGCACCGCCATAAGAGCCGCTCATGTTGCAAGAGACAAAGGGTTTTACATAGTCTCTCCGGAAGCCATACAATGCGTTGAGATCCTTAGACATATGCGAACCTTACCTCTCAACGCTCGTCTTATTAGCAAAACCGACGGTTTACGCGTTCTTCTCTTTCTCTCTAAGAACGGTAACCCTAAAATCAGGTCTGAGTCTAACGCCGTCATTGATCACTGGAAAAGTATCCTCCAAAGAAAAGTTCACTAACGGAAGAGAAGAGATCATTCACGAGGACTACGTACGAAGGTTTACATCATCAATGGACGAGTATAGACTAGAGATTCACGAGGATTTCATCATCAACCGGAGAGTATAGGGTTAGGGTTTTATTTTGTATTTTTGTTTTAATTGTAAGAAACTAATATCTTTTTGTTTCTAATTTCGAAGTTTTACATGTTTCTAATAATCGAAAGTAGCGTAATTGAAAGCAGAGTACTATATGTATCAAATTGAGAATTATGGGGTAATAAAGAGATGATTGATTAATACGGGGTCAAAAACATAAAAAGAGTAAAACTTGTCCTGGTTTATCTCTCGTGCCTCAGCTTTTTTTTTTTTTTTTTTTGAATTTGTATATTTTTTTTTTGTTTTGGTTTTATCTCCGACAAAGAGGCAGTGAGTAGGGGTAGGGCTTTCCTTTTTTCCCGACGATTCGTTCCCTCGCGCTTCGTCGTCTGACATCAGCGCACGTTAGCCACCGTCGTCGATATCATACGCCCACCACCGCCGTAGGTAATTTTGCGCCCCTTCCTACACGCCGTTTCGAGCTGATTTAAAAGCGAAAACGAAACCCTAACTCGTCGATTTTTCCATCACTTAAGCTCTGCGTTTGTTCGACGCTGGTTTTATCAAGGATCGAATCTGAGAATTGATTGTTTAATTTTGGTGTTTTTGATTCAGGGGAGATTCTTGGATTGATTTTCCAGTTTTTGATCAATTCGTCACTCTAGTAGATCTGAGGCAATACACTGCGAACAAATTTGACTGGGAGAAGAATCAGATCTAGGTTTAAGGTTTGATGCGTTGGGGATGTTCAGTGACCGGCGGAAGCGGGAAATGGCTAATCATGGAGATGGAAACAAGTACGCGTCTGTGAATCTGAATAAGTCTTATGGATATCAATCTCATCATCAGTATAATCAATCTGGAGGTTATGGGCGGGGGAGAGGAGGTGGTGGATATGGCGGTGGTGGTGTTGGAGGAGGAGAAGTATGGTTGTCCTTTCACGGCCAAGAAGCTCGCAAAATGCTGGGCAGAAACTATCTGTTCCACCCCCCTTGAACCTTCCTTCCCTCCGTAAGGAGCATGAGCGAGTTGATTCGTCTGGTTCGAGTTTTCATTCCGGTGGAGGGATCGCTGGGAGTGGAACTAGACCTGCTTCATCTGGTATTGGGTGGAGTAAGCCTGCTGCTACAGCTACTGATGGTGATATTGGTAACCATACTGGTGAAGGTGTTACTAGGGGGAGTAATGGGTTGAATACGTCTCTTGCTTCTCGGGTTGGTGCAGCTGAGCCTATGGAACGGGCTTTTCATCATGTAGAGAAAGTGGCAACTTTGAGGGGTGAAGATTTTCCGTCCCTAAAGGCTTCTTTGCCTTCAGCTTCTGTGTCTGGGCAGAAACAGAAAGAGGGTCTGAATCAGAAGCAGAAGCAAGCTGCAGGTGAGGATTTTTCAAAAGAGCCGAGAGGTGTCTCTGGTATGAGCAGTTCACTTGTAGATATGAGACCCCAAAACCAGTCTGGGCGTAGCCGGCTTGGTAATGAGCTCAGCGAGAGTCCTAGTTTCTCTGATGGATTACATTCATCTGAACATGTGAGGAAAAAGGAGTATTTTGCAGGGCCACTGCCTCTTGTTCGTTTGGCCCCACGATCTGATTGGGCTGATGATGAACGTGATACTAGTCATGGCTTAAGAGATCGGGACAGGGATCATGGCTATTCAAAGAATGAACCATTTTGGGATAGGGGTTTTGATCTGAGGCCTCATGTCCTGCCCCAGAAGCATGCTGCTTCTAATGTTTTTGACAAACCAGGACAGCGTGAAAATGAAATTGCAAAGTCCTCTTTGACTCAAGTAAGACCTGTCAGTGGAGGAGGAAGGGAGGCCAACGCTTGGAGAGTCTCCTCACCACTCCAAAATGAAGGTGCAAATCATAATAATTATGGAGCAAGGCCCTCTAGTAGGGGCAGAGAAGCTGCTAAGAAAAGTAACTACGTCTTGTCATCATCAAGGGAAAATGTTTGGAATAATAGTGGAGCTAGAGAGGCTCCATATCAGCATGGAGGAAGACAGCCATGGAATAATAATATGGATAGTTCCAGCAACAGGGGAACTTATAATCGGGATGGGTATGGAATTGAACATCAGAATAGGTATGGGACTAACTCTTCCAGTATGGCTCTGCATCTGGTGACAAATTTCTTTTAATTAATTATCTCTATATGAACTTCTTGCAGGGATAAACGCTCCTTCTTCAAGAGTGACAAACCTCATGTGGAAGATCCTTTTATGAAAGACTTTGGTGACTCTGGTTTTGATGTTCATGATCCATTCCCAGTACTTGGTGTTACTAAGAAGAAGAAAGAGGCTTTAAAGCAAACAGAGTTTCATGATCCTGTCAGGGAGTCATTTGAGGCTGAACTTGAGAGAGTTCAAAAGATGCAGGAAGAGGAACGCCGGCGGATTATTGAGGAACAGGAAAGGGTGATAGAACTAGCTCGAACAGAAGAAGAAGAGAGACTACGGCTGGCTCGTGAACAAGATGAGCGGCAGAGAAGATTAGAAGAAGAGGCCAGAGAAGCTGCTTTCAGAAACGAGCAGGAGAGACTAGAGGCTACAAGGAGGGCAGAAGAGTTGAGGAAGTCAAAAGAAGAGGAGAAACATAGGTTGTTCATGGAAGAAGAAAGGAGGAAGCAAGCTGCTAAGCAAAAGCTTCTAGAGTTGGAAGAAAAGATTTCCAGGAGACAGGCTGAAGCTGCCAAAGGTTGCAGCAGCTCTTCAACTATTTCAGAGGATAAATTCTTAGATATTGTTAAAGAAAAAGACTCTGCAGATGTTGTTGATTGGGAAGACAGCGAAAGAATGGTGGATAGAATTACTACGTCATCAACTTTAGATCTATCAGTACCCATGAGATCATTTGAGAGCAATGCCACGTCTCAATTTTCTAGGGATGGTTCTTTTGGGTTCCCTGATAGACAAAAGCCTACGTGGAGAAAGGAAGATATTGAGAGTGGAAGCAATTCAAGGTTTATTCCACAAAATTTGGAGAATGTTCCACATAGCCCACAGGAAGAATTCTTTGGGACAGCTGGATATCTCAGTGCCCCTTCCTACTTCAAACCAGGATTCCCGGAGCATTCAATTGATCAGAGTTGGAGAATTCCTGGAGATGGAAGGACGCATGGTAGGAACTATGGAATGGAATCTGAATCTCGTGAAAATTTTGGAGAGCAATATGGTGATCCTGGATGGGGGCAAAGCCAGGGCCGTCCTCGTCATGGTCCATATTCTCCTTATCCTGAAAAGTTGTATCAGAATCCCGAGGGGGATGACTATTACCCTTTTGGAAGACCAAGATATTCAGTAAGGCAGCCACGTGTTCTTCCCCCTCCCCAGGAGTCTAGGCAAAAGACTTCCTTTAGAAGCGAGGTTGAGCATCCTGGTCCCTCAACGTCTATTGGAGGGATTAACTACAGCCATAAAGGTAGGACTAATTCGACTGTTCTAGCCAATTATATTGAGGATCATCATGTGCTGCCTGGAAGTGGTATCGATGAACATCGCCGGTTCGATACCAAGCTGACTGGAAGATGTGACTCTCAATCTTCACTTTCCGTTACTAGCCCACCTGATTCCCCTGTTCATCTCTCTCATGATGACTTGGATGAATCAGCAGATTCAACTGTCCTACCTACTTCCAGAATGGGAGAAGATGCTGGTTTACTAGAGAAGGGGGGAGCACCAATTATTTCTAGTGATATTGGAAAGGATAGTTTGATGATGGCGACAGGCTCTGTGTCTTGCTGGGATAATGAAGAGTGGACTCTTGACAGTAATGAACGGTTGCAGGAACAAGAAGAATACGACGAAGATGAAGATGGATACCAGGAGGAGGATAAAATACACGGGGTTGATGAGAACATAGATCTCGCCCAAGAGTTAGAAGAAATGCATCTCGATGATAAAGACTCTAATCTAGTCTTAGGCTTTAATGAAGGAGTGGAGGTTGAAATACCCAGCGATGACTTTGAAAAATGTCAACGGAACTCCGAATCTACATTTCCACTTCATCAGCATACTGTCGATTCTTTAGATGATGAAAGACCTTCTATTGAGACAAGCCGTGGTGAACAAGCCGCCCAACCTGCTGTCGTTTCTGATCCCTTGGGCATGCATAATGCGTCTAGGACCTTCCAGGGTGCTGAAACCACGATGCAGAACTTGACAGTTCACCCAAATATTGGTCGCCAGTCATTTGAGGTGGCCAGTAAAGTAGACTCCACAAGTAACTCTACCGTTTCTACTCATCCTGTCATACCACTTCACAGCGCTGCTCTGCATCCATCATCTCTTCAGACAGCTATTCCTCCTGTATCTACTACTTCAGCACAGATGGAGGAGCCTGTCAAGTTTCAGTTTGGTTTGTTTTCTGGTCCTTCGCTGATACCTTCTCCTTTCCCTGCCATACAGATTGGTTCCATCCAAATGCCTCTTCCTCTTCATCCCCAATTTGGCTCCTCGCTTACCCATATGCAACAGCCCCAGCCTCCTCTCATTCAGTTTGGTCAACTACCGTATACATCCCCAATATCCCAAGGGGTGCTGCCACCGCCACATCATTCAGTTGTCCAAGCGAATGGTTTATCAACTTATGCTTTGAATCAGAATCCTGGATCCTTGGTGACTGTTCAGCTTGGTCAAGGAAATTCGGCTAACCTGCTCGCTAGAAACGCAGCAACCTCTGTCTCACACCCTCAGCTTAGTGTTCTTAGAAGACCGACAAATGTTTCTGATGAGGGCACACTGAAGAATGCTAATCTACCTCCAGCGAGAGCGAGCATTGAGGCTGCTGTGTCACCTCAAAAGCAACCAGAGTTGTCTGGTAATTCGCAATTACCTTCTCGAAAGATGAGTCATGGAAAATCAAATTTTGCTGAAAGACAATCAGGATACCAAGTCCAAACTGACACAAGTGCAGTAAGAAATTCTGGCTTGCGCTCATCTGGTACTGCTGAGGTTTCTCGGGTAGATTCTGGTGGTAATAGAAGATATCGTCGTCAGAGGGTTGAATTTAGAGTTCGGGAATCAAACTGGCCATCTTCCGATGAAAATCGAAATGGAAATGGAAGGGCACAAACTTCTACAAAAATTGGGAGTAGAAAATATGTTGTGTCCAACAAGTCCCAGAAACAAGCCTTAGACAGCTCAGCGTCCGGTTTGAATGCTATGCAGAAAACAGTTAGTGGGGGTTCATTTGAGAATAGACTTGGGAAAGATGCTGTCGTGAAGAATCCACTCAGTCCAAATTCTGGACAAGCAAACCTTAAAAGGAATATGGTATCTGAAAAGGAAATTGATGCACCTTTGCAGATTGGAATTGTTCGTGTCTTTGAGCAACAAGGTATTGAAGCTCCTAGTGACGATGATGATTTTATTGAGGTAAGATCAAAAAGGCAAATGCTTAATGATCGCCGTGAACAGAGAGAAAAGGAAATTAAAGAGAAGTCTCAGGCAGCCAAGGTTCTGATGCAATCTAAAACTCTAGTGTTCTTCTACTTGTGAATTGTTACCTATTCTGAGGTAATTCTCACTAAAAGTGAATTTGTTTTCTTGTAGGCATTCCGAAAACCTCGTTCAACTTTCCAGAACAATACTACTGCAGCCAGGTCCAACAGAAGCCCACCAGCTAGCCGAGCTGCGAACAATAAGCAGTTTAATCCAGTCTCCAACAGACAGACGTTAGCCCCAATTGGCACACCTTCACCTAAAATAGATTCCCATGTTGATGAAAAATCTGGGAGCAACAAGTACATTCCATTATTTGATCAATTGAAATGCTTTAAGTGTGTTTGTAGAGATAGCTCCCCTCTGCTTATGTTCTTACCTTCTATTTCATTTTGCAGGTCCACTCAGGAAAGTAGTGCTCTTCCAGTTATACCCAAAAATGATCAGAATCCAGCGTCAGGTTTTGTATTCAGCAACAAAAATAAGGTTCTCGATAACAGTCATACACCTGTGGGGACTTGGGGTAACCAACTCACCTATCAGCCGGTGAGTATATATATTGTTCATGGTTTTTTTGACTTGGTTCAAGTTTCTACAAAAATCGAAAACGGACAATCCAAAAAATGTATCTGCAAGATTCTTGCTTACCTTTCCAATGTCATCTAAAACGGTTGTGTTTTAAGCCGCATCTCATAGTCACTTTATATGAATTGATAGAATGGTTTACTGAAAACAGAAAGCAGTAAGAATTGAGGACAGAGAAAGTCATAGTGGATAATAATCAAAATAGTTTATGACTCATGCTCTACTAGTTATGAATCACGCCTATGCAAATATCTGAAGCCTTTTCATATTACCTTGTAGGTTATGGCCCTAACCCAGAGTCAGCTTGATGAAGCCATGAAACCCGTATCTCATCTTTCATGTGTTTCTGTTGAGAATGGTGCCAACCGAATTAGCGAGTCAAATTCGACATCAACGTCTGTTGTGCCAAAGAACAATACTTTTTCAAGCAGCACAAGTCCAATAAATTCATTGCTTGCTGAGGGCAAAATTCAATTTGGTGAGCTGGTTGACTAGATACCTTGATTATTACTTTGAACTGGCTCGTCGTTGCATTTAAATGATGGATCTTTCTTTCTCTTTTAGGTGCAGTTACATCTTCCACTGTTATCCCTCCCTGTGGTGGGCGTACAGAGAAGGATAGCTCTTTATATTTTGAAAAAGATAACAAACATCGAAATCCATCATCCACTGGCATAGAGATTTGTGAAGCAGAAGCAGAAGCTGCTGCTTCAGCTATTGCTGTGGCAGCCATAACTAATGATGAAACCAGTGGGAATGCCTTGAGTACTGGCTCTGTATTACCTGTTGAAACCAAAATTTATGGAGGAACAGAGTTAGATGATGGGGCAGCAAGTGGTATATTTGCTTTCTGTAGGGTTTATGCATTCCCAAATGGTTGTTTGTTGTCTGAAGTAATTTCTTTTGCTTTGGCAGGTACTGTTGGTGGGCAGACTAGTCGATCAAAAGCTGAGGAATCTCTCATTGTTTCTCTACCAGCAGATCTTTCAGTGGACACCCCAATCTCTCTGTGGCCACAATTACCAAGTCCACACAACTCAAACCAAATGATCACTCACTTCCCTCCAGGCCCTCCTCATTACCCTTTCTATGATGTGAATCCCATGTTAAGAGGACCCATTTTTGCTTTTGGCCCGCACCATGACGCAGGAGCAACCCAATCACAGTCCCAGAAAGGTCCAGTAACAGTATCTGGTCCACCTACGACCTGGCAGCAGCAGGGTCATTCTGGAGTAGATTCCTTCTATGCCCCTCCTGCCGGTTTCACGGGTCCTTTTCTAACCCCACCCGGTGCTATTCCTGGCGTTCAGGGACCTCCTCACATGTTTGTTTATAACCACTTTGCACCTGTTGGACAGTTTGGAGGGTTGAGTTTCATGGGAACAACTTACATCCCATCTGGAAAGCAACCAGATTGGAAACACAACCCAAACGTATCTTCTTCTCCGGTTGGAGGAGATGGTGATGTAAACAATCCTAATGTGGCTTCCATGCAATGTAACATTGTACCTGCGTCTCTTCAGCACCTTCCTATGCCAATGTTTGATCCATCTCCTTTCCAGGTATTGGATCCCATCATTATGATTTCCAATAATGCTAACTAGTAGAAGAATCCATCGACTTAATATTTATTTTATGGTGTGGGTCAGTCTTCTTCTCAGGAGATGCCTATTCGAGCACGGTGGCCTTACATGCCATTTTCGGGTCCTCCAACGATGCAAATGCAGAAACAGCAGGAAGGAACAGATGGCTCCAATCTTCCATCACCTCAGTTTAACAACAACATGCTTCCTCCTCCTCCTCCTAACAGATATCCCAACGTTCAAGCATCCACAGTTGTAGACGCAATGGTGGACTCCTCAAACGCTTACAGTTCCACCACTGGTGCTCCACCAGCAAAGCCCACCTCCACGTTATCTGATCCCAACAGCAACAACACTCAGAATCCAAATGGTCCTGGCTTCAAGCCACCACAACAACAACAACAACAATCTTCTCAGGAGAAGAACACGCAGTCTCAGCATGTTGGTGGGCCCAGCCACCACCACCAACACCAGCACCATCAAAACCGGAGATCGGGCTACCATGGCAGAAACCAACCCATGGCCAGAGAGAGAGGCTTTCCGAATAACCCAAAGGTCAAGCAAATCTATGTGGCTAAGCAGACTGGTAACAGCTGTGCCTCTGCTTCCTCTACTACCACCACCACTTCCCCCTCAATTTGATGATTCTTCACCATCCAGGTCCGTTCAGATATAAACTCATCCCAATAACCCAACCAGCTTTGGCTTCATAAGAAGATTTGGACTTTTTTTCCTTTCAATTTTCCCATATATCAGTTAGCTTCCTTTTTTTCTTCTTTTTATCCTCGTTAGATAATTAGATTTTGTTCTCTTTACTCGTTTGGGGATTCATTATATGGGGACTTTGGTAATGCTTAATTTCGTCATGGTTGGTAAAAATATTGTCGTGAGGTTTTCGGTGTAGAATACCCAATTCACGGCCCCAATGTATCTGTTGTCAACATTATCTTTATAGCTTCTACAAATCAGTACACACTCTTATTGAATTAATTTTTTATGCTTTACTTTTTTGTTTCAAAACCCTTGTGCAATGAATCGACAACTTTTAAAGTTTTAAGCTAACTTGGAAACTTTGCCTAAGGAAAATGCTTTGTTATGATCAATGGATCTTTTTTTCTTTTTGGAATCCATTGATGTAAGCTTTCAAAGGTCGGATATGTTATGTAAGTGAAGTTTCCACAGTTGTGTAACTTTACAACTTATGGTTGACATAAAATGGTACCACTTTTTGTGAAAGAAAAAATGATGAATCGACAACTTTAATGCAACAGGGTATTATGACAAGACAAATCTAATATCTTTTTCTAGATGATGATGTGCGCAGAGGTCCAAATCTTGACGACTTATGAAGTAACCAATGCGAGCTCCTAAAGTTTTTCACTAAGACTACGAATATTTTGCCAATTTATACATCTTATAATGATACAAAGACAGACCAAGACTTGCCATTAAGATGAGCTATAGATTAAAACTGTGATATATGTATCTTCAGTAATAATATTACAGATAATTAAGCCTCAGTTAAAGAACTATAATAGAGCTCATCAAATATCGTTAAGAACAGCAACAACCTTTCTAGTTACCACCATAAGCAGTTCTCCTCATCATCCTCATGAATTCATCCATGTTAACTTCACCATCACCTGCAGTTTTCAGTAATGTATCATATATCTTTAGTCAAACCAAGCATTGTGCCACAAGAGAATGAGAAAAAAGGTTTAGGACACTTACGGTCTCGGTCTGCTTCTTCAACCATCTCTCGTATCTCAGCATCAGTGAAATTCTCACCCAAGTCCTTTGCCATGCGTTTGATATCATCCGGAGATATCTTCCCCTGAAAATTTGGAAGAAAAATAGTTTAGCTTCTAGAAAAATTAAGATCAAATGAAGTAACTAACTAAGTTATGAGTAAATACATTTTTGTCAAGATCAATGATCTGGAATGCTTTAGTGAGCTCTTCTTTTGTGTCTCTTTCACCAATCTTAGCAGTCATCATATGAACAAACTCATCAAAATCTATAGCTCCACTTCCATCTTTATCCACATCAGCTATCATTTTGTTGATTTGCTTCAATACCAAATACATCAAGGTATCAGAACCATAGATATAAACAACGAATCTTAGCGGAAAAAACCGAAAAAACGAAAGAAATAATAATACCTCTTCCGTCATTTCAAAACCAAGCGCCCTATCACAAATGATAATATCAAGAATCAATTCCAAAACCATAAAACAAAGACAGAAAGATATAAAGCTCTCGATATTACCTCATAGCAACATTAAGCTCTTTAGCATCAATGGTACCAGAACCATCAGTGTCAAATAGCTCAAAAGCTTCCTTAATCTCTTGCTTCTTCTGTGTCGTCAATCCATGATGACGTCTCGGTTTCTCTTTTCTCGAAACAGTTCTGTATATACTCGACTGCAATAATAACATCCAAAATTCAAAATCTCAGCTCTAACACTAAAGGGTTTCGTCTAAAATCTTCTTCAATCATGGAACCCTAATTTCTTCATTCTAACATTCGCTAAATACAAATCAGATCTTAAAAAAAAAAATCCATCATGCAAAATTGTTATCTAGAGATCCTTAGAAATTGCTAATCTCTAAACATAAAAAAAATAAAGACAGAATCAAAGGTAAGAACGAACCATATCTTCTACGAATCCTCCAAATCGATCGATCAAAGCTCTTTCAGTTTGCGCGTCTAAAGAAATCTAACGTTTCTGCTTTCCTTTACATTGTTGTTGCTTTTCCATACTAAAAAGCGGTAACGATATGGGTCAGATGGGCCTAATAGTGAAGGCCCATAACAAAACACAGATCTGCTATGTGTAGTTCTTAATCAGACAATCAGACAAAACACAGATGTGTTACTTACTCCCTCATCGTTCCCTACACTTTCTCTATTTTCTCACTATTTCGATCGTTTCTTCGGCCATAATTTTTTTCTTCTTTTCAAAAGTTATAATATATATAAGTTACGCTACAAAGATTTTGATCTGAAAGAGATCAGTTAATCTGAATTAATCACTATATGCAAATTCACGTGAATTTGCATAATCCTTTATCAAGCTTAGCAACGAATATAAGAGAAGCCAACACCACTCTCCCATGGACAAAAGTCAGACAATAGAATCTGAGAATATACTTTTGCAAATTGTGTTCTGTTGCATATATAAAATTATATATCACATACTAAAAGAAGATAAATCAAATCAAATCATGCATTATACAATAAACAATATAACTTATAAACAAGTTGGGTCCAACATATATTAGTATTTTACTATTGTGTGTGTAATATTACAACGCTGACTGGACTCCACCGACTGTTTGGCGTCTCAATTTACATACCCTGTTCCGGATTAACCTTTATCCCCACAACGTTTAACAGTCGTTAAAATTATCATCTCGGCGGCGATTGGTTCACGGTGCACGCCACCACTCTCGCCCATTGCTTCAGCTTCGTCTTCACCGTTTGCGGATCATCACCTATTCAAATGAAATTTGATCATTATAAATTTATAATCGTGTATGTGTATATATGTGTGTGTGTGTATGTTTATACATACTGGTTTGGTATACGGTGTGGTGAGGACTGGTATCGCCGTCGGAGAGTGAAGACGACGACGTTGTTGATTTGTTAGAAACGGCGTCGTTGTAGCTTTTTTGAACGGCGAAGTAAAGTTCTAACGCGGGAAGCGTGTTGGAAAGTCTTGGATCAGCGTTTTCGGGAGATCCGAAACCGAATCCGAGTTCGAAACTTGCTTTAAGCTCGTCGAGATCTTCGTCGGTCAAGCTCTTACCACGGCGGAGATGACGGTGGCGGGAGATATCTTGACGTTTTGACCAAGCTTCCTCGCGGATTAGATCAGGAGACCACGAGTGTTGCTTCAAGAGAGAAGTAGAAGGTAACGGTGGCGCGTGTATGCGACGCACTACCCCCGGCGAGGGGGTGTGCGGTGGTGGAAAGGTTTTACGATCAATGGCTGGTTTTTTGGTAATTAAGTCGAAATATTTGGGTGAAAAAAGTTAGGGGGAAGAGAAAAGTTAGTTGAAGATTAGTTATAAAGGAATGGAAGAGAGAGAGAGAGTGTTGCCGACTCAGGGATATTGGGCCGGCCCAAGTCATGATGATGACCTGGATTTGTTTTTGATTGGTTCATTTTAATTTTATTAAATTATGTAATGTACCTGGAATTACGAAGCAACACAAGTTGGCATTGCATAAAAATACTATAAAACTTTGGAATTTCTTCCTTTTTAATCATAGAATAAGGGAATTTTATGAGTAAAAGTTCGATACGAAATCGCTTTTATGAGACTTTATGTAATATGAAGAACTAGTGGGTTGAAGTTGATGTAGATAAACGACCTTATGTGTAACATCATCATCTTTGTATAATGTCCTTTCTGAGATTAAAGATACCGTTTTTAGATTTTAGCAAACGATGTACATTGACTTATATTGGGATTCTGGATTTGTGGCCCAGTTAGCTTCTTATAGCCCAATAACTATGTACTTAGTAATACAGTATGTTAACACTAAACCAATCCTTTTCTTGGTTTGGTTAGAGAACACTAAACCATACATAAGCTAATAAAGAGATTGATTCGAGTAGAGAAACAAGGTAAGGTTTGGTTCCTAACCATGAGAAGATAATCAGAAAAATCTACATCAGAATTTCTCTAGGTCAAGCTTAATTGTTAATAATAGATGGGTAGATATTCTCAATGTGTAAATCAATAATATCCATATGTACGAGAACAAACTTTTTTATGGCCGGTTGAACTAACTGTATTTAAGTGATACTTTACTGCGTGAACTAGTTGTTGAACCAAAAACGGTTCCAATTTAGACAGTGAAACCAAACTCGGCAGACTCTTTATGTTGGACCACAACAACATAGCCGATGATCATTAAGTCAAAAACTTAATGTGGTGGTGGAGTGGATGGTCTTTATACTCGTTAGTGTTTGATGAGCTATATTGGATATATAGGCATGTTCTAAGAATTCTAATACATATTAATGATATACATTTTTGTATCAGAAAGATGCATAGTATAATGTTTTAAATACATCAAAATGTGGTAGTTGGGTTTCAACAGCACCCAAAATTAGAAACTGTTGAATTGCAAGTTGACAATGACAACTTCCTTTGAAAATATATATCATCAAAAGATCGAAAACAGTCATACGAATTAAGTTTGTTATAAGAATTGTTTCGATCATTAAAATAGTTAAAATTTGATATTGTTTATACATTATTGATCTGATATTCTGATATGATCACTATTCAACTTTTGTTTCATTTATGTGTACCGTTTGTTCAACGTAAATTGTATATTCTAATTCACTAGCAAGACCTTGTTATGTTCTCTTTCCCATTTTACACTATTTACGTTACTGTTACCATTCGGATCGGACCTGCGATATTACCACATATATGGTATACTACTAAAACAATCCTTTATGTAAGCTCTTGACGTATTCCACAATATAATTAAACTTGATCTATTAAACGTATCATGGCATGTCCCAAAAGTTTACAATTTCTATACATAAACAGAATTTTAGAAATATGGACTAAATATTTAATCTGCTTAATAAAAACAGTGAAAGAAATACGCAGACCTGCAAAATCACTTTAATTTGGTGAATCTTATGGAACATACAAAAAACAAAATTAATCAAATTCAAAATAATGAAGAATACAATGATCGAAACTCACTTTATCCTTCGCCATCGCACGCACGCTTCTACGATGGTATAGCTTTATAGCCACCCTAAAACCTAACAAGAATCCATTTGTAAAGAACAGACATGAGATATCGACCACACGAGTGCTTACTTTTATGGATAATATATTTATCAAAAGGCGAATGGTTTATGAAAAGGAGGTCGCGAATTAAGGAAAAAAGGTTATCATACTTTATGTCTTAAAAAAGGTTTCTCATACTTTAACTAGAATCGTCTTTTTTATTATAATAGGTTTCGAAGTTTCGATTAGTAATTTGATGAAACGAAGTACATTTGATAGAGTTGTTTATCTCGGTTGTTATGAATTCTTACTTAGCAACCATACAAACAACTGATTTTTGGTCAGATATACATTATCTCGGTTGTTAGTAAAGTGTTTACATTCATTCGATTAGTAAATGGACGTATATTTTATGCGTTTTTTTTTTATCTATTCTCACTAGACTTATAATTGAATTTGGGCTACTATCAGTGCTAGATTGTTTTTCTATTTTATAAGAACAGGAGTGGTATAGTACTAGTGTGTTTGTTGTGAATATCGGTCAAAAAAGATTTAATGGCAACTTGATATATGTGCATTATGCATATTTGATATGGTCTACATGTTCTCTTAATTATTCGTAAAATAGGTTATTGTAGAAGGTAATAACTAATAAGGTATTAAGCACATGGGGGAGCTTTTTACCCACTTTGAATTTGTTTCACTAAAAACTATAATAATTGTATTAGTTATGATATATTATAAAATTCATAACTAGTTTATCATCGAGATAATAAAGGCCATCTTTGTGTAGTTTGATATATTATATTCCAGTGGATCACCTTCAAATGCGATAAAATCATCATTGTTTTAACCAAAAAAAATACTTAATTATCAAAATTGATGTTTTAAAATATATATTAATTAACATGTTTACACATAATTTTATATAACTATTTTTTGGTTCACCCATTTTTATTAGCATGTTATAAAAACTTTACTATATTTGTTAATTGTTACAAAGATAAATGTGAATTGGTTTAAACTTAAAATTATTGAGAAAAAATCCTAGATACTGCTAGCTAGTAAAGTTATTATTTTGGTTTTGATTTCGTTAGTGGTATTATTGAAATAAGAATATTATATTTATTATTTGATGGTTTCTTTTCAATTATTGAACGTACAAATATTATAAAACAAGCGTAAGCGTCCTAATTTTTCTTAACATCATCACCCAACAAGTAAAACGACCAATTACGAAAACCAACCCATGACAACAAGAGATTTTGACATTTTTGTTACGAAGACATTGAACCAAACCAAAGCTGTTGGACCAAATTGACCGATCGATTGTTGTGATTGAGTGGGGACATAGCAACGGTCGATAGAGTCGAAAGCCACACAAACGGACCAAAATTGTCTACGATAATGACTTTTTGTAACGACACTTCAAATTCAAGGCTATTGCCATAAATTTTGTCGACATATATGTCAAATATATAAGGAACATCACGTGTAGTCCAAGGTGTTTGACCTTATCATTTGTCGTGCAAATAATACGTTTGATAAATCTTTTAAACTTGGTTTGGGATAGTCAACAAGGGATTTAAATAAATATATCACGTCTTATTTCAATGTCTTATAAGTAAATGAGTATATATTTGTAAATTGTAAGATGCCTATAAAGTACAAAAGTAAAAAGTAAATCTAAAATATGATTTACGAAATGGATGTAAATGATCTTAGCTTTGAAGTTAACAATTTAACATTTACAAACTTTCTTCATATAGTATATCACTCGACCACTCAAAATGTGAGGGTTGGGAAGTTTTCATGTTCGAATACTGGCGATGAAGAAGAGACTATTTAACATGGTTCATAGTCCAAAGCAATTATAGATATAGAAGTTGATTAATGTAAAATACTAAAATATAAGCCTTCTAAATAGAAATGTTATATATGGTGGAGTAAGAAATTGTAGACCAAATCGGACCGATCAAACATCATAGTATCAAACAGTAAACTACATATTAATCTGCATAGGCAACAAAATTTTGGATGAAACGGAGAATCTGCACAGTATGTCAATCAATCGATCACACAACATACAAATTCCTAAATATTTAATGAACTACTTGCAAAAAATGGCACCTTCCATATATCTCTTACAAAAATCATATGTGGTTGGGAC
This sequence comes from Arabidopsis thaliana, assembly GCF_000001735.4. NCBI lineage: Eukaryota > Viridiplantae > Streptophyta > Magnoliopsida > Brassicales > Brassicaceae > Arabidopsis > Arabidopsis thaliana. Next base: position 18,669,138 of record NC_003074.8, on the reverse strand, counting down.
AAAATGGACCCTACAAATGTCACAAAACTCAGCTAACAATTAAACATCTAACTTGTAAATGTTCCTAAAGCTTCACACCCAGACAACAAATACTCTTCACCTTATGTGAACATTTCATTAACTCTTACCCATACCTAAGTCCAACCTTTCACATCGTATATAGTATATAGTTCATGTATCGACGAAAATTTGGTCAATTTTAATAAATATAATGAGTACCTACAGATCTGATCCAGCTTCTTTTCTGCTCCATTTTTTTAAACGATTACGAGATCTAAGGTTTAAATCCATATTCCTAAAAACTACTGTACGTTGAAGGATTCCATTAAATAAATAAATAGGAAAAAGGGGTCGATTCAGTAGTAGATTAACAATGCTTTAGGGAAATTGTTAGTATATGCATGGTTGGATCATGTATGTGAATGGTATGACACCACCAACGGTTGAGACTTGAGAAGTATATAAATAGATAAACATTGGAAATGGGTCGGACACAATTATAACTAGACAGAGCAAGTGGAGTGGTATAGAAGTTTCTTAGCTAGTTTAGCTTGATTATTTATTAAAATTGTTAACGAAACCGCAATAAAGTGATAGAATTGAAAACAAAAGTTGTAAACAAATCATAATGAAATTTGCATAGACTATACTGGTAATTATTAGAACAAGGTTGTGATGGTGTGGATGCTAGATATTTTATTTGTTCAAATTAAAATACAAATAATTAGCGTAATACATATTGAAGTTCCTTTCTTGAAACGGGCTTGAAGTTGCTTAATTATGTCAAATAGATTTTGTATTATTCGATCTGCGAGCGTGAGAACATCAAATATAACTGTAAGTTACAAGTTAATCTCTTAAAAAGCATAATAAACTCCTTTGATACTCCATTAATTACGCCAGATTCACGTACGATATGCATAGTCTATGCCGTTGACCCACTACCATATACATTTTGACTAATTTATTCGTAAAATCGTATACTAAAAATATCGCGCGCTAGGATTGGAAAAAGTATAATGTACTATGAAAAAAACTAACAATATACCTAACATGTGATTAAAATTAATCCGATCGATACCATGTGGTTAAGCTGACATAAAGACCGTTTAGTTTGAAATTAAAGCTTTTAATAATAGGTAGTTTCGACGACGTTAGTGTGTTCATATAAATGTAATATTAAATTATTCCAACAAAGAAGCCATTGAAAATGTAATCGAATCAAGTTATAGTATTTAAAAATGGTGCTTTTTCGATTTAACACTCGAAACATTTTTCTCTAAAGAAAGAAACCATGCGATATTGGTATTGACATGTGAGATTCCCGAGTAGTGTGGCATAGAGTCGCGTGATCGTTTTTATTGCTTACCCCCAAAGATTATGCTTCAACGGTCATAGATTCACTATCACATTAAATTAAATCACAACTACATAGATAGATAAGTAAAAACTACAAGCGGTGGAATTTTCAACTTTACAACTACATTTCACGCGTAAGCTACTGTTTTTCCTTTTGCTTAAAACTTTCAAATAGGGATTTTTATGGTATATGATTCATATATGCTAGATTTATACTAGTAATTCCACTGCAAAATTATGATTTAAGTGGATCATTCCAAATCAAAATCAAACAGTTGTTAATATTTATTTTGTCTCTAATAAAATGAGGAGCATGATTTGATGCAGCGTGGCGGAGTGGGTAATGATATTGTGGCTTACGTCTAATCACTTGTGTCAACTGTTTATTATCTACAATGCTTCTTAATCCCGAACAAACCTCTAATCCGATGAAGTCGACTATAAACCTGATTATTAGTCTCTTACAACGTAACCGACTAAAATTTTTAAAAAAGTTCAGCACTACTACTATATCTAATTCCCTCTCGATTCAATTTGTATTTTGAAACATCAGACCTTGTAGTTGTATAAAATATATTAAAAATAATATAATACGTATGCTACTACCATTTTTTTTTTCTTGGTAAAGGATTATGCTACCAGAATTCTTTACTACCAACAACTATTCCTTATTTTGTAGCAAAAACGTTGATTATTCAATATAAGAGGAAAATGTTATGAACCGACTCTCTCTAATGTTTGATTAGTGATAATCTGATTTCATTAAGGATGGGTCCTACGTTATTCCACGAAAATCAGAGCCGTACGTGAAAGAAAACTAAAACAAAAGTCTAAACCGATCAGAAAGGTATCTGATGCTGATTAAATGTAACAAAACAAAATTAAAGAATCTCAAATGAAGAAGAAAAAATATAGTAAACACTTTAATCATCAAATTAGTCTAGTCGATGAAGTCACTACAGATTCTCACCACCACCATTTCAATATCTCACAAAATAAAAACCCATAAAAACCAAATAAAAAAAAAAGACAAAAAGTAGGACCCACCAATAAAACTTGCTATAAATAAAACAAAGCTCCATATTTTCATCAAACAAAGCTTCTCTCTCTCTCTCGCCTATCATCTTTTTCCAGTTCGCTATCAGACATATTTGAAACCCCATAACTCATAAAGCTTCACTCTTTTCCACAATCTCTTACTCCAAAGTTTTCTTCTTTCCCCCCAAAAAATTATAATGGTCGACGTTGATCGGAGAATGACCGGTCTCAGACCAGCTCACGCCGCTGGTCTCCGTCGTCTCTCTGCTCGCGCCGCCGCACCAACAACACCAACGGTTAGAAACAGTCTCGTCTCTTTCTCTTCTCTCGCCGATCAAGTAATCTCACACTTACACACTTCAAGGATCCAAGTCCAACCGGGTCTAACCGACTCCGAATTCGCTAGAGCAGAAGCAGAGTTTGCATTCGCTTTTCCACCGGACCTCCGTGCTGTTCTCACCGCCGGTTTACCAGTCGGCGCCGGATTTCCAGACTGGCGTTCTCCCGGAGCTCGTCTTCATCTCAGAGCTATGATCGATCTTCCTATCGCCGCCGTGTCGTTTCAGATCGCGAGAAACACTCTCTGGAGCAAATCTTGGGGTTTAAGACCATCCGACCCGGAAAAAGCTTTACGGGTCGCGAGAAATGCTCTCAAAAGAGCTCCTTTGATGATACCAATCTTTGATCATTGCTATATTCCTTGTAACCCGTCTTTAGCGGGTAACCCGGTTTTTTATATTGACGAGACCCGGATTTTCTGTTGCGGGTCGGATCTTTCTGATTTCTTCGAGCGTGAGTCTGTGTTTAGAGGGTCTGACACGTGTCCGGTTGTTTTAACGAAGCAGCGTTCGGTGAGTGAGAAATCAGCCGGGTCGTCGTCGTCTTCTTCATCAAATTTTTCGAGAATGAGTTTAGATTCGGGTCGGGTTCACGGGTCGAGTACACCGAGATGGGTTGAGTTTTGGAGTGACGCGGCGGTTGATCGTCGGAGGAGAAACTCTGCTTCTTCTATGTCGTCGTCACACTCTTCATCGCCGGAGAGATATTTAGATTTACCAAGATCCGAGACACCGAAATGGGTCGACGATTACGTGAACCGGATCGGGTCGGTTTTAAGAGGAGGCGGGTGGAGCGAATCCGACGTTGATGATATTGTACACGTGTCAGCATCTGGTTTTTTTGAGGGTGAAATGGTAATTTTGGATAATCAAGCCGTTCTTGATGCATTGCTTTTGAAAGCGGGTCGGTTCTCGGAGTCGCTCCGAAAAGCTGGATGGAGCTCCGAAGAAGTATCGGATGCACTTGGTTTTGATTTTCGACCGGAGAAGGAGAAGAAACCGGTGAAGAAGCTATCTCCTGAACTTGTCCAACGAATCGGGAAACTTGCTGAGTCGGTTTCTCGGTCATGATTATTATTCCCCGATCGAGATTCTTTTCACTTTTAATTAGACCTCAAACAATACGTTTATTAAAAACAACACACCATTAGATTTTAACGTTTTCAAAAAGTCTAAATATGTGTAATCTTGCATTCGTTATTAGAAGAAACAAGAAATTTTAAAAATTGGAGAGCGTTGTACTGTTAGAAAAAAGAACACTAAATAGTAATAAATAAATCCAATTATGTACAGTGTGATTTAGGTTGGGTTAATTTGAACAATTTCATTTCTTGGGGTGTTTTTAGAGTATTTACTTTTGGGATAAGGTTCGATTGTGGAATATCTCTAAAATCTTCAAAAAGAAGCACAAACGCACGTGTGACAACTTTTCCCAAACAAAACGCGGAATAGCAACGTTATTGGGGTCCGCGAATGATGCCAAACCGACGTCGTTTTCTTAACGTAACGCTGCTGTCTTTTATTACCATTGTAGTTTGCACCATATCGAACGACGTAAAAAACACTTGTGAAATGATTACTTTTTGTTAATAATACTATGAAATGATTACTTTAAACCACGATATAAACAACAACAGTCAGTTTTCGTATTTTTTTGCTTTCATCTTCGTTTTTTTTCCTAACAAGAAGAAAATTATTGATGAGAAAACAATGTTAAGGACTTGAATATTTGCACAAAATGAGCAACTTAGATATAGATGTTATAACACAATATTCATAGAGTAATTTTGAAAATATGAGAATAAGATGGTAATGATGGTTTTCATACTAAACAATATGTAAATACTACTACATCAATTGTGGTCTAGTCTTTAAGCCATTTCTATCGGTGAAATATGATAAAAAATTCTTTAAAATATATATATATATATATATATATATATATAATTAAGTTTTTTTCTATTTTAATCAAGAAAAACTTCCAAAAATATATCGATAGAGCTGCTCTTAAGATTTAGAGTGTGCACAGACTTTAACAAAATAGAGTTTCTAAATAAAAATATTGAAAATAAAGTTGGAGATGTTAACTTTTTATTAGTGAAGTCCTCGGCTCAAAATCTCACTATCTAATGTTAGTTTAATCATGTATATGAATTATAGAGCGAATGGTATTTATGTGATTTTCAGCTGGATTAAAAGAAAAGAGAAATGGAAAAGAAATCGCTATTTTGTTTGTTAGTTGTTGCATATGGTTTAACATGTTTTTGAACAAATGTTATGTTTAAACCAAAAACATGTAAACAAAATACTGTTTTGGAATTAATTAGGACAATTATTGGTAAAATTATTAAGATATTCAGCTAAATTTAAAGATGTGTACTTACTAGCTATATACCAAACACTTAATAATCCAGAAAATAATGAAGTTAGATGAGATGTATCAGACAGTCTACAGCTAGGTACACTCTGAAATAAAATGTTTGCTTACGTTGTGATCAGTGATCATCATAACCAACCTTTACCAGTAAATGGACTGTTGTTGCAATCATTATATCCAAATAATATAATATTCCTAAGATTTCTGGTACTATTATTGTATACCAAACCTTTTTGTACAACTCCAAACATGACCGTAAAGAGGATAAAAAACACATATTCGATCAGAAAAAAACATAGAATACGTCAAGATAAAGACTTCAATCCAGTATCTGATCTGATATAATCTTCATCTAAACCACGCCCAAAAATTATGAAGAACTGAATCTAGTTTCCATATTCGGTATAATTAATGTACTTTTTACATTTGAGCAACCTAAACCAAATTCAAAATTAAATAAATAAATAAACAAGACCTATCCCAAGCAATATTGTAGAACCGGAATGCATTAACGTATAACTGTGGTTGTGATGTATTTACATACGAAGAGCTAGATAAGAGAGATTTTTTCTTTTGGGTGACAACATGAGAGGTTATATGATACTATAGTATAGACTATACTGTATAGTATCATACACTTAAATATTATAATGTCGGTCCACAATAATTTCTTCAAAACGGTCACTAGCACCACTAAAAGAAACCATCTGATCAGACCGTTGCTCCTGCGATCACGTGCAAATCCCACCATATGTCACGTTCCACCTCATCCGTCTCTTCTTAATTCTAACATGACTAGTAATATCAAATCTGGACCGTCGATTAGATACATGTGGTGGACCGTGAAGCAGACGAGCGGTGAGTGTCCGTGTCAAAAGGAGTTGGTTCGGTCCGCTTATTATGTTACGTGTGCGTTTGTTAAGTGTGAACAATTTATTAGTTGGGGGTTTGACTTTTAACTTTGTTTATAAATTTTATTTGAAGATATATTAATTTTGAATTAGTAGTCTGATAGTTTTCATAGATTCTCAAACCAAGTTGGAAAAAGATAAAAGATAGTTGGTATAGTTCTTTTTTCTTTCGGCTCGTATATACATCGCAATCTATAGCTACGCAGATTTTTTCACTCTTCTTTGAGATTGGGGAAAATTAAATACTGTACAAAGTACAAACTTTTGACTACTACCTTCCTCTGTAGGGCAACCACAAGTTTGGTCCAAAACCTAACCAGGACATTTGGATCCATGATGGTTTTTTTAATGAAGAATTCAAAAACCAAAAGTCGTGCAAGTACTTTCTATATTGTTATACTTATACACATATACCATTGACTTCTACGCCGTAAAATTTACGTAGTAAAATGAAAAAACTTGGAATCTCTTTGTTTCCCCCCAAAAATAAATAAAAATTTCAGACCCTTTTATTACTGACAAATTTTTGTGTTACTAATTTTAATGAAATATGAAGATGAGTATTAGTCAGACTCCTCACCTCGACATCACCTTTCAAGGATTTATATACTGAGGTTTTCAGTTATTTGATGAACGCAAAACGATGTACAGGAATGCAATTTCGACTCGAAGAACCATTTGCTTATGAACTTCAAAGGTATAGAGGCCCGTGTTATGAATGGGTCATATAAGTTTTCAGGCCCATTTAGTGTATTAACACTTTAGCTGATTTGTTACGATGTTGCACGTCGGTTCATAGATATAATTTATATAAACTGAGTACATTTTTACATATGTCTCGTCTTGTGACTTGTGCGGTACATTTTATATATTTGTTTTCATGATTTCGTTCAATAATGAAAACAAATATATTATCTTACATTTTACATATGTCTTGTGAGGTGCACCGGAAAATATGTAAATTGAGTACATTTAATATAGCACAAGGGACATGGATGGGTGTTTAAAAACAAGAGTCAAAGAATGTACCAAATACCAAAATTCTACTAAAAAACAAGAAACAAACAAAGAAAAGAGAGGAGATCCAATTAAATGGATCTAAGATCTAATCTTCTTCATTCCAAAACATTTCCTTATTAGGAAATTTTATTTTTAAAATTATCCATTTTGTTTGTCTTAATTCTTCCATATGTTAAAATTTTAATTTCTCCCGATTGAGGCACTTTTTTTTTTTTATTTTTTTATTGAAGCACTTCCATATGTTACATTTTATATTCTAGGTTTTGATTCACTTTTGACTTTTGTTTGCCTCTCCAATCTCCATGCATTTTACATGAGCTTTCTTTCTTTCTTTTCTTCCTTATTTGGTAAAAATGTTTTTATACTTTATTTAGAAACAAATCTTTATCACAATCCTCTTTTTCTACTTAATTCGTCCATACATTAAAATTGTTATAATTGGTTTTCTCCCAATCCAAAGGCTCCTATCTTCTAGGTTTTGACTTTTGTTTGCCTCTCCATGCATATTATATACGCTTTCCTTATTTTTATTTTAATTTTTTTAGTTTGTTCTTGATTACAATTTAGTTTGGTACTCGTTTTGTATGAACTTCTGTATTGAATCTATTGATAAATCTGGTGAGTGTTTGTCTAGAAAGTTAAAGAAAGTGCCATTTCTGTAAGAAAATTGCTCCAGAAAGTGAAATATAATATACTACGATAGTAGCAATAATTAAAGAGGGGTGCATGAACTTTATCCTGTCACAGAGAACATGAGAATTTATCCGAATAAAAAGAGAGATTGGAAATACATAATTGAAAAAAAAGAGCAATAAAGAAAGCAAATGAATTCAGATTTATCTTTTTTTTTTTTTTCATATATGATATGAACAATATAATAACTAAAGAAACGAAAAAAGAAGATAAAAATGTGTCAGAAGAATACAGAGCACTTGTTCAAGAAATTATAAGAATGTTATCTATAAAGTATAAACCTAACATTAAGGATATTGTCATCAACTCATGATCGAGTAAAAAACAGGATATTAATCGAGTATAAATCGATATATATTTTTCATTTTTTCAATTATGAATATTTTAATTAAGGAGTAGTTTAAAAATTTGTCGGAAAACGTGATTAATCATTAGGGGATAGAAATTGTGGTGTTAATATGGAGCAAAGGGCATAGATGATGCTTGGGACATGAACACAGCTGTATCACTACCTTGCCTTGGGAGGCAACCTACCCCAATTTTTGTTTATTTAATTATTAAAATATAATTCCTTTTAGAATTTTTTGATATATGCTTCCAATATCCCAGTGTTTGTTATTTTAATACACTGCCCATCCTCAACCAAATACTACGATGACAACTTTTTTTTTTTTAATAAATACATCCGACGAAAAAAGTCAGTAGTCCAATCACTACTAAACTCTAGATTTTATGGAAGTCTATTTAATTTATAAGTTTGTTTGTGGTGAGTTTCATATAAAATTACATCATATATGATCTTTGCATTTTTTATTCGGTGAATTGATGAGAGTACTATCTGATCAAGATATGTTAAATACATAAAGATTTTTCAAACTTTTTTACAAAAAGATTCTTCCAACTAAACAAATCGTCATTGGCGTTTTAGAGTTGCATCGCAAATTTCAGTAAACAATCTTAGCTAATGTTTTCCATTCTGAGTTCTTATTCTTTATTAGTACATTTTTAAATTTGCTGTCGATTTTAACGGCATTTGTTCAATCAATAACGTAGTGAATGACATGGGCGACTTTGATTAAACAGTTCAATAATTAAAGAAAAAAAATCGAAAAAGGAAGTTCTCGAGAGACAAAAAAAAAAATTGTACGAACAAGACTTGGAATCTTGGTTAAGAAATTTAGATTCGGTGGGAAGGAGGAGTGTTTAATTCTTACAGTGACTTTGTGTAAGTAAAAAGGTGAAAAGGGGAAAATAGCATCTATTTTTGTTACTTACGAAGCTGATTGAAAAAGAGAGAGCAGCGAAACGTCATCGTTTCGTTAGCTTTCTTACATGTTTCAGTGTCAACATAAGAGGGTAAAACCAAGTCCAAAGCAACTTACTGTGTCTGTCTATTTTAGGCTAATTATAGGGTAGAAGACGAACTCATAATAATTTTAATTAACAAGTAAGCAATTACTTTTGTGACGTCAAAAGAGATGATTTCTATGAATGAAAAGAAAAAACCCGATGATTTTGCACAAATGAAGCCAAGCATTGATCTTGATTGAAGATTGTGAGGTTTTTGACGTTTGACGTATGCATTTTTAAGGAAAGAGTCATTTATTATTAATTTGGTTGTTGAAGTGCAATTCCTTTGTTAACTAATGTTATAAGAATTTCTTTCTTTTGTTCTTTATTTGTTTTTTGTCAATAAACAGTACTACTCTATGTTCACGTAAAGTTCTTAAAATAAAGAGAAAAATAATTTAATGAAGATCGCAATAAGTCCTTTCCGATCGGCTTTGATAAGCGTGCCATATACCAACGCTCGACGCCAAGTGAGGTTCGATTATATTGAGTCCATTATATATAAGATAATATTCTTCCATAATATACACTCCCTTAGTATATACATTGCAAAACAAATTCATATAAACTAAATACGTTAACATGATGGTTTGTATTTGTGAAACTCGAGAAATTCACTATATTACTCATTTAAACAAAAACAAAAAAATCATGCAAAAAAATAATAACGTAGTACGTTTTCTTCAAGCATGTTCAAAGAAGTTATAACATCAATCTTATTTACTACTTACTAACGAAGACAGTGCATCTCATTAATATTCTCATGCATAACATATTGGATCCATCCAGGTTAAAAGTTAAAATAAGAAAACTTGAATTCAAGGTAATATTGTTTCGCCGTCGCCTGAACAGATCCCGGCGAAACAGATGGGTTCCCTGGATTCTGACATATTTCATGTGGATGTGGGGTAATTAACAATTATAAACAAAAAAAAACAGTAGTATAAAATTTAGATACCAAAAAAAAAAAACTACACAACTACTCTCTCTTTCAGTCTTTCCCATTACACTCATTCGAACTTATATAAAAGATTTATTTTTATATTTTGAAAACAAATTAAAATTGTAGAAATAGGAAAATTCATGGTTGCTGCCTCAAATGGTGAGAGCGGTTCATGCACCTTCATTTGTCCAGAAGCGCCTTAGTTCACAACTCGTGGGTCCAAAATCCCACCGATTGTGACACGTGAACGGTTGATCCAGACAAAGGATAATATCCTTCATGAAATATGACTCAAAACGAATTTTCCATTCATCAGCTAATTTTAGTGACACCAAGTGACTAGTGATTCCAATCTCTTGCGAGTTGCAATGATTCCAGACAAAAGTATATATAAGTACACCAACTAATTTATGCAAAACTGGTATTGAAAGTTTAAAGTAAATAAATTTATATTTTTTGTCATAAAATAAATAGTATAATTTTATTTATAGTTAAAAAAAATACGTGCAACATAAATATAACTGTCCAATGCATATGGAAGGTTGAAACATCCATGTCAAAGCAATGAACAAATTTTCAACTGCTAGCTAGTGTACGTTAATGTATACATACATATATTTACTAAATACATATACGTGTGTGTTACAAAGTTTTAGGAGTGTGAAAAATAGAAGAAGGAAAACAATCCTAATTGTTATAAATTATATATGTAATAAAAAGGAGTAAAATAATAAGAATGGGTCACAAAGTGCTATATAAATCCATCACTTCCTTTTATATTGCTGAATCTCTGATTGGTAGTAACAGTTTACATTTCGCACATAACTCTCCCTCTGTCTTCCACCATCATCTCTTCTGTGATTCAGACACACAAAGCCCTAAATTTCAAGCTTTGTCAGTCCATCTTCTTCTTCCTCCATACCTTATCTCACCAGCTTCTCCATATCTCTCAAAGAAAAAACAAACCCTATAAATTCCACAAAAAAGGAGGATGGATAACTCCGACATTCTAATGAACATGATGATGCAGCAGATGGAGAAGCTTCCTGAACACTTCTCTAACTCAAACCCTAACCCTAATCCCCATAACATTATGATGCTTTCTGAATCCAACACCCACCCGTTCTTCTTCAACCCCACTCATTCTCATCTCCCATTTGACCAAACCATGCCTCACCACCAACCCGGTTTAAATTTCCGGTACGCCCCCTCCCCGTCATCATCTCTCCCGGAGAAGAGAGGAGGCTGCAGCGACAACGCCAACATGGCGGCGATGAGAGAGATGATCTTTCGAATAGCCGTGATGCAGCCTATACATATTGATCCGGAATCCGTAAAGCCACCAAAGAGAAAGAACGTGAGGATCTCTAAGGATCCACAGAGCGTGGCAGCTCGGCATCGAAGGGAGAGGATAAGCGAGCGGATTCGGATTCTTCAGCGGCTTGTTCCCGGTGGGACTAAGATGGATACGGCGTCGATGCTCGATGAGGCTATCCATTACGTTAAGTTTCTCAAGAAGCAAGTGCAGTCGCTGGAGGAACATGCGGTGGTTAACGGCGGAGGAATGACGGCGGTGGCCGGAGGAGCACTTGCGGGTACTGTTGGTGGAGGATATGGAGGAAAAGGGTGTGGCATTATGCGGTCTGATCATCACCAGATGCTTGGAAATGCACAGATTCTTAGATGATGATGATGTTGATTTTTAAATATATATCATATGTTTATTAATATGACGGGAAAAAATATTATCGAGGGAGTTGAATTTAGTATCATGAAACTATGAGAGCATTTTTTTTAAATGTTTTTATCTTTCCGGGTTTCGATAATGTTTGGGATGGTTAATTAACAATTTAAAAGTCAGACAACTTGGTTGTAAAGACTAAAGAATAAGCATAGTTTATCAATTTATCATTACTAAATGAAATAGTCTCTTGTCACTGATCAATGCAACATGTTTTAGCTTTCAGACATCTAGTTAAGGTTTTGTGAGTTGAATAATAGTATTGTTTTCTGTCTTGTTTCCAATGTAAGCGTCAAAAGTTTATAATTTATGGCATTTCGTACCTGTGGTACGTTCTTGATGCATAGGTGTATGATTTTGTGAGCCAACTTTATAGATAACAGGAAGTTTTGGAGACAAATCGATAACACGAACATCTGTGGTGTTGTTTAGCATTTTAACACTTATTGAAAAATAAAAATATATATCATACTTTTAGAGTGTAAGATTCTGCAAAATTTCAATGCATGTAATAATTAATATATAAATACAAAAGTCTAAGCCTCTTATTAAATTAAACGAAAACAGACTCTTATGAAATAAAACAAAAATTGTTTAGAAAATAAATTACCATATATATTGATTTTAATATTGGTGAGTTATATATGTAAAATTATATGTTTTCTATTGTTCTTCTTTTTAGTTAACAAACTAGAAAGGCAGATTGTATTACTACTACTATCTTGCTGTATAAATAACTTTTTCTCTTTTGAATGAGTGTATATCAATCTATCTCGTACTTAAATGTTTTTTTTTTGCTTTCTTTTTTTTGCTTCTTCATAAATTTCTCGGAACTTGAATCAACTACATTCATTACAGAAGATGGAGAAACCCAGCTGACATCCCAACTTTAAAAAATAATTTATATCACAAACCAAGGCTACATATTATTGTGTCACAAGGTAAAGCCCAAATAAAGATCCATTTCACAAAGATAAGCCCTTTACCGTACACAGATATGTTTGTTGTAACAGATAATGATACAAACTAGTATTAGACTTAGACTACATGTTTTGGTCGGAGCACGACGGCGGACATTGTTCTGGGAGCAAAAGGGGTACTTCAGAAAGATGAAGATGAACATGAATAAGGCAGTTTCGTAATTTCACATAAGGACTTCACCGTTAGATTAATCTCGAAAATTTCCATATCTCAGTGTTGTTGTTTTTTTGTGTGATACAGATTGGTAATTTCGAAGATATGCTTTATTTGTTCGTAAATTTGTAAAGGGATCAGTAGCTTTTTAAAATAAACGTCCCTTGGGCCTCTTAAAAATGGGTTGTAACTATTTATCTTATATAAAAACCCATTATGAGATGAAATTCCTGAATAGTCCACTCCAAAAACCCAATACAATTTTTACATTTTTAGCTATTCGTTTGATTGATAATTTCAGGAATGATGTAAATCTTCTTGTCGTGAATAGTATAGTGACGGCTTCCTTTTTATTTGGAACTTCCAAAAAAAAAAATGTAATATTTTTAGAATAGCCTTTGACTCAACTTTAACAAAGAAAAACATGTTTAAATTGATGTTCATGCACTTTGTTTCGGCAGCCCATTTTGGGTTTGGCTTACCTAATTCTGAATTTATCAGCTCGGTCAAGGAAGTGGGTGTGCATGCATTGTTTCCCAAAATATACTAATGAAATTGAATGTTATTCAATCAAAATAAGGTTCGAATTAATGTTTGTCTGATTTGGGGACGTCATGCATGCAGAGGATAATTAGCACTAGTATAATGACGTTTAAAGATTATAAGTCACAATTCGTATTCTAAGGAATATTCGAAAATGTTGAATTATGCTTATCTTTAGAGGGACAGGGACCCCAACCCCATGTATGCTTTCAAAAAATCGATTCCACTTATACGTCAAGTTGGATCAATTTTTTTAGCTCCCTTTTTTCTTTAGATGTCAAGCTTATGAGCATTTGATTTACCGTTTTGTCAGAACCAACGGCGGGTGCTGTCACCTATATACGTATCTAAATATTCAAATAAATTCTCTTTAAAGTTTAACGCAATGTTGTTGACGAAAAAAAAAAAAAACAGAAAACGCAATCATGTTGTAGTTGAATCTAATTCTAATATAACTTTAGGATTCTTTGGCATAACAAGAAGTATATGTTAATACTCTAAATCTCTAATCAATAAAAACATATTCCACTAATATGTATTTATAGACTTACACTATTTTTTTTTTGTGACCAATCTTTTATAAAACTATCCATCAAAAGATAACTTGATTACAAGAGCTGGAATAAACATCAGCCAAAAGAAAGAAATTGCAGAAATTACTGCCATTAGAGCATCTACATTGAACAAATAAGGAGAGTGTCTTCTTACACTTAAAATATAATATATTCCAAAAAATATTATTTTAATTTTTGGATGTCTTTAAAATAAAGACACAATATCTTAAATGTCTAAGAATAGACATTTTTGAGAGGATATGATATCTCCAATTTAAAGATCCTTCATATTTGAATATTAATATTTTGTAAATTTAATGTTTTAATATTATTAAAGATATCCTCTTTCTATTGTGCAATGAAGTTGCTCTTAAGGTCAAACAATAAACATAAGAACAAGAGAATAAAAGAACAATCCTAACACTCAAAACCATAAAAGATATCGAGTGAAACGATGTCATTGGAAACAAAGAACACTAAGCGTGATCTATTGTACGGGATTGACGCTCCAACTAGGACAACAATTCCAATCAAAGATTTGGCTAATGCTAAGCCAACTAAGACACAAGAGAAAGATCTCTCCGAAGAACATCCTCTCAACAAAATGGGAAGGGATAAAGGTGAACATCTTCTCAACAACTTGGGAAGGGATAACGATGAAGGAGGGCTCTCACTTCGAGTAGGAGGAATGTACATCTCCTTGTCTTGGTAGGATGGAAAAGGAGACTGAGGAAGCACGATGTCTTGATGCAGGAGATGAGGTGAAAGAAGCGACAAAGAGAAATTAGAAAAATTAGGGCAAACCAAATAAAAACTCACAGAGGCCTAATTGTCAATTGAGCCCATAAAGAAAATTAGGCTAGAACTGCCCCAACAGAAAAGGTTGTTGTTGGGCCAAGCCAAAACCAAGAACAACCTTTGCATCCTGTAACCCAGAATTTGACCTAGCTCATACACACGAGCAACTTCACGGCGGCTGGCGGAGGAGAGAGGAGCAGAGGAGTCCGAAAACGCTAACAGCAAACTCTGAAACATCGGAAATTCGGATGAAACGAGGATGGAGAGAGAAAAGGCGGGAGGATCTGGTAAATATTTGAGGATAGGGGCGGAAGAGATGTGAATAGATCTTCAGTGAAGAACCGGAACAAACTTCAAACCAACCACGACCAGAGAGACAGCAAGAGAAGAGTCATTGGAATCAGCTCTTCGGAACCACCCAAAGGCGAGACTTACGACATCAAACTCTGTCAAAAGAGGATCCGTGAGGAGGCCGGAAAAGCGCAAAGCGACGGTAACCGGTAGCAGAAAACATAAGAGAAAGGTAAGGAAGCAAATAGCAGAACCAAAAGTCCGACGCCGGCGAGCCACAACTTTATCGGCGTCGGAAAAGAAATGCGAAATACAAGTCTCGATTATCACGTCTGAAAGAGAAAGCTTTACACGTTTTGGAGTGACTTACACTGCTTATTAAGTAGCTAATTAGAGAATAATTTAAGATTAAAACAAGAATAGAATTAGCTAAGGGAATAAGATAGAAACATTTTTTAAGTTAAATTTTATCAACCAACCCAAAAAGAACATTTACAAGAGATCTAGTTTGAGTTTTGCTTTAACTTATGACAACAAAATGAAAAAATTCAAAATAGCAGAGGAAAAACTTAAATACACTTATAGGGTCGATGGCTGAGCCAAAGCAAAAGACATGCTTCATATATAACGATTGAAACTTCTTCTTTTTTTCCGGTGTTATCTTAAAATTTCGCATTTCTTGATTTACTATTTGTATGTATTTTGTCAGAGATATATATATATATATATATATATATATATATATATATATATATATGTGTCTTATTAATTAATAGAACAATCAAGTTGTGTAGTAGGAGTAGATATCCCATACCAAGGAAGGAGGATCACCACTTTGTCCCATTTGCTAGACAATTTCCATTATGTTCAACTAGGTTATTTTAAAACTATGTATACCATAGAGTTTCAACCTTTTTAGGTCCGGTTCGTTTCTCCATTTGAGAGATCCATCCAACTGATCCATTCAACATGTCCATCTAGATGATTCATTCGACTCTTGTTCGTTTTATTTTTAGTCGGTTCATTTGACTGGACCATCCGAATGAGATGTTGTTCGTTTACTTATCTCTATCTCCATCCAAATGATTTGCAATAATACAAATACCTAAAATATCCATGCTTTCATCTAATTCTTAATCTAAAATATATTTAAAAGTAAATAAATTTCAAATAATAGTTTTTTACATTTATAAATTTATTTTACGGTTTTGGCGGGAAACGTGATTTTATGATTTGACGGGAAAACTCGATTTTACAGTTTTGGCGGAAAACAAAATTTTACGTTTTTGGCGGGAAAACGTGATTTTTGCGGTTTTGGCGGGAAAACATGATTTTATGGTTTTGGCGGGAAAACGTGATTTTACGGTTTTGGCGGGAAAACGTGATTTTACGGTTTTGGCGGGAAAACGTGATTTTTGCGGTTTTGGCGGAAAACACGATTTTACGGTTTTGGCGGAAAAACGTGATTTTTTTGTTTTGGCAGGAAATCACGGTTTTACGGGTTTGCCGGGAAACCGTGATTTTGCGGTTTTGGCGGGAAAATAGAATTTTACGATTTTTGCGGAGAAAAAATGATTTTGCGGTTTTGGCGGGAAAACGTAATTGTACGGGTTTGGCTGAAAAACGAATTTTACGGTTTTAGCAGAAAATTTAATTTTTTATTTTTTAAAAAATAATTGTAAAATAAGATTTAAATCTATTTATTTATTTTATCTAAAAATACATATAAATAATCAATTGAAATAATTAGGGTATTTTTGTCATTTGTTATTTTAGATTGAATCATCTCCATCCAAATGATCCAATTTAGTTCAGCCAAATGAGTTTCAAAATTTAGCCTAAATTTTCAAACTCATCCAGATGATTCATTTGGATGGATCATCTGAATGAACCGTTTTTGGCACCAAACGAACATCAAAACTCATCTCCATCCAAATGATCCATCTTACTGATGAAACGAACAGGGCCTTAGACTGTATATATTTTCCGAAACGCAAGTAGGATGATACCATTTGAATATCAGAACTGAATATATAATATGTTAAGTGAAAACTGACATAACAATAATCATGCGTTAATAGCAAGCGACGGTTGAAGACTATAATGTGTAGGATACAGAAGAATCATAGAATTCTTCTTTGTTACAACAGAGATAATTCTAAGCAGATAGGAAAAAAGTATCAACTACGATAAAAGCAGCCGAAAGAACAAAAAGAAAAGAAAATTCGGAGTATGTGATTGGTTCATGGTACCCAAACCAAAAAAAGAATAAAAGAGCTCCGCAAGTCGCAAGATCTTTCTTTATCCATTTATACAGAGAAATATAAAACTCTATATATATATATTATCGAGGAAGATATTTGTTAGAAGAATAAAAATACTAATAAATATGCAAGAAAATCTAGGAACAAATAAATAACTAAATTGGTGGAAAGAACATGCGAACATGTGACGGTGACGGAGTGACGGCTAAGGAATTTAAGGATAATACTAACTTCTCTGACCTCAAAGCTCGCGTTACTCTACGTTTCGAGTTTTGTGCGTTCGTCACCGTCAGATTCCGTTAATGTCCGTTATATATCTTCTTTTTAAAATTATTATAATCAGCAAAAAATCATGATATTTGTTTTAAATATTATTATTAGTATAGATTTTATGAAAATTTAAGAGCCGCAACTTGCGAAAGTTTGTTATTACTCTCTCTGTTTGGTATCGAAGACTTCAGGTCTGATTCCGACAATAAAGAAAGAAAAGAAACTAAACTTCACTCTGAAG
The DNA here is from genome assembly GCF_000001735.4 of Arabidopsis thaliana. Taxonomy (NCBI): domain Eukaryota; kingdom Viridiplantae; phylum Streptophyta; class Magnoliopsida; order Brassicales; family Brassicaceae; genus Arabidopsis; species Arabidopsis thaliana. The sequence goes on along the minus strand of NC_003074.8, from coordinate 18,651,273 downwards.
CACTTCTTTGCCGTTCTTGACCACTCATTTATTCATTTACTATTCACCCTAACTTTTATATAGTTGAGGTGCGCCGCAATTTATTTCATGACAATCTTGCAACCTTCTGATCAATAACAAGAAAAGAACTTTGTTTTAATTTCTTGGTTAAATTTTATTGTTATATTGCCAATTCTATAGAAGAAAGTAGAAACTAATTAATCAACAAAACAAAATTGTGTGTAAACGTTTATCTATAGAGCAATATCAAAAACGTCACTTACACCCATATGTGAGTCATTGTAACAAAACTATAGTTGGGATAAGATATTTCTAACAGTACATATATTGCTCTGTAGATACTAAAAATGTAGAAACCATAAAGCAAAGGGATATATGAAAGATTGAAAGTATATGTAAAATCATGATAGAGTATTATTTTTATATGATTCTCATGCAATCATGCCATTACGACCTACAAATTAACGGACGGCCAAGCAAGTTGTTGTTGTTGTGAAAACTTCTAAATCAAGCATTTTTTTAACGATAAAAGTAAAATGTATCGTAAAGTCGTGACTAATAAAATATTAGCAAGAAGAATAATGATTGGAAGAATTGTCGGATAAAGTCATATGTTGAAGCATCAAAATCTGTTGAATTGCTATTGGAATTTGTAAGCAAACAATAAAATACAAACTATAGTACAATTCACATGTGACAACTTCATTGTATTCAGCATTTTTTCGTCTATCAATATTAGTATTTGAAAATAAACATGCAAATTGCAGCTGCTATTTAACTATCTATTTTTATTTATTAGTTTATACAAAAAAAAAATTATACTGCTTTTTTAGTAATAATCTTCTTAGTTATTGTTTTAGTGGATATCCCGAAAAGACATTAACTTTGAACTGATTTTACATAAATTATATATACAAGAAACAATTACATATAATCAATATTATATTATCGTTTTACATCATTGATCTATAACTAATCATATGCTAGTAGTTGTTGAGAAAAATAATTATTAATGCTAGTTAAAAAATAGTTATATAAAGTTAAAAAATGATGTATTTAACAAAATTGTGTGTGTTTTATTTAGTCTTTATATATTCGTTTAAGAAAACACTGGGAGAAAATGCAATAACGTTACTAAATTGAGAAGGAATTGATTCTTGGAATCACCAAACAACACCACAAACCTCAACTTGCAATTTTTATAATTTTATCTTATCAAGTATCAACGTCCTTGAAAGAAGACCAACCTCATTGGTAATACTCTAATAGTCTAATGGATGTCTTAAGCATAATTTGGTTAACTAATACTAATCGTCGTAGATTGGTTAATAAACTTAAGGTCAAGCTTCCGTTAAAGATTGACCATCAAATTTCTTGATTTCAAATCCTAACACCATTTAGAAAGAAAGAAAGAAAAAGTAAATGTGTTTTTCTTTTTGTCAATAAGTAGTACTCCTTAAAATTTAAATATTGGTAAATGATACACTGATATGGGAGTAATTAACCTAAAGATTCTGTAAAATCTCGTAGTAACCAAAACCAAAGTCATGCGATAATATTGATTTTCCCAAGTTAATAAATATTTTGTTACTAAATTTCGTTTTTAGCAGCCCAACGAGAAAAATATCAAATATCCGCTTTCATCACGTGCATTAATTACCCCAAAAATTCAAGACTAAGGAAAACAAATATCACAATTAAAAATAATAAAAACTTGATAGTATATAATGAAGAAGTTCCACCATAAGGCACAATTAACCGTCACGAGCTACATGCTCTGTATCTTCAGATTTCCTAAATACTTACAATTCCCATTCCAATTCTGATTTGGTTAATCCAAAACAAAAAAAAAGGAAACTTTCTTTTACCCTAAATCTATAAAAACGAAACCCTTCTTCACAAATCTTTGTTCTTCGTAATCTCTCTTAAAAGCTTTTGTTTCAATTTCAATGGAGTGGGTTCGAGGAGAAACAATTGGGTTCGGAACCTTCTCTACTGTCAGTACAGCGACAAAGTCTAGAAACTCCGGCGACTTTCCTGCACTTATCGCTGTGAAGTCGACGGATGCTTATGGCGCCGCTTCACTCTCCAACGAGAAATCGGTGTTGGATTCACTCGGTGATTGTCCTGAGATCATACGGTGTTACGGCGAGGATTCAACGGTGGAGAACGGAGAAGAGATGCATAACTTGTTATTAGAGTACGCTTCGAGAGGAAGCTTAGCGAGTTACATGAAGAAACTTGGCGGTGAGGGTTTACCGGAGTCCACCGTGCGTCGCCACACAGGATCAGTGCTTCGAGGGTTACGTCACATCCACGCTAAAGGGTTTGCACACTGCGATATAAAACTCGCGAATATTCTGTTATTTAACGACGGCTCTGTTAAAATTGCCGATTTCGGTTTGGCGATGAGAGTTGACGGAGATTTAACGGCGTTAAGAAAAAGTGTGGAGATTAGAGGGACGCCGTTATACATGGCACCGGAATGTGTTAATGATAACGAGTATGGATCAGCGGCTGACGTGTGGGCTTTAGGATGTGCTGTAGTTGAGATGTTTAGTGGCAAAACGGCATGGAGTGTTAAAGAAGGATCACACTTCATGTCGCTTTTGATACGTATAGGTGTTGGTGATGAGTTACCGAAGATTCCAGAGATGTTGTCCGAAGAAGGCAAGGATTTTTTGTCGAAGTGTTTTGTTAAAGATCCAGCGAAAAGATGGACGGCTGAGATGCTTTTGAACCATTCGTTTGTAACCATTGATCTTGAAGATGATCACCGAGAAAACTTCGTTGTGAAGGTTAAGGATGAGGATAAAGTATTGATGTCTCCAAAGTGTCCTTTTGAGTTTGATGATTGGGATTCTTTTACATTGGATTCAAACCCCTCGTTTGATTCTCCGGTGGAGAGACTTGGGAGTTTGGTTAGTGGTTCGATCCCTGATTGGTCTGTCGGTGGGAGTTGGCTTACAGTCCGGTGATGAAAGTTATATGAAAACAGAGGAAAAACAGTGTGTTTGGAAGGCTAGGGCTTTTTTTTAGCACCTAGTTAGACCCATTCTACGATTCTTGTTCGTATTCTTTAGGTGTAATTGATTTGTTAATACAATTCATTCTAGTGTTCCTTGACTTGCTTTTGTTGTGTTATTAAATTTTGAGGATTTAGTAGCTCGTTAATACAAGAGATATGATCATAATCAATCCATCAAAAAAGTGGTTTAGAAAAGGAAAGAGAAGAGCAAAATTGGTGTGTTGAGAGTAAGATTAAAGAATGTTATTGACAGAGGATAGTTCGTGGCCACCACACGACAGCTTACTTGAATACTTTGCTTCAAGTAAAACAAGCTTCTCTTGCACCATATACTCTGCTCAACACGATAGCATTTTGGATCCCTCGTCGCTGTTAATTGAATTTAGGCCCATTTGGTTTTAAGAGGCCCGTTATGTTTCGATAGCTTTATTTATTGACACAGCCCACTCGATGATTGTTAATATGTTATTTATTAGCCATCAAACCTTGTAACAACAATATCTTATGGAATGTGACCCAATGAAAAAAGTACTTTTTGGTTTAAAAGTTAAGAACCAATACAAGTAGTTGTCATTAGAAAATCTTCATCTCTGAGTATGGACTTGTGTCACAAAATGGCTTCAAACTGATATATATGATTTTGTGTTTGCGTCATCTTGTGTTTGTCCCATTTCAATTCAAAAGTGATTGTGTATTTGACTTAGGTCGGTGCAAGTCTATGTACATTTTGAAGCTCTATATATTCTCTCGCAGTTAAGAGTTTCTATTCTAATAAGCTTTTCATATGCGCAGTTGTTGAGTATTGTGAGTCAGATAGTTGTTGAGTATTGTGAGTCAGATAGGGAAAGACATAACATAAAGGAATCTAATCAAGAGATAAAAATTTATCAAATTCATAGTTATTCTAATTCGGTTAGAGCATTTTCATTGGACAAATAATGAGGATGTCTTTAATTATAATAAGAATAAAAAAAGAATAAAAATAAAGTTTATCGGAGAAAGATGATGTCTCTCCACATACACTAAGAGCAAGTCCATCGGCAGTTTTTAATGAGTTTCTAGCTAATTAAAAGTCCAAAACTAAATGAAAACCCAACTAAATAGTTAGGATCGATCCCAATATTAGTTTTTTTGGATGGGTTTAGAGACGCCGACGTGGTCGACTGACTGTAAGTCGTCGAAAAACAAAAAAAATTACAACACTCATGTTTTCCTTTTTCCTCTCGTTTTTCACTTCTTTGTTTTGTCCGACGGCCGGCGATTCGAATCGATTTGATCTCCGACGTATCGAGCATGAAATCGGGAGAGAAGAGCCAAATCATCGACGACTTGGTTCACCAATTCCATTCTTCGAACCATACTCATATAAGAGTGTCTTGGCTTCTCTCTAAATTCCAAACAGAGAATTTTCTATCATGATTTCTCTCGCTCTTGCCCTTAAAAAGGTTAGATCTTTTGTGTCTTTATCATGATTTCTTTGTATCTGTGTTGAAGGGGAGTCGTTGAAGTCAAGTACTGTGGAGTGAGTTTTGAAATTTGATACAAAATCTAAAGTAGTGAGCTGGTTTTGGGTTCTAGGGCTAGGTCTCAAAGTCTCTTGCTTTATGTAGAATCAAAATTCGTTTTGTGTACTTGCATATTGTTGAAATTCATATATGGTCCCGAATTTGTTTTGGCTGTGATTCGTTTGCATATGACTTTGCTTCATATTGTTGTTGTCTATTCAACATGTTATAATGATTCCGGTCCTAGCGGTGCTATATGCATGTTTTGTTGTGGTTGATTAGGTGATGATACTGTCTCACTGCAGCCAACTATCTTCTTGCAAGTCTGAATGAGGCAGTGCCTGCAGGTGGGACAAGATGAGTGTGAACTGAGCCATTTTTCTATACACCGGACATGGAATCCATGGTGCAACTTGGAAGAAGCTTGACTCGCTCTCCGGATACAAACTCCGAAAGACATATGACACACTCTGTATCTAGGCCATGTAGCTTCAGTTATGCAGTGTAGCTTACTGTTTGGAAACTCTTCAAAGCTTTTTGTTTGACCCTTTGTTGGCCAAGCGGACTGAGAGCTCACTAGCTTCTGATAATAAGAAATTGGAGTACCTTATTGCACATCTTATGATGGAATGCAGTCCAAGTTAGCTAACTAGTGCACATAAGAGGACTAATTGGACCATGACAACATTTGTATCAAACTCATATGACTTGTGTAGGAGTGTGATGTTTCATGAGTATGTGCAAATGGCGGTGATGCCGTGGTAGGTCGTTGATAAGTTGCATGAAGTAGTAGTCTTCTTGAGTAAAAATCTCCATTCACAACTTTTACTATTAATTGTTTCTACTTCACATTCACAATGCAAAAATATTGTTCTTTTCTTTCTCAAAATCCAATTTCTTAAAAGCTATTCAGAATATATCATGACTAGTGTGAATATTAACAATTTTCTTTTCTAAAAATACTTTTTTAAGAAACCCACTTAAGGATTTCATCATTGGGCAATAAAAATTACAAAAACTCTACAAAAACTCTAAACTACAAAACTATCAAAATTAACTAATAAACAATTTAAAGGATTCCTTCTTAAAAACCAATAAATGTGGATGCTCTAAAGACATTTCCAGAAACACATGTCTACATTTGGCACTCCTTGATTGGTTGATGTTTTTTCAATAACTAAACGATTAATTAAATGATGAAACTGTATTAAAAACTAATATTTTTATTGGCTAGACTCTGAAGTGCATGTGTCATCGATGGTGGTGCTCTTAGTGCACAGAATAGACACTTAATTAAGATAGAAAATCTTAACTATGATATTTAACATCATCCAAGAAGTTTACTACACATTCATGTAATTACATTCTCCAAAGATTCAACATCATCAAATAAGTTCAGTAACACATCAGACCATAACGATAAGGTCAATATCGCATGGACATCGATACTTCCTTCTTCGATCCCTCGAAAAACTACAAGCTTGCCACCAATGCCATTAGCCGGTCCAGCTCGAACAGCCATCGGTTTACCTAAACCGAAATCATTATCGTACACTTGGAACCAAGGAGAGTTACTGACCATAAAACCATGATCACCCATTCTACTTCTAACATCAATTCTTGGGATCTTACCATTTCTAACCCAATTCTCAGAAAAAGTTCTAAAGTTTTCATTCGTGTGCAACCTCACAGTTTTATTTATTTGCAAAGCAGCCCATCCCAGTCCACGATCGAGCAAATCCCCCACTGTGGCTGTAGTTAACCCAAGATTGGCTACATTACCAAAACAGTCTTTATCAAGCGGAGGGTTTAGCCTCTGCCTAAAATCTGCTGCTACTCCGCAGCGACTCTCTTCTTCTTGGTTTAGACCACTGTGTCTAACTATTGATCGCCATAGATGAGCCAAAACTGCTTGAAGAGATGATATTTTTATGTCGCTTGAGCCTATTTCGTCGTTAGCTTTAGCTTTGAGATCTGAAAGTTTCTCTTTTGTGAAGTGAAAAACTCTCTCCTTAGTTGAAACTTCACGATTTCTTGCCCTCTCTGTCTCTATCTCTGAAGCCGGAATATGAATAGGGAAATCAATGTTGTCGAGGAACCATCCTCTGAGGACTAGAGGCTGATGAATCTCCCACTGACCATTCAAGCAAAGCTTTGACCAAACGTGGATAAAGTTCCACATAGAAGAACCATCAGCCACCAAGTGGTTGTAACCGAAACTAATGACGATTCCATCTTTTATCTCGGTGACTTGTAAAGCAAGTAAGGGCTCTGAGAGCCCGTCGATGCTTCTAACACCGTTCATGGGAAAGAAAAGCCTGAAAAAGTCAGGAACAGAGCCATGAGGTTGAAGGATATCGCTTACCGAGACAGATTCGGCTATAGCATGGACAAATTTGACACCACGGCCGTCGTCACAGTCGATGTAAAACGACACCGTATTGTCTTCATGGTTGTTGACTTTGACAAGACGACCAGCTAAGGGGAAGTAGATCTCTAGAGACGTAGAGAGAGAGGACTTTAACCGAGAGATGAACCGGGTTTCCGGGTAGGGTTTGGGGAAGAGGAGACTTCTTTGAGGGTAATTAAGATAGAGAAGGCTAAGATCGGATGGAGTGAGATGGATCTTTTCCCGACCCGAATGCCTGGCGTTTCCGGGTTGAACAATGCTCGAAGAAATCACGGTCACATCGTCCATTTTTTCGTCAAGACAAGATCACAAGAATACTGAAAAGCTTTGTAATGCCAAAATAGATCATTGGTTACAAATTTATAACCAATGGGGATTGATCATTGGTTACAAAGCTTTCGGGTTAGTTAAGACGTCTTGAAGTAGTTAATGGGGATTGTTTAAAAACCAATTATGTTGTGGGAGTAGGTTTGGATATTATATGTATAGGTTAGTGTGCATTTGACGAATTGATGATACTCTTGTCGCTTAGTTTGATACGGTATCAAAATATTATATTAACTAGTGATTTTGCATCCACATATTCAACATCAACTAGTGATTTACAACAAGTATATCAGACAATAGGGTCAAGGAGATCTCATGACAGACAAAATCACTACGTATACAGTATACTAACCATTTTTAATTTCAAAACACCAAAGTTTGGGAATTTACATTTCTATCCCAATTATGTCCTAGACTTCTATAGTATGTAATTATTCACCTTATTCTATGGGAGTGAGTTTGGATATTAGGTTTAGCGAGGCTATTGTATTCAAAGGATCATTAAATTTCTCCAATGTGTCTTCGAGATGTAATGGTATTATCCACTTCGCTGTCGATGTAATGGTATTATCCACTTCGCTGTAGATGTTCTTGAAGATAATCGATGAGCCAGATTGAGTGGTTGTGGACCACGTTGTTTCTTTGTTTTCAAATGTGAAAAACTGAAGCTTGAACAGCAATTTTCCTAATGATTGATGGAGCAATTGGAGAGCTTCATCGAATCCAGGACAGAAGTTCAGGCCAACAGCAGAGCAGTTGCTGGTTGAGGCTTAATCTTGAGAATACCAATCACCATTTAGAGAGAAGTAATCACAACAAATCAGCAAGTGATCCCTTTGTTTCAATTTGTGCAGAGCATAAGGCAAATTCTGATGATGATACAATCTGTTTAGGTGGTAGGGACTACTCCTGTAAATCCTATAGAAGCAGACTAGTCTTTTTCCTCCTCTCTCGGCCTCAAAAGCTTCCCATGTTTTTGAAGAAGAGAAGCCTTTACAATCAACATCATCCACTACCCAACTGTAATTATAGCAATTATCCATAGATATGAGTCCTATGACATATTCAACCATAAGTTAAGCATTAAACAATCATATGAATTTTCAAACTCGTATACAAACATTTTCTACTAAAAACATTTCGCCTTATATATTTTAAAATTCATTTATGTGGCGAAGTTGAGTTAGGCTGGTCTAACAATTAGCGCAAACGTGTGTAGTTGTAGCAAACGAAAACATAATCGCCCAAAATTAAAAAATGTATATCTCTAATCAATTGATATTCGTTTTGGTATTTGTTTATATACCTGATCTTCACTATAATTATCATCATCTTGTTCAAACATCACCAACGTATCCTCCTCCTCTCATTGCCTCTACCATTTTCTTACTCAATCGGTCTTCATCCATAATAGCATCTTGTGGCTCACGCTTCCCCAACAATCTCAAAACATCAACTGTACTCTCAATGTCTCTCTGGCCCTCCACATATTGAACACATGCGTACGCAGACAATGCAAGATTTTTCTTGGGGTCCCATCCGTTACGCCTCACCTCCATTGCCGTCTTCTTCTTCTCCTCCTCTTCCTTATGTTCTTCGAACATATAATTCACCATCAACTCGGTGCCTTGTATTACAAGTTTTCTGCAGTAAACAAAACCCAGAATATCGTTTAGCTTGACTTTGGAAAGATGATGCTCTCCGGTATCCCACTCTTCAAGAAGTTCGTGAGCCCCTTCGATATCATCTTTCAACCACAACGCCAGAATCATGCAACTATATTCATTGATGTCCTTAGACACTTTCATGTCCTTAGCTAAGTTCCACAAACGGCGTAAGGTCTTCCTTTTCTCCGAAACGCTTATACATTTCCCTGAGAATCCGAAAGACTCTAAATGGTCCGAGGATATTGTAATACTCATTAGTAACCAGTAACGGCTCTGACTTACGCAGCATATCTAAAGCAAATCCCTTTGGTCTTTTCTCCTCTAACTTGTTCAAATACTTTTCAATTCCATTTAGGTCAAATACATATATGTAAGAAGCTAACATCTTGTGAATCGGTACTCCTTCGGATTCCATCTTTTCACCGTCCTTCTCGCGCTGATAAATGCTTCTTAGTTCTGTCCGGGGCCGCATAAATTTCCGTAGTTTTTCTATCCTTCTTTTGCGCTCCTGCTCCCGGAGCAAATCTTCCTCACTCTTGCTCTCCAAACGGCAAAGAAACAGTTTTGGGGAAGCGCAATATGGAAAACCTACAAGGAAAAATCCTCAACAAGCTACCGACTTGTGATCGTCGAAGAAGATGATTCATGCTCAACTCAAAAGACAATCACATAAACAAACCTTATATGATTTCCTAATTAACACATCAGTTTTTTCTCAAACAACCTTGCAAATACATCCATAATCCATCAAAACTCAATGATATTACAGTAGGCTAATATAAAACGAGGGTGATGTTTTAGCCGTCAATATTGAAATGTTTGAAAAGAAATGGAAACGTAAATATAAAGAATAAGAAGTTTTACCTTTTATAACACATAAATTAGAGGAGACTCTTTTTTTTGTTAAGAAACAAAAAAAAATTGGAAAACTTTCGTTGGATTTGGGAAATAAAATTAATTTTCCTCAACCCACTCTGAAATATTGTCGATTAGGGTAACCAAAAATGGAAAGAAAAAAAGAAAGTTAAGGAAAATAGAATTAAGATAAAAATTTCAGAATCCATAAGATTATGCAAAGCTCCAAAATCAATATTATTTTTCTAGGCCTAATAAATCACAACTTACAAGCAGTAGCATCTAAGCTTGGTTTTAGCCAAATACTGTACATGTTTTATTTCTCAGCCAAACAATCATGTAACAGTTACATATTCTCCATAAATTCAACATCAGCCAATAACTTCACAAGTACATCACACCATAAGGTTGCATGAACATCAATACTTCCTTCTTCAATCCCTTGGAAAAGCACAAGCTTACCACTTATACTGTTCCCCGGTCCACCTCTAGCTGCAATCGGTTCCCCAACCAAAATCATTCCCATACACATCAAACCAAGGAGAGCTTGAGACAACCACAGAATCACAAACCATTCTACTTCCATCACCTGTTTTTGAGATCTTTACATTGTTAACCCAATTCTCAGCAAAAGTTTTATACTTCTCATCAGTTTGAGACCTCACCATTTTACTTATTTGCAAAGCAGCCCAACCAATCTCATGATCCAAAAGTTCCCCAACCGTGACAGTAGCTACCCCGAGATTGTTCACGTTCCCAAAACACTCTTTGTCAAGCGGAGGGTTTAGCCTCTGCCTCAAATCCACAGCCACTTTGCAATGCGTTTCTTCTTCTCGTTTCATACCACTGTGTCTGATAATTGACCTCCATAAATGTGCGGAAAGCGCTTGTAAAGACGAGATGATTAGGTCACTTGAGCCGGTTTCACCGTTGGCTTTAGTTTTGAGCTCTGAAATATTCTTCTTTGTGAAGTGAAAAACTCTCTCTTTCGAAGTGGGCATCTGAGAAATCTCATCACTTGTCGGGGCATCCGCCTCAGAAGCCGGAATATGGATCCGGTAATCGATCTTGTCGAGGAACCATCCTCTGAGAACAAGAGGCTTGAGATTCTTCTGATGATCGTATTCATTTGAGCAAATCTTGGACCAAGTATTGAAGAAATTCCAAATCGAAGCTCCATCGGCAACCATGTGATTGTAACCAAAACTGATGAAGACACCATCCTTCAACTCGGTGACTTGCAAAGCAAGCAAGGGCTCCGAGAGACCGTAGATACTTTTAACGTCTATAGATGGGAAGAAATGACTCATGAAATCAGGAACAGAGCCGTGAGGTTGAAGGATATCACTCACCGATAAAGATTTGGATTCTGCGTAGACAAACTTGGCACCTAATTGTCGTCCTCGCAATCAATGTAAAACGACACCGTGTCGTTTTCAAGATTCTCCACTTTCACAAGACGACCAGCAAAGGGGAAGTAGATCTCTAGAGCAGTCGAAAGAGATGTCTTTAACCGAGAGATGAAACGGGTTTCAGGCTCGGGTTTGCGGAAGAGAAGACCTCTTTGAGGATAATCAACATAGAGAAGGTTAAGATCAAATGGAGTGAGATGGATCTTTGTCCGACCCGATTGGTTTGTGCTTCGGGGTTGAACAATGCTTGAAGAAATTACGGTCACATCTGCCATTTTTTCTTCTCTCTAGTGGGAATTCTGAATCACATCTGCCATATATAAAACCTATGTGAGCCAGACAAAAACAATAGTCATTTTCTCTTTTCTATTTTCCTTACAATGAAGATTCCAATTTTTCTAATCGAGGCACCTTACTCACATATTCTAATGTGCTTTGGCCTTTGTATACTCACCAATGAGTGATGATTTTCCTTTTCTTTTTCTCTTTTAACATGTGCGTGTTACATTTATAAATTGTATCTACATAAATGTGGATAAACCAATCTTACGTAATTTAAAATTAGGTAAATTAAGACAAAGATAATCTTACGCACCGCCCCATAACAAACTTTAAAATTAAGCACTAGTTTACGTAAAAAAACTACTAGCTGACAAGTGACAACAAAGTAAATAACAAACATAAAATTCAATAATTGTCTTTGTCTTCTTTTTTCCACTAAACAAGCATGTGTATGGTCCGTCGTTTGTAAACACAGAACTGTTAGCAACATTAATAAATTCAATAATTGAAGGATATCATAACCTAGCAGACAATAACAAAAGCACTAATTCAATAACTCAACAAAAACACTAATTTAATAACTCAACCAATCAAATCATACACTAGCCACACTTCTCCAGAAATTCCACGTCAGCCAGTAGTTTCACAAGTACGTCGGGCAATAGAAACGCATGAACATCAATACAGCCTTCTTCAATCCCACGAAAAAACACGAGTTTGCCACTAATACTGTTACTCGGTCCAGCTCGAACCGCTATCGGTTTGCCCCAACCGAAATCGTTATCGTACACTTCAAACCGAGGAGAGCTTGACACAATTACAGAGTCCCTAGTCATTTTACTTCCAAGACCTGATTTTTGAATCTTCATATTTCTAACCCAATTCTCAGCATAAATTCTATAGTCTTCATTCGTCAAAGATCTCAACATATTATTTATTTGCAAAAAAGCCCACCCTAGACCCTGATCATGCAACTCCCCCACTGTGGTTGTAACTACCGAGTTATAGATCACATGACCAAAACACTCTTTGTCAAGCGGAGGGTTTAGTCTCTGCCTTAGATCCACTGCTACAAAGCAACGCGTCTTTTCTTCTTGGTTTAGACCACTGTGTCTAATGATTGATCGCCACATGTGAGCCGAGACCGCTTGTAAGGACGAGACTTTATGGTCACGCAAGCCAATTTCTCCGTTGACTTTAGCTTTGAGATCTGAGATATTCCTCTTTGTGAAGTGAAAAACTCTCTCTTTGAATGTCGGAGAAAGCTCACGGCTTGGTGGTGACGTCTCTGTGTCTGAAACCGGAATATGTATCGGGAAATCCATCCCGTCCACGAACAATCCTTTGAGAGCAAGAGGTTGAAGATTCTCCCGTTGACCATTAGAGCAAATCTTTGACCAAGTCCTGAAGAAATTCCAGATGGAAGCACCGTCTGCGACCATGTGATTGTAACCAAAACCGATGAAAACTCCATCTCTCATCTCGGTAACTTGTAAAGCAAGCAAGGGCTCCGAGAGGCCGTCGATGCTTTTGACACCGTTCATGGGATAGAAAATCCTGAAAAAGTCAGGAACAGAGCCATCAGGTCGAAGAAGATCGCTTACCGAAACAGAATCGGATACGGCATGGATGAATTTAGCACCAGAGCCGTCACAATTGATGTAAAACGACACCGTTTCGTCTTCATGATTTTCAACTTTGTTAAGACGACCAGCGAAGGGGAAGTAAATATCTAGAGCAGAAGAAAGAGAGGTTCTTAATCGAGAGATGAAATGGGTTTCCGGGTCGGGTTTGGGGAAGAGAAGACCTCTTTGAGTATAATCAACATAGAGAAGATTAAGATCAAATGGAGTTAGATGGATCTTTTCACGACCTTCTTGGTTTATGATTTGAGGTCGAACAATGCTTGAGGAAATAAAAGTTACGTCGGCCATTTTTGTTCTGTATTTTAAAGCCAAAGCTCAAGACTGTTATATAAGATAAGGAAGTTGAAAACAATATTAATGTAATGTGACACCATCTCTGTGTACCATCATTTAACATAGACCATATATTTACCATCATTATAAGATAAGGAAATTTTTCTACAGCCAACAACTTACAAGATTCTATTTATTTTAAAGAATTGTGTACGACGACTTAAAGACCGTTCAAAAATTGTTTGTTGTCGTTGTCCTTTTTGCGTATTGTAACATAAAAAACGTGTTTAAAAATGGCAATTATTGAAAGGCAGCAAATAAGTGCTCTGACCAGACATGACATGATAATGGCCCATTTTATGTTTCTGATTTGAAGTGCCCAATGAGTGAATGAGGTATTTTCTTTTGGTCGCTGAACTCAAAGATGTGTCTCTCCTAAAGCTTACTTATCACAGTTTTGTTTTGTTTCAGCTCTATACACTTTATTTGTGCTTGGGGATCAATAGAATACATTTCAAAGAGAAAATAGACAGTCACTCGAAGCCAAAGACAATGTCCTTGTTATCATTTTTATTTCCCAACTGAAACAATCATGCAATAGTTACATGCTCTAAAAATTCCAAATCAGCTAGTAGTTTCACTATTACATCACCCCATAGGATTGCTTGAACATCAATACTTCCTTCACTGATTCCCTGAAAAACTGAAAGCTTGCCATTGATACTATTGGATGGTCCAGCTCGAATTGCAATAGGTTTGCCCCAACCGAAATCTTTGTTGTACACCTCGAACCGCGGAGAGCTTGCGATAACTATAGTATTACCTACTTTACTGCCAATGCCTGAATTTAGGTTCTTAATATTTCTAACCCAATCTTCTGCAAAACTTTTACAAGTTTCATTCGTTTGCGAGCTAACTAATTTTCTTATTTGCAAAGCAGCCTCACCCAAACCACGATCCAAGAGCTCTTCCACGGTGGTTATGGCTGATGAAAGATAGACCATATTCCCAAAACAATCTTTCTCAAGCGGTGGATTTACTCTTTGCCTCAAGTCCACCACTAGTCTGCAATGTGTCTTTTGTTCTCGGCTCACACCACTGTGTCTGATGATTGATCGCCACATATGTGCCGAAACCGCTTGAAGAGATGAAACTTCTAGGTCACTACTGGAGGCAATCTCGCTGTTGGCTTTAGCTTTGAGATCTGAAATATTCTTCTTTGTGAAGTGAAAAATCCATTCTTTCGTAATGGGCACGGAAGAAGGTTCACGGCTTGGTGGTGACCTCTCTGCCTCTGAAACTGGAACATGGATTGGGTAATCGATCCCCTCAAGGAACCACCCTTTGAGAACAAGAGGCTTGTAATTGAAACATGAACCTGTTGAGCAAATCTTGGACCAAGTATCGAAAAAACTCCACATGGAAACACCGTCTGCCACCATGTGGTTGTAACAGAAACTGATGAAAACTCCGTCCTTCATCTCGGTAACTTGTATAACAAGCAAGGGCAACGAGACACCATCACAGCTCTTGAAATCGTCGGCGGGAAAGAAGTACTTCAAGAAATCAGGAACAGAACCATCAGGCTGAAGAATATCACTCACGGAGACAGATTTTGCTTCGGTGTGGAGAAATCTAGCGCCAGAGCCATCACAGTCTATGAAAAATGACACCGTATCGTCTTCAAGATTCTCTGTTTTGACGAGACGACCCGCGAAAGGGAAGTAGATCTCCAAGGCGAGTGAGAGAGAGTCTTTTAGTCGAGAGATGATGAGATGGAAATCTGAGTCGGGTTTGGAGAAGAGAAGACCTCTTTGAGGATAATCGAATTGAAGAAGACTTAGATCAAATGGAGTAAGATGGATCTTAGTTCGACCAGATTGGCTGCTGTTTACTGGCCGAACAATGCTCGAGGAGACTAAAACTACCCCTCCTCCTGCCATTTTTGGTGTTCCAAGTGAAGTTGTGAAGGAAAAACGACCAATCTAAAATAGTAGTGCCCACTGCCCACCACATGCCAAAAAGCAGAAGGAAAATCCTATCCAATTATGTCCGTAAGGATTTAAATATTTTGTCTTCATTCTTTCATTGTCAATCTATCACTTTACGACATATATTTCGTAATATCGTAATGATAAAAAAAAACTTAGCTTCTAAATACATTAAAATTTACTATGAATATATATGTACAAAAACTCACGATCAAAATTACTATGAATTCATCGGAGAGGCTTCTCGTTAAAATAACTAGGACTAAGGAACAAGATTTCAAAAATCTTTAAAGAAAAAAATATCAAACTAAAACTACCTCTCCTCCTGCCATTTTTGGTGTTCTCATGTGAAGTCACCTTTGATCCACTTCACTTGGGACCCGAACGAACCTCTTCCGTTACATATATATGACAATTGAACTTACTCAAGACTTCGTAACAAGATATTAACCTTTAACTAGCTTGGTGTTATTATGATCGAAATATTAAAAACTCGTTACATTAATAGTCTAATATTCTGGTGTTCACCAAACAAATGATAGATATTAATAAGAAAATACTAAATTAAGAATAATGTACAGTATGTTTGACTTGTGGGATTAAATTTTAATACAATGACGAAACAGAGGAATCTTTCCGTAACCACGTAGTCATATAACACAAGCCCAAGCATTCCGCGTACGATAGCTACAGCCACCATTGTAAGATATTTTATTATTATTTTTCAGTCTATTTTCCCACCAAATCATCATCGAGATTTTCCGGGTCAGGTAACTTGTTCAAGTCAACAAGCTCTAATAACCCGCCGCCAAAGTCACGCTTTTGACTAAAAACGCGGCGGCGTTTGTTGTTCTGCACCACCGTCGCCCCTATCGCATCTACTTGAGCTCCCACCTCCGTCGCCTTTTTCCTGATCGTTGCCGCTGACATATCCTCGGCGGAGGTACACGGCAGAAGCTCCGGGAAGTTGAGCGTAGCAGTTGGTCCTCTGAGGTAAAAGACAGCCGTGTCGTATGCACGCGCCGCCGCTTCGGGAGTAGAGTAAGAGCCGAGCCAAAGTCTTGAACGCTTGTTGGGTTCTCGAATCTCCGCAACCCATTTCCCCCATTTTCTCATTCTGATCCCTTTGAATGGTCTTTCTCTCTTCATTTTGACTGCCACGTCAGCTTTTACTGCTACTCCGGCGTCCATGGCGGCTCGGAAGTTGAGTCTCTTACTTTCCGAGAGGAGGACTTTAGAATTGTGTTTGGGGAAATTATCTGGTTTCTTGATCAAGGGACTCTCTTATATATGTGAAGAGAGAAAGAGACCGAGGTTGCAGTTGTAGGTAGAGGAGAAAATTCCAAAAGTCCATGCCGACTTCGAATTATAGTTGGAAACTTGAAATTTTTGCAGCCATTTTGTGAAATAAATCATATAGTTAGGACTTATTTACAATAACTATCACTGGATTTTAATGTTTGTTTTTGATAATTAGAAAAAAAATCTTCGAATTAAATATTTGACATTTAACAATCTTCCTTAAATCTCTCCACATTAACTACACGATTAGTTACTAAAATAAAACTTCCAAAATATTTAATATCATTTATTTACTACAAAATTATCATTTTTGATATATTTTTCTCCATGACTATAACAATTCAATTATAATCATCAAACCGCAGAGATATTTGATAACATTTAATTATTACAAAATTACAAAATATTTAAACAATAATTCATAAACATATCATAAATAAGATTAACATTAATAAAATAAATGATTTTTTTATGGGACGGGTTGGCGGGACGGGTTTGGCAGGACGTTACTTAATAACAATTGTAAACTATAAAATAAAAATATTTATAGATAGATACAATTTGCAAACTTTTATGTATACTAACTTTTAAAAATAAATTGTTCTCGCGGTGTACCGCGGATTAAAATTTAGTTATTATTAAAAACGTGAAACTATATATAAAAAAAACATGAAACTATATAGACTATAGTATAAAACTAAAATTGGGTTAAAGATATAGAGGATGAGAAAATTACGTTTGTGATAAGCTAGAGAAAAGTCGCGGAGTGGAGATACCATACTCGTCCTTTTTTAGAACAATATAATTGAATATAGGATCCAATATTTTCAAGTATTTATAAATACATATATAGATAGATTTTTTTTTGGATTCATTAATGGTATCTCTCATTGTTTTTTATAATTAAAATAATAATAAAAAATAGAAAAGGAAGGAAAAAGAGAACGTTTCTCTGCCTAAAACCTCTGAGATATTCTGACAAACATATTTTGACATAATCTAATTAGTTAATTTAAATTTATTTGAATAATAAAATGATAATAAAAATAATATAGTTTATTCACCCGATATTTTTTTCAGATATTTACCAATGAAGAGCAAATCAAAATATAACAAGATAACGTATATGACTTTGTATAATGATGGAATAATCATCGTATTATTGAGAGTTTGATTTTGTTTGTTTGTGAGTAAACGATAACATCATAAAAGTTATGTTTTTATTTAAACTATAACCAAAAAACATGGAATGGTCGATTTTTACGTATAATATGTTTATTCGATAGATGTGTATAACGTATTACATGACATATATGCCTACGTATACGCGTCTATATATATAAACAAGGAGATTGATGAGGATTGAGGACATATAATGGGACTCATGGTCGGTATGTAGTCGGTGGCTGGATACCGTTACTAATTGACTTTTACGTGTTTACGTAAATGATGATACGTATTCCCATATTGCCCAACTTGTCCCTCTCTACTATTCACGTAAACCTTTTGTCCATCTTTGGAAGCTTCTCTACAAAGATAATATCAAGGGTAGTTTCGGTATTGCCTTTTATTGTTGTGGATTCCATTCCGGGACTTGTGTGTTACGTTCGGATTATTATACACGAGGGCGGCTCATTTCCATTATGTTATAATAATTACAAAGGATTGACCAATGGTTGTGTTTTTGTCGTGTTAACAATAGTAGTAGTACTACTTGTTTGGTTAACGTTTACAGGAAAAGATGCTCATGCTCTGTTTTGTCGCCGTTTTTTATTTTGACGGTGGATGACTAGATGAATAGAAAAACTCAAAAACCAGAAACCTAACCGAACAATTTAACGTTATTTGTGTACAAGAAAAAATTACTCTTTTTGTTTTGTTGCACTCTCAAATTTTGACCGTAAATTGCATAGATTTAGAGGGAGACAAATTGAAAAGTAGAGGCTGGAGAAAGATTAAAAATTGTTTATATCTAACTCTGTTGATTTGCTTTATTCTATATACAATATGATTTTTTTTTCCGATATGGGAGGCCGTCTCGTTTGCCCTTTGTTAAAGATTTGGGTCTTCGTTTGTTTATACTGGGCCTTTATGCTGGGCTTTTCAAAATTTCAGGGTTGTTTTTGATTTTTTTTGTTTTTTTTTAATTTTTTTAAAATCAGAGAAATTTGATTTTCTATATTTTCTATTTAATTTAACGGAGGAATTTTATTTCTTTAACCTCAAGGAACTTCCAATTAAAATAAAATTTCAATTCTACTTTTTTTTAAATGGATATTCTTCGGCTAAAATTCACCTATGGTAGCCTTGGTAGTTAAAAGTTTAACTTAGGGCATCTCCAACTCATCTTTTTTTTAATCTTTATAATCTATTTTTCATCTATTTCACTCTAACCCATCTCTATTTTTATTTCTAAAATAGAGATCAGATCTCTATTTTTTCTTCTATATTTACAAGAATAAATAAAAACAACCATTGGAAATGGTTTTAGCGAGGGGATAAATAAAAGGGAAATTTACTAGAGTAACCCATATTTTATACATAATGACCCAAAAGGAATGCTAAAAATATGAGTTATTTGAGTAATAATTATACCTAAATTATCCTTGTTTTCCTTTACAGAGAAAAACAATATTACAGAAATGCCATTACTATTTAATTCCAGCAAGGCAATAAAACCACATTTATTTACGAAAATGCCATCGTCGTTTTTGGTAAATCTGTGGCTCTTGTTGCGACGGATTTGTTATCGATCACAGATTTGTTGGTCAACCACAGATTTTTTACAACAGACTTGTTTTGTACCACAGACTTTACTGTGTTATGTTACGCCAGATTTTTTTTTTTCGCAGATTTTTTAACCGTGACTGATTTGTTTCATATAGTCTCCACAGATTTTATTTAAATTTCAAAAGTAAGAATGTTGAAACCAAATCTGTCACTGATTTGTTTTCCGGACCACAGATTTTTCTTTATGGTGGCAACAGATTTTCTATTTGCACCCAAAAATCTGTTGTGTTATAACAGATTTGTTAACCTCGAAAAATGTTATATAGGCATGACAAAGTTGTTTTGTGTAATCACAGATTTAATTAACTTGTTAACAAATTTGGTGTTTTACAACAGATTTTTGTTAAAAAATAAAATTACTACACAGTCACATAGTGATAACAGATTTGTTTTTAGTGATGACAGTTTTGTTTTTCAGTGTCAAAGCATAACAGATTTACTCATGTCAATGTTATGGCCGATTTGTTTATGACTAGAATAACTTTTTTAGTAATAACAGACTTTTTTTGACAGATTTATTTTTAAAATTTCGAAATTTTTTGTTATATGAGATTTATTAGCTAGCCCTCAATTAAATTATTTCCGGTCTGATTGTATGTTAAATCCGGTTTGACTAGATTTTTTTTTTTTTTTGAAAAAGAAATTTTCATAACGTCACGACAGACTTTTATTAATGTCGGCAGATTTTTACATAATATTGTCATATTTGAATTTTAATGAATTTTATTAGTCATGATAAATTCTCCAAGGGTTTTCATAACCGTTTTTTTTCTTCTTCTATTCCTACCATCAAATCAATTATTTGTGAATTGATACATGTCAAAATATTATTGGTAAGCTAAAACAAGTCAATTTATAATATGCAATATCAAAATTAAATTGTTTTTCTTTAATATTTTTAAAATCAAAAACGAAATATGTGAAGAAGATTCTTCTTTATCTAAATTTTGTTCAAAATTATTATTTTAAAAAAAGTTTGTTCTCAAGTTAACTGGATTTTCGTTTTTGTTTTAATTATGTAATATAGGTTTTGGTTTTCTTTTTTATCCACGATTTCTTTTTTGATTTTATAATGGGTGATTTGCATGAATAATACTTTTTGAGAGAAAAATTAAGAATATAGCACTATATATGTAATTATTAAGTAAGTAACTTAAGGGGTAGGTAAAATGATCTAAGGTGGTGGTGGTGGTGGTTCCAGCGAAGATGGCGGTGGTGGTTCCGGCGACGGCGGCGATGGTGATTCCGACGACGGCGGCGGTAGTGATTCCGGCGGTGGTGATTCCGGTAGAGGTGGTTGTCCGGCGATGGTGGTTATGGTGGTAGTTCCGGCGGCGGCGGTTATCCGGCGACGGCGACGGTGGTTGTCCAGCGATGGTGACAGTGGTTGTCCGGCGACGGTGGTTGTCCGGCGACGGCGGCGGTGGTTGTCCGGCGATGGTGACGGTGGTTGTCCGGCGGTGGCGGCGGCGGTTTTCCGGCAACGGCGGTGGTTGCCGGCGATGGTCGTTATGGTGGTGATTCCGGCGGCGTCGGTTTTCCGGCGACGGTGGTTGTGGTTGTCCGGCGGCGGAGGTGGTTGTCCGGCGGTGGAGGTGGTTGGCCGGCGGCGGAGGTGGTTGGCCGGCGGCGGTGGTTATCCGGCAGCGGTGGTTGTAGTGGTGGTTAGTGGTGTTAGTGGTGGGGATAAAATTGTAATAATATATATTACATATGTTATATTGTTAGGTTGTTTTTATTGGTTAGTTTGTTAATTTATAAATGCTTTTAAGTTATATCTGCAAATTTTCCTTTTATAATTCTGTTGAAAAATAATTTGGTTTTGCTGATTTGTCAAAATTTTATTGGTGGAGTGACTTGTGCTTTAAAATATAAAAGATTTGTTTTATTTTTTATTTTTTATTTTAATTTGATTACAATTAATCATTAAGGTTATTTCGTCTTTTTACCAAAGATATGGGTTACTACAGTTTTTGAAACTAAACGTGTGTCATTTAAGTTATTTATGTTAAGAGTTGAGTCAATCTAAACAAATCTTACTAAATAAAACGTGAAAAGATAGCCACGTTTTTCAAAGCTATCATGATTAATCATGGTTTTAAGCAGAAATGTGTAGAGTTAGTTAACTTTATCGTACAATGACCATTATTAGAAAAACTAACATTCAATAATATGCAGCTCATTTTACCAATTACAATAGTTTGATGATTTCACTATTTTCTTATGTTCATGACTTCTCTCTTTCCGTCCAGTGATCAAAAGCCAAAAGGTCCAAAACCACTGAAAATACTTAGTATATCTTCTAAAAAGATCGAAAAATGGATAAAGGAAACGGATACAAACCAAGTGATGAATTCTGCAATGCAGATAGACATGTGAGGTAGGGCTCAATAAAGGCCCAAATAGAGCGTACTGCGGTCCCTACACTTTGGGATTTTTGTTTTTAATATAATTTCTGTATCTGTATTTTACTGTTGGGATTTTCCCGCGCAGAAGAAGGACCAGAAACGAATGTCTTGACTCTTCGTAATTTAATAATTTTTGTCGTTAACTTAAAGAGACGATGGAAACTACCAAAACTTTGGAATTATCGACCTTTACACACCCAGTTGTCTCATTTACACGCACCATAATTAATTTAACTCGTCTATAAAACCAACAACATTACTGTATTTTATATGAATAATAAAAGTGTGGTAGACAGATCTGTATAATAATAAATCCGATCTTGTTTCAATACACACGGACCAGTGGATTAAATAAGAATAAGTCAATAGAAGAAGAAGAAGAAGCTGACGTGGCTGGCAAAAAAAGTAAATTTAGAGTCTCGTGGAGGGCACAAAAGGAAATATAAAGATACCTCGTATACCCAAACCAGAGAGATATCAGTGAAGAGAGTAAAGCTTCTTCTTCACTTTTTCTTCTCCCGAGGAACAAGACGAAATTGAGACTCTGATTCAACTTTTCTTCTCATACTCGTCGAAGAAAAGGAGATTCCTCGATGGAATCACATTCTTCCTTATCGTCCTCTTCTTCTTCTTCTCCTCCGTCGTCGTTGTCGTCGGAGAGTTGTTGTGTTAAAGTAGCGGTTAACGTTCGTCCTTTGATCGGAGATGAAGTAACTCAAGGTTGTAGGGAATGCGTTTCTGTTTCTCCGGTAACTCCTCAGGTCAGTTTTCCCATTCTGAATGGAGTCAGTTTCGTCTCCTCTCCGTCGTTTACGTTTCTTCTCCGATGGTGTTTAAATGCGTTCGTCGTTGTTCACGCTATTCCTGGATCCGGATCAAATCTCTGTTCTAACTCTGACACACTCATTTAATTTTATTTCTTCTTATAAAACAGTGTCAATTGTTTTTATTTTTTACATCATATATAAATAAATAAATAATGCAATTGTCTGTATTATTATGGGTTGATAATAGAAGGTTCTTGTTTGTTTTGTTGTTGATGGTGCATAGGTGCAAATGGGAACACATCCATTTACATTTGATCATGTATATGGAAGTAATGGTTCTCCATCTTCTTTGATGTTTGAAGAATGTGTTGCTCCTCTTGTTGATGGTTTGTTTCATGGATACAATGCTACTGTCTTGGCTTATGGTCAGGTACATAAAAAAAAGTTTGGTTTTAGCTGCTTGTGTTTTCTTCTATTTGAGTTACATAAATGATGCAGACAGGATCTGGAAAGACATACACTATGGGGACTGGTATTAAAGATGGTACAAAAAATGGGCTGATTCCTCAAGTTATGAGTGCTTTGTTCAACAAAATTGATTCAGTAAAGCACCAAATGGGGTTCCAGTTACATGTCTCTTTCATCGAGGTTGGTTGCTAGATTAATTTGTCTAGATTTATAGTTGTATGGATATTAACTGAAATCTTAATCTGTAGATTTTAAAAGAAGAAGTTCTGGATTTGCTGGATAGTAGTGTGCCGTTTAACAGACTAGCCAATGGAACCCCTGGGAAGGTTGTTCTTAGTAAGTCACCGGTGCAGATTCGTGAATCACCAAACGGGGTTATAACACTATCCGGTGCAACTGAAGTTCCCATAGCTACTAAAGAAGAAATGGCTTCCTGCCTAGAGCAAGGATCTCTAACCAGGGCAACTGGGAGCACCAATATGAATAATGAGTCGAGGTGTGTATCTCTATACCCATGCTCCATAAGAAGCAAGACATAGCTTTAAAGTTACCATTAATGATGCTTAGCCAGTAGTAAAATGTAGTTATATTCTTCTTATACAGTCGGTCACATGCCATCTTCACGATTACCTTAGAACAAATGCGCAAGATATCTTCAATCTCAGTGGTTAAAGACACCGTAGATGAAGATATGGGTGAGGAATATTGTTGTGCCAAGCTTCACTTGGTAGATCTTGCTGGATCTGAAAGAGCTAAACGAACAGGTTCAGGCGGTGTTCGATTAAAAGAAGGTTGGAAAAACTAAGCATCCTATTTTTAATCCTCTTGAGAACGTTAACTGACATTCTTCTTTCTTCTCTGAAACAGGAATTCACATCAATAGGGGACTTCTTGCACTTGGTAATGTTATCAGTGCGCTTGGGGATGAGAAAAGGCGAAAAGAAGGTGCACATGTTCCATACCGTGATAGTAAACTTACTCGGTTATTGCAGGTTCATTTCTATCTTTGCACTTCTACATCCTGATATGTGTAACACTGTACATATTATAACTATACATATGATTTGTAACACTGTAGTATCTTTACTGGCATTTAACTATACATACATATGATTCATGTGACAAATTTTCCATTAAAGATGTCCTTTACATTACTGCAGGATTCTCTTGGTGGAAATAGTAAAACAGTCATGATAGGTAAACTTCTTAGTTGTATGAGGTAATCCCCTGGAAATCTCTTATCAGTTCACAGATTCAACTTCTCTCTGTGTTTGTGTTATTCTTGTAGCTTGCATCAGTCCTGCTGACATCAATGCTGAGGAAACTCTTAACACGCTCAAGTATGCAAATCGTGCTCGGAATATCCAGAACAAACCTGTTGTAAGTACCAAGGAACTATCTTAGATGAGCTTTCAATTTTTCTGCATACAGAACTCCACTATCAGGCTATCAGCTAACACAAAAAGTACATGAGGCCAAAAAATAGATTAAAACAGGACTAAGATTGTTCACTTCGGAGCACTAACAGGAAAGGCTTCTTTATTTGGGTGCACAGGCCAATAAAGACTTAATATGTTCTGAGATGCAAAAGATGCGTCAAGAGCTACAATATCTACAAGCTACACTTTGTGCTCGTGGGGCAACCTCATCAGAGGAAGTGCAGGTATATAACTTCTGCTGATATTCTTCAAAAGGTTTATAAACTTCTCATCAATAATAGTATAGATTTCAATTTTAAAGGTAATGCGAGAGAAAATCATGAAACTAGAGTCTGCCAATGAAGAGCTTTCTCGAGAACTTCACATCTATCGCAGCAAGAGAGTGACTCTTGATTATTGCAATATTGATGCACAGGTAATTTCTGTATACATTAGGCAACCACAATAGATTTATTTGGCACATTTCTTCACTGCTGAAAACAAGAGTTGTTCTACCTCAGGAAGATGGTGTAATTTTTTCAAAAGATGATGGCCTTAAAAGGGGTTTCGAAAGCATGGATTCAGATTATGAAATGAGTGAAGCAACATCAGGTTTTGGTCACTGTCTTCTCAAGAAACTTATTCTATGAAATGCATTCTGCATTCTCCCTTACTTTTAGCCTGAAATATCCTGATTCAAGGTGGAATTTCTGAAGATATTGGTGCAGCAGAAGAGTGGGAACATGCACTTAGGCAGAATAGCATGGGCAAGGAACTAAATGAACTAAGTAAACGTCTTGAGGAGAAAGAGGTATAGTCAATACTCAATTGAAAATTTCTGTGCCTAATGACTAAGATTGGATTATTTTGAAAATCTTATGATTTAATATATGCAGTCCGAGATGAGAGTATGTGGGATTGGAACTGAAACTATCAGACAACATTTCGAAAAAAAAATGATGGAACTTGAGAAAGAGAAAAGAACTGTACAGGTGAAACTAACATTCTAATTTTTCTTGTTGATATTTTATGTATGTTTCTAATACCCGAGTCATGAGTAACATCTACAGGATGAGAGAGATATGTTGTTGGCTGAAGTTGAGGAACTTGCAGCTAGCTCTGATAGACAAGCACAAGTTGCAAGAGATAACCATGCACACAAATTAAAAGCACTTGAGACACAGATTTTAAATCTTAAGAAGAAACAAGAAAATCAAGTTGAGGTCTTAAAACAAAAGCAAAAAAGTGAAGATGCAGCAAAGCGTTTGAAAACTGAAATACAATGCATCAAGGCTCAAAAGGTTGCGTGTGCTATCGAAATTTTTCTATATTACTATATCACATAATCTAGATCTACATTTTGACTTTTGTTCTGTTTTTTTTTCTTTTATCCAGGTTCAACTACAACAGAAGATGAAACAAGAAGCTGAACAATTCCGGCAGTGGAAAGCTTCTCAAGAGAAGGAGTTGTTGCAGGTACTTTATCTCTATCTTCATCACCTCTTTATTGTCCGTTGAATTTTTTTAGTTGAACTGATCTCATGTTACACTTTTTAATTGTTTTTTGGGTAGCTTAAGAAAGAAGGAAGAAAAACTGAGCATGAAAGACTCAAACTCGAAGCTCTCAATCGACGTCAGAAAATGGTAAAGATTCTTATGATATAATTGTCTTTTTTCCCGCTTGAGAGAAACATAAGAGTCTCAAGAGAAAATGCATCTTAATGTCTTGCAGGTTCTTCAGAGAAAAACAGAAGAAGCAGCAATGGCTACCAAAAGACTTAAAGAGCTGCTAGAAGCCCGCAAGTCTTCACCTCATGATATATCAGGTAACTAGTTTTCCGAAACACACTTTATTTTGTTCTTGTTTCGATCATAATCCTTTGCTTTCTTTTCCAGTGATTGCCAATGGCCAACCACCAAGTCGACAGGTGATAAGAATTCCTAATTCAGTTATGAATTTGCAACAAGTATCAACTGTAACAAATTCTTACTCTTTGCAGACGAATGAAAAATCTCTTCGGAAATGGCTGGATAACGAGCTAGAGGTTATGGCAAAAGTACATCAAGTTCGTTTTCAATATGAAAAGCAAATTCAAGTGTGCGTCTTCAAAAATCTGTTTCAGTCATGTTTGTTATCTGCAAATTTCTTTCTAATCAATAAGCCACTCTGATTGCATATAGACGAGCTGCACTGGCTGTAGAGTTAACATCGTTGAGACAAGAGATGGAGTTTCCTTCAAATTCCCATCAAGAGAAAAATGG
The DNA here is from genome assembly GCF_000001735.4 of Arabidopsis thaliana. Lineage (NCBI taxonomy): Eukaryota > Viridiplantae > Streptophyta > Magnoliopsida > Brassicales > Brassicaceae > Arabidopsis > Arabidopsis thaliana. The sequence goes on along the minus strand of NC_003074.8, from coordinate 18,624,462 downwards.
ACAGTTCAGGTACAACAATATACTTTAAACGACTCAGTAGTGTAAACTATGAAGTTGTTTGGGAGTGGACTATTTCACTTTATGACCTGTTTATTTTTGTGTATGCGTCAGATTTTTATCACCAAACACAAGATTGGAGAGAATAGCTTCTCTTGAGAGTATGTTGGATGTTTCCTCAAATGCTCTCACAGCCATGGGCTCTCAGCTCTCAGAAGCAGAGGAAAGAGAGCATAGCCTACATGCTAAGCCTCGGTGGAACCACATTCAGTCCATGACTGATGCCAAGTATTTGCTTCAATATGTGTTTGATTCCACTGCTGAAGCAAGGTAACAACTATTACACCCGAATAAACTCAGTAAAAATACAAACTTTGGGATGAAATGGAAGATTGATTTGGTCTTGCTTTAAACATCAAACAGGTCCAAAATCTGGGAGAAAGACAGAGACATCAAAGAGAAGAAGGAACAGCTCAATGACCTCCTCTGCTTATTACAACTAACCGAAGTCCAGAACCGAGAAATCCTTAAAGAGAAAAAGACAAGGGAGCAAACAGTGTCCATTGCGCTGGCTTCAACATCATCATCATACTCGGTTTTTAAATTTAATCCATATTTCCACACTAAGATCCAAAATTCTTTATTGGGAATTTCTCCTTAAAAACGTATGCAAAATTTCACTTGTTGCAGGGAAGTTCAAGAAGCTCATCAAAGCACTATGGAGATAATAACGCTAGTGACGACCCATCATCTCCATCTTCTACTTATCATCGAGCAACAAAGCATCTCAAATACACTGGGCCGGGTATAGTCAATATCTCGGTGAGAGAATCAGAAGCTTTATTAGAAGAGACGAGGAAGATGAAAGCAATGAAGAAAATGGGACAGAGTGGCAAGCTATGGAAGTGGAAAAGAAGTCACCATCAATGGCTGCTTCAGTTTAAATGGAAATGGCAGAAACCATGGAAACTCTCTGAGTGGATAAAGCAGAACGATGAGACCACTATGCACGTCATGTCTAAGAGTCATCATGATGATGAGGATGATCACTCGTGGAACCGACACTCAATGTTTCAAGGTGCTTAAAGCTGTATGTATATACAAGAGCCTTTTTTTTTCTCTGTCAACAGATTCAATATTGTTATACTTTTATTACGAAAATCCGTCGATATTAAGAAAATTCCAATGCTAAGAAAATTTACACTTTTAATACTCTTTTTCTTTCTCCCAACTTAACCAGTTAACCCTCATAAACACATACTTGATCAGAGGAATTTTTCGTTCTCTTCAGTCATCACAACACTCCCCTTAATCTCTTGAATCATTTTGATCACTTCTTTCATAGTGGGCCTTTGCTCTGGCGATGTTACACGGCAAAGACAAGCCGTTTGAGTCATCATCTCTAGCCCATTCTCTTCCTTTGACCTTTCTTCTTCTTGCCTCATTGCTCTTACCCAATCCAACATATCGTTTGGCTCCATAATCGGTTGCCTCGAAGCGGTTTTACCGGTCAATAGCTCTAAGAGGAAGACCCCGAACGAGTAAACATCGCATTTCGACGTGGGACGACTATCTGTTGATTTCCTTATCTCTGGTGCTTTATAGGAAGAGATGTCCGGGTCATTGGGAGGAACAGATGAGTCTGTTAAGACACTTAAACAATAATCTGTGACACAAGCTTCAAAGTCGTGACCAAGGAGGATGTTAGTGGACTTAAGGTTTCCATGGAATTTGGCTGATGATTGGTGAATGTAATGTAATGCTTGAGCTACATCTTCTGCTATCTTCAAACATGATGTCCAATGTAATGGCTTTGCCTTTGATGTTCTCGAACCTGGATTTTATGAAAACGTAATTGAGAGATCAAGGGATAAAACAGAGTCATTAGTTAGTCTATTCATATCAATAACCACAAGATAAAAAAGAAAAGACTCTTTTACTATGATGATTCAGATGATAAGTTTAGTAATGGATGTTTGTTTATATACACTTCCAATCATAAACGAGTAATATGCAACCAAGAAGCCACTCTAGCTCAAGTCCTAAGACAAAACACACCAAATTCCTGACAAATGACTAGAGTTTCACGTGAAAATAGCACAGATTCCTAACAGATTCTCTGTCTTATATCTACAGTTGTTCAACAAAGAAAAAGACAAAACATATTTTAATCATAAACTCCGTCATTGTCTCTATGTGGTCAAGTCTAGAGTTCCTTCAAAATAATAAAAGCTGCACCAAAACCCATCAACGAGACAAAGGTTTCAGCTTTATAATGGAGACAATGGTCTCTATCATAGTATCACCTCAATATGATCGAGACCAACATAATAATTACTTAATTAACTAGACCTAAAAAAGCAACAACTCTTACGTGACTCAGTGACTTCAACTAAAACCCTAACGTTCCCAAGAGAAAAAGAAACAGAGGAGAAGAAGATGAAGAACATTACCATGAATAAGATTGAAGAGACTTCCATTAGGTTGGTACTCATAGATGACAAGTCTCTCTCCATTTGACTGGAAATAAGCTTTAACCGGAACAAGATTCGGATGCTTAAGTCCACCAACTATCTCCATCTGATTCTCAAACTCTAAATCACTAGTAATCGCTGTTTTCGACGGAGCAAATCTCTTCACCGTCACGATCATTTGATTAACCATCACCGCTTTATACGTTGTACCTACTGATCCTCTTCCTAAAAGCTCTGCTGAAGCTCTCATCAACTGGTCAACTGTGTACATTGCTTCTCCTCCTCCTCCTCCTTCGCCGCAGAATATCAAATCTCCGTTTCTTGGGATTCGCTTTTTCGACGACGGCGCAGTGGTTTGAAATTGGATCTTGATTTCTTTGTTTTCTTCTTCTCGCTTAGGTTGCGTAATTATCACGTCATCGTAGTCTTCTCTCCGGTTTTTTATAAACAACGAGAACACGACGAGGCAGAGACCTAGAACTATCAAAGAAGCGAGACCAATGGTGAAACCAAGAACTAACCAACCGTTTTTAACCTTTTTAACCACCGGTGGAACAATCATCGCTGCTTCACCGTTCTGTTCACTTTGAATAACCGGTGCTTCAGACGAAGAAGCAGAAGATGTTGATGACGTGGTGTTTGGTTTAGGTGAACCAAAGAACGGAGAAGAAGAATGTAAACCGCAAGATCGGTTAATGATCTCACCGCAGAGTCCAGGGTTTGACGAAAACGAAGACGCGTTGAATCGTAACAGAGTCTTTGTTAACGGAACTAAACCGGTGAGGTTGTTACTGGAAACGTTAAATGAAATCAGAGAAGAAAGATTTAACGGCGGGAGAGTTCCGTTAAGTCGATTAAACTCGAGATTTAAAGAACTGAGTCGACTCAGAGCATTGATCCCCGACGGAATCTCACCGGAGAAGTTGTTAAACGATAGATCAAGTTCTGTTAACCGACGAAGAGAGAGAATTGAAGAAGAAAGAGTACCGGAGAAACCATTCTTGCTTAGGGTTAGGGTTTTGAGATTGACGAGAGGAGATAGATCAGGAATCGAACCCGAGATTGAGTTATTCTCAAGGCTAAGAACACGAAGCTGATCAAGACGACTAAGAGTCTCCGGTGAGAAACTTCCCCGGAGACCAACACCGTCGAGGATAAGACGAACGACGCGATCTTGAGAGCAATCGACGCCGCGCCATTGACAGTAGTCGTAAGGCTCGGTGAGAGAGTATAGAAGCTTGTTGTCGAGATCAGCGGTGGATTTGAAGGAGAGAAGTGCGACGGCGTCGGATGGTAAGAAGGAGTCGAAGTAGTTCGTCGCCGGGAGAGAGGCGGTGGAGATACGGAGGAGGAGGAGAAGGAAGAGAAGAGAGTAGAAGAAGAAGAGTGTCATTTTGTGTGTGTGTTTTTGTGTTACGGAGCAGAGCATCTAGCTGTGTCAGTTATTATTCTGAAAAGTTTTGAAATATGTTTAATCTTGTGGCACGCGTGTGTATGTATATTATGTGTTGGATGATTTTTTTATGATATTATGAAATGAACTCGATTTTAGTGAATTATATACATAAAAGAACTCAAAAGATTAAGAAACGATCGGCCCTTAATGTGTATTTCGAAACCGTCCATGTGTAACGTGTTCATATGATATGATTTGTTGTGGTAGACAATATAACATATAAGACTATAAGTAGACAATGACAAGATGAAAATAAACACGAACACGAGATAGAAGCATAGCTTGTTTTGCAAATTATACCTAACAAAATTGGATCGTAGTTGTATAAATTTTGTATTGGTACAAAGAAAATGACATCGTACGTTCACATTTGTTCTTCTCCACGCATTAATATCACATTTGTTCTTTCTCAACGCATTAATATCATCTCTTAACCATCGGCATACAAAATAATATTTATGCGATTACATTTATCGGAGGGGTAGCATTGGGCTTGGCAAGTGGCAAGGTGTTTTGGGTTTTGACCTCAAAATTTTGAATGGGCCAAACCTTGTTTTTTTTTTCTCAACAGAATAAGCGACATTTAATAATTGGGTTCTTATTAACGTCTTTCATGAGGACCACCAATACTCCAGTAGGGTAAGCACTTTAGCCCAAAGGCAAACATGGTGAGGAGAATCAAAATGGAGCTTATCAATAAAGTGATTAGGAACAAAAGAGAAAGAAAAAAAAAAATTAGATTGATTATCATCGCAATTGTTAGATTTTCATTTGTTGTAAGTTGTAACTAAAAGATGACCAATAATAGTATTTATTCAAATAAATTTGGATTCACTTGATTAGAATTGTGGTAGAAAGTATAATTTTCCCCTTGATAATTATTATACAAACTAATATATGTTTTATTTTGTCTTAAAGTAATAAGGGATTATGAACTAACTCCTTTTTTTAATTCCCCTGCAACTTGTAATACGTATTCTTCGGAGTTTGTTTTTCCTCAAAATTTACGAACATAAGTTATATAATGTATACTTATCAATGTCCCAATCCAATGGGTAGTCAAAGACAGCGAAATGATTTTTAATTGTTATTTTATATAAAATAATAAATTGTTTTCATGTTTAATCTGTGCGTGTGTGTATCTCGTTGTTTTGGTCTGTTTCCTTAAGAACTAAACCAAAGCAATAAGGGATAGAGACTTTTGGTCTGTAATTAGATCTTGTGTCTCTCGCAATGACCAAAACTCTCCTACTTAGACATACAACAACCTCCTCACACATCATCGTTTATATATTTTAATATCTTTTTTACATAAACTATTGCAGCTAATTTCTGTTTTCAAAATATCAAGCTATACTTTTGGTTTGTTTCACAAAGCTATACACTCTTTGGGGAAAAACTAGTGTATAATGAATTACAATTAAATCCATAAATAGCGAATTAGCGATGGACGTCAAACCAAGTTGTTTCCAGCTTACTAACTTAATCATAATCGAGTAATTAAGAACCTAAAGAAAATTGAATTTTAAAGTTTCCACCATTCCATTTTGATACGTTGCGTTTATATAAATATAACAAATAATTCAAGAAAAAATGGATTCCCAAATAAACACTTCTTTAAAAAAATAAAAGAAATTAACTTCCAAGATTTTAACTTCTAGAACGTTAGTAAAAAATAGTACATCACAATGTTTTATTCATTGCTCTATTAGGTTAACACAAAATTTTGCTTATAGCTCACATTTCGTAAAACAGCTCACTACTTACTTCCTTTTAAATCAACCCTCATTTTTATCCCTTTGAGAAATCTTATAACCATCCTTCAATCTCCTTCTTCCTCTAAAACTCTTCTAAAGAAGAAAACAGAGGAACGAGAAGAAGAAGAAGAGTGAACAATGAAGAACGGATCAGGGAACACGAACACAAAACTAATCCTTCTTCATCCTTACATCCAAAAACAAACGAGCACGACTCGTTTATGGCTTCTCGCTTTCGTCTCTTTCTTCACCATAGTTTTTCTCCTCACTCTTCTCTACACTAGAGACACAATCCCTTCCAAAAACACCTCCGTCGCCGCAGCCGTAGCTGCAGTCGTCACCGGAGGATCCACACCTTCAGCATCATCTCCCATCTCCAACTCCAACTTACCAACTAGTGCAATCAACGCTTTGCTTCACTACGCGTCAAGATCCAACGATAGTTTCCACATGTCTTACGGAGAGATGAAATCAATCTCTGACGTCCTCCGCCGCTGCGCTCCACCGTGTAATCTTCTCGTTTTCGGACTCACACACGAGACTCTCCTTTGGAAGTCGTTAAACCACAACGGTAGAACAGTGTTCATCGAGGAGAATCGTTACTACGCGGCTTACTTCGAAGAAATCCACCCGGAGATCGACGTTTTCGACGTTCAATACACGACAAAAGCTCACGAAGCTGGAGAGCTCGTCACCGCGGCTAAAGAAGCCGCGGGAAACGAGTGTCGTCCTGTGCAAAATCTTCTCTTCTCAGATTGTAAATTAGGTCTCAATGATTTGCCTAATCATGTCTACGATGTTGATTGGGATGTAATCTTTGTGGACGGGCCACGTGGCGATGCTCACGAAGGACCGGGGAGGATGTCGTCGATTTTCACGGCGGCGGTTCTTGCTCGGAGCAAAAAGGGCGGGACTCCGAAGACGCATGTGTTTGTGCATGACTATTATAGAGACGTTGAGAGGCTTTGTGGTGATGAGTTCTTGTGCCGAGAGAATCTTGTTGAGTCTAATGATTTGCTTGCACACTACGTGTTGGATAAGATGGATAAAAACAGCACAAAGTTTTGCAATGGTCGTAAGAAACGTTCGGTTTCGTCTTTGTCTTAAAAGTGATGCCAGAAGACTTCATACGTACATTTGCTTATTGTAAGAAATAAAGTTTTTTCCTTGAAGTTTTGCTTTTTGTGCTGGTGTAAATTTTCGATCTTGGATTTATTGAAGACTTTAATTTAATCTCTTTTTTTTTTTTTTTTTTTTCTCAAAGGCCAAAGCAATCAATTTGATGAAACATCTAGGGATATATATAACCAAATGTAAACTGAACTTTTGAACCAAAATCAATATTTTATTCATTCAAGCTGAACACTAAAACAAAATATCTCAAAACTAAAATGCTTTTATGTGTGTGAATAATTATTTATTATTTAGTTTTTTATATAAAATGATGATCGGAAGCATTTTCGTTTTTCATATATATTTTGTTTTCCTTGGCTATAGTTAAGATACGATTTTTTGTTATTCATGATACACCTATTCTAAAATAAATCTTTTTTTTAGTTAAAATTAACGAAATAGAATGTGTAAGATTGAATTAAAAAATAATAATATTAAATTAACTAGAAAAAGTGTGTTGAATACGATTTAGAACTAACATATCATAGATTAAAATAGCATTTATTTCTTGCACCTTCTGTTTACACGGGTTTTATCTAGTTACACTGTTACAATAGAAATTAAAGTTCATTACAAAATTTTGAAACATTAATATTAATAAGTTTCCTTTTTAAGCAAAATTAAACTGAAAAACTTAAGAGAAAAATCGAGCGTTTTTTTTTAGTCCATTTTGATAATTGTTTTTCAAAACCCAAAACTTCAAATCTCGATCCCTAAATTATTTTTCCATTAAATACAAAAAGAGCAATCGAAAGATTCAATGATCTTGACTATATAACAACTTCAAATGTTTTAACCCTCTTAATCATTCATACTTGCGTACAAAACAACTTCACACACATTGCATACTTAGATTTCTTCTACTCACTACACCCATTCTCTTATTAGACTCTAAACTTAGCAACTATTTTACCTTACCTCTAGACATTAGCCTTAGTGTTACAAGCAAGCAAGCAAACTTACACAACCTTACCTTAGCCACTAACCTTACACAACCTTACCTTAACAACCCCAACAACACTTAACTATTCCATCTTAAGTACTTGGCTAAGATTTAAACCCATATTACACATTTTCTCTCTTGGGCCTAACTAAGCTTAACAGCCCATTAGTATTCTTAGCCCAAAACAACAAAATAACAATCTTCCTCATCCTCTTTCACTTTTCTTATCGTTGACTTCTCCTCCTTTCTGTAGCAATCGAAAGATTCAAATCTCTTGAAAGAAAGAATCTTGAGTAAGTTTTCTTTTTTCGGTCAAAAACAAAAGAATCTAAAAATAGCAAGTTCATCGTTTGATATTTTAGAGTTTAACAAGAAGAATCTTGAAAGCCGTCACCTACAGATCTGAAGAATATTCTCAAGGATAGAGAGAGAAATGGCGACGGACTTCAAGTCTTTACCAGTCATCGGTACTAACGAAACCCTAAATTCTTCTAAATCTCCTTATACTCTCTGATCAAGCTTCACTCAAATTCGATCATGACGATGTTGCAGACATCTCTCGTTTACTCCTCAAGTGTGATGATCCCGACATGGCAGAGGATGTCGGTGTGGCCGAGGTTGTCCAGCAACTGGATAAAGCTTGTCGGGACGCCGGATTCTTCTACGTGGTACACAAATTTGAGTGTAGTTTATTAGCTTTGTAATCGAAGTTGTGTTCCTTTTTTGTGGGTTTGAAAAAGATTTGATTTTTGAGCAGATAGGCCATGGAATATCAGAGGATGTTATTAACAAGGTTAGAGAGATCACTCGTGAGTTCTTTAAGCTTCCTTATGAAGAGAAACTTAAAATCAAAATGACTCCAGCTGCTGGATACAGGTTTGTGTGTATAATTGTTTTCCCCCTAAATTCGAATAGTTTTGAGACTGTTCTGTTATTGTGAACAGAGGATATCAGAGAATTGGAGAAAATGTGACCAAAGGAATACCAGATATTCATGAAGCCATTGATGTAAGTGTTTTGTGTCCTTTAGGCATTAGTAATGTAACCATGTAATTCTCTTGATGTATTTTATTCTCTTATGGATAGTGTTACAGAGAGATTAAGCAGGGGAAGTATGGGGATATAGGCAAAGTTATGGAAGGGCCAAACCAGTGGTAATTTATATTCGATGTCTTATCCGGTTATGTTGTTTAGTCTTATGACCATTTCTATCATATTTTGTGGTGTTTTCATTGAAGGCCAGAGAATCCTCAGGAGTTTAAAGAGTTGATGGAGGAGTATATTAAGCTATGTACAGGTGGTGTGTTTTTCCATTTCTCTGTTTCTTATGTGTTATGTTTCCAAGAGTTCTTAGTTTGTAATTTCATTTCATATGGTTTCAGATCTTTCTAGAAAGATTTTGAGAGGAATCTCCTTAGCTCTTGCTGGATCACCTTATGAGTTCGAGGGAAAGATGGCTGGTGATCCTTTTTGGGTGATGCGTCTTATTGGTTATCCAGGTGCTGAGTTCACAAATGGCCAACCTGAAAATGATATTGGATGGTAACTTTCTGCTACTTCTCCTCCTTTTTCACTTATCAGCTCAAGTAACTAACCTTTTCCGATCTTCTGCTTACAACGATATGTTTCAAGTGGAGCTCACACTGACTATGGTAATTAAGTTTAACCCTGAAGTGAAATCAAGTTAAACTTTTGCTTATGTCTCAATGGGGTAACACTTTTCTCTGCAGGCTTGTTAACTCTTGTGAATCAAGATGATGACAAAACTGCTCTTCAGGTCAATATTATTATGATGATCCTCATTTGATTTAATGTTTATGTGAAGAAGTGGTCTTGCCTCTTTAACAGATTTTAACTTTGAAAAGGTGAGAAACTTGGGCGGTGAGTGGATATCAGCCATTCCAATCCCTGGATCGTTTGTTTGCAACATCGGTGACATGTTAAAGGTTTGTTCTTCCCATCTCACTTCCTTTCTCTTGAATACCATTTTGAGAAACCTTTTGGAATCATAAAATGCAGATACTTTCAAACGGAGTATACGAATCCACACTTCATAGAGTGATCAATAACTCTCCTCAATACCGTGTTTGTGTCGCATTCTTCTATGAGGTTATATAAACTTTCAACACTCTTGTGTGTTTTCCACATTTGGATTTGGAATAATGTTTTATCTTGAATGAACAGACTAACTTCGACGCGGTGGTGGAGCCATTGGATATATGTAAACAGAAGTACCCGGGAGGGAGAGGAGGATGCCAAGTTTTCAAAAGAGCTGTGTATGGAGAGCATCTCGTAAGTAAAGTCCAGACCAACTTTGCTATGTAATGGAAGGCAGATCTCTCTCTCCTTCTTTGTACACAATACACCAACTTCATCTTAAAGTTTGATTTGTAATAATAGTAAGGTACTTCTTTACTTCTGTGTTATCATTGGATATACATGTATTTGCTTCAAAAAACAAAATGAAAAAGGTAATTTAGTTTGTTGATAATATTAGTTTCATGTTTGATTATTTGAAAAGCTAGGAAAAATAATAATGAAACTTCGAAAAAGATGATTTGCATCTTCTTCTTCTTTTGTCATCTGGAATTTACAGTAAACATCAGAAAGGATACACAAAACTCATACAAAGTGACAAAGACAGCTACCTAAAACCCAAAAAGGGAAAACTAAGCCCTAGGAAGGAGAAGCTGATAAACACCAACAAAAAAAATCAAAGAGAAGGAACTGGTATACTAAACCTGAACCATTGAACCGAAACACTACCACGAAAATATGATTTGCAATTTTGCATCTATAGTTTAAAAATTATAAAATAAATAAAATTTTGGAAGAAATGATTTGCATTTATCTCTTTGGATGAACAGTTGGTTACTTTGGATTCAGAAGGAGAAAGCGGATCAAACGGTCTAAAACGAAGCAAGCAGAACAAATGTGGATCAAGATTTTTTCTTAAGACTTTTGTTTTAGTGTATATAAATGCACCTCGGTATAAGAGTTTGTATAGTATTTTTATTTTTTTGCAACTTGTTGAAATTTGAATATACTACAAATCCACAAGAATATATAATTAGAGTCGTTGTATAAGAGTACAAAGTCCTTTTTTTTAATTAATTCCAGTTTGGATGACTGAAATCTCATTCGTTAAATATATAAAGAAACTACAAGCATTTATGAGAGTCTTTATCTAAGAGTAGGAAGTCTTTTTAAAAGAATTTTGTTGATTGAAAAAATAAGCAAACACATGGCCAAGTTACAGCTTTAAATTAGTTACAGCGTTGCATTAAACATCTCACAATTACAATCTCTCCCAATTTCCTGAAAAAGCTTCAACCAACAATGGATTTAGTTAATGTTCATTCCAATGACCAACCAATTCTCATCAACAAAGACATGTTCACCAACAATCAACTATCCGAACCAGTCAAAGATCAAAACCTCCATGGTTTAGCCGAAATATTGACTCTTCAGAGATGTGGAGGTACAGAGGAAATTACCAGACCGGGTCAAGACCAAGACTATAAGAGTCAGGAGCAGACTTGCTCCGTGTTCTGTGAGATCGAGGTGATAGGAGAGAGGTCGGAAGAGACCACAGGAGACAGTTGGTTAATATCGTTAAGAGACAAGCTCGATCAAGCACATAGAGACGACGACACAACGATCTGGGGAGAGCTCTGCATGGAGACGTTGACCGAAGTTGACCAACCAAAACTCATGAACGGGCAAGAAAAATCATTGGACATACTTGACGATAAGGGCAAATTGCACTGTCTGGATGTATTTCGTCAGAGTCTGCTCCAGTCTAATCCTACACCGAATCAAAGATCTAGACTAATGAGGTTGACTAAGAATACGTATGTGGTGGACAAGCGATTGCAACAACTGGTAAATTGCGTGACAGAGCTAAGAGGAGCTGGTGTAAAGTTCAGGAGAAGGAATACTGACCGGTTTTGGGATATTCAATTCAAAAATGGTTATCTAGAAATACCCAAACTACTAATCCATGATGGTAAGCTAAAAAGTTTTCATTTCTTTCCTACTTTTTATTCATTACTCACATATGTTTGTATAAAATCTAATTTGTTCAAGCAGCTATGTCAAGAAGTAGTTTTTGATCTCCAAAATAGTCATCTATCTCGACTGTCTACTGATGTAGACTGTTTTTCTAACCGTAGGTGGAATGTTTTTAAGAGAATCTTGATATACAAGTACCAGGTGAACCTTAATAATCCGTGGGCATATTTTTCATTTTTTGCTGCAGTTGCTCTGCTACTTCTCACATTATGTGAGAGTTTCTTTTCTATTTATGCTTATTATAAGCCAAACCCTTAATTTTGTTTTTTGTTTTGTTATATAGTTTTTACTAATATGGAATGTTAAGTTTTTCTGTTTTTTTTCCCATCATTTTCTATTTTCTTCTTTTCAAAATTGGTATTGTAATTTTTGGGTTTTGGAATGTTGTTGAAAAACAATACTAAAAACGTTGATTTGGTGGGTAAGCATAACTAACATCTCAGAATAATCAAGTCTTAGACTATGAATGAGACCAGTGGAACCGGTGGTTTATGTTGGTGCATGAATTAACACATTCGACAATACCGACTTAAACCAGAGAGATTGTGAATAAATCGAAAAAGAGAAGACTTCCATTTAAAAAAGGAGGATCTCACGAAAAATGGAAGGAATGAAAATTCAATCTTTAGATAATTAAAAGTTTAGCATATCCTTAAACTGTCTAAATATTGTATAAATAGAGGGATTTGTCCTCTATTCAAATCATCTGCAACTTAATATAGAAACCCTATTTTTCTTACATTGTTCTGAAGCAAAAGCCCTACCTTCGTTCTTAAGCAACCATGTTCTTCTTTTCATCTAATCTTTGGTTACTTTAGAGCGAAAGAAAGAAGTGAATTTATCTAATCCTTTAATATAAATTTATTATTTGATTTTCAGAATTAATAGTTTAAAAGTGGTTTGATAATTATATTACCATTCAACAACATTTTGCAAAGTGTAGTACACAAAATAACTTGATAACAAATTTATAAAATAGTAATATGTTCTAACAATACTTAACTACAAATGTTTCTTATTTTTTAGGAAACGCGGCACACGGCACAATGAGATGCTTTTATAGAAAAACTACAAAAGTGAAAGAAACACCTCAACATTTTTTCTTATAAGACTATTTTCTTGTAGTCTTTCTTTAAGACTTTCTTTCTTGTAGTCTTTCTATAAGAGCACCTCAACATTTTTTTTTTTTTAATAAGAGTAATTGTTTCTATCAAGAGTAGTTGAAGAAAAGTCAAAGAAACATCGCTCGCCTAGGCATTCATTATCCAATACGTTTAACGATTATTTAACACATTTTAAGTATAAGTATGATTAGATGTCAATATTGGTAGTTGTCATTACAGAAAAACAAGTCCAATAATATAAGCGTCCAGTCACTCTCAAAGTCTCAATCTCCTAAAATACTTCAACAAAACAAAAATGGCAGTTCCTAGTAAACGACGATCACCACCTCCACCACCGCCGCCGCCCCAGCTACCATTTGGACCGAAGCTTCCTTTCCCTCATATTATCATAAGAAGAAAAGCAAGAAGAAATTATCAACTACGACCGATGTTGACCTGGTACTTCCTCACCTTCATGATGCGCCAAAAACTCCAAACCCGAAACCAACAACCTGAAGAGACACGGGAAGAATGGGTGATTTGGATCAAAGACAAGATGGAGCAAGTAATGAGAGACGCCGCCACAACTAGCTGGGACAAGCTCTGTATCTACAGAGTTCCACTCTCCTTTCAAAAAAGCGACAAGAATTCCTACTTCCCTCACACTGTCTCTCTTGGTCCGTACCACCATGGGGACGAACATCTCCGACCCATGGACTATCACAAATGGCGTGCGGTCAATATGGTCATGAAACGTACCAAGCAAGGCATCGAAATGTATATTGACGCCATGAAAGAGCTCGAAGAGAGGGCTCGTGCTTGCTACGAAGGTCCTATTGGTTTGAGCAGTAACAAGTTCACCCAAATGCTAGTTCTTGATGGCTGTTTTGTTCTCGATCTCTTCAGAGGAGCCTATGAAGGATTCTCGAAACTTGGGTAAGCATGATTTAGCTTTATGCTAAACCGGACTGATTTCAGATCCGGTTGACTAAACTAAATGTTGACTTTCGTTTATTTCTTTTTTAACTTTTTTCTTTTTATCTTGGTGTGTAGCTATGATCGAAACGACCCTGTTTTCGCGATGCGAGGATCTATGCATTCGATTCGACGTGACATGCTAATGCTGGAAAATCAACTTCCTTTGATGCCAACTTATATGCCATCAACCAAAATCGAGAATTCGCAAGAAAACAACAATAAATTCTTTCACCCAATTGCTGACAAGGACAAGGAAGAGTTGCACTGTCTGGATGTTTTCCGTCGAAGTGTGCTCCAGCCTAGTCTGAAACCGGAGCCAAGGTTATCGCGTAGATGGTCCTGGAAACCCGTCGTGGCGGACAAGCGCCAACAAAAATTGCTACATTGCGTGACAGAACTAAGAGAAGCCGGTATAAAATTCAAAAGAAGAAAATCCGACCGGTTATGGGATATTCAATTCAAAAACGGTTGTCTAGAGATACCGAAACTACTTATCCATGACGGTAAGTTCACATTTTCGTTTTTATTAGTTTTAAATCATATTTTGCTTATATTGTTGTCGCCTAAGAATCAAACGTGATACCTATCTGCATGTTAATGATTTTGTACAAAACCAAATAGAGCGACATGTATTGGTTTTGTTCAGATTTTTCCCACAAGTCGCTAAAGTAAATAGACTGACATCAATTGTTGCCTATTTCACCAATTCGGAATGATTAGCCATTTAGGCGTATACATTATTTTTCCTAGAGAACCCCATGATGGTAAGTTAGAACTTTTATTTTATTTTCTTTCCTACTCTTTTATTCCTTCCTTTCCCACATATGTTCTCTTTAAAACCAAAAATTTATCTACAGAACCATCACATTATTAAAATTAAACATACGAACCTCTTTCATATTTATTGTAGGTACCAAGTCTCTCTTGTCAAATCTTATAGCTTTTGAGCAATGCCATATCGACTCAACCAAACAGATAACATCCTACATAATTTTCGTGGAGAATCTAATAAATTCTAACGAAGATGTTAGATACTTGCAATATTGTGGTATCATCGAGCATTGGCTTGAGAGTGACTCTGAAGTTGTGGATTTGTTCCACAAATTATGTCAAGACGTGGTTTTCGATCCCATTGATAGTTATCTATATCCACTTTGTCTTGGTGTAGACCGTTTTTACAGTCGTAAGTGGAGTCTGTTTAGTGCAGTCATATTACACAAGTACCAGCTCAACCTTAGAAGTCCTTGGGCATATTTTTCCTTTTTTGGTGCAGTTATTTTGCTACTTCTCACATTTTGTGAGAGTTTCTTTACTGTTTATGCTTATTTTGAGCCAAACACTTAACTTTTGTCCTTTTTCATTCAATTTGGAATGTTTGCATTTTCTTGTTTTTCAACATTTCCTATTTTCTTCTATCCAAAATTGGTTTTGGAATAATATTTTGTTGTTAAAAACAAGTTTAAGAAGGTTAATTTCGGTGGCTAAGCAATAATGGACATGGTTTTTTATTAGGGGGCACAAACAGAGTAACCTAATCGAACTCAAACTATATCCCTATGTACTCTCTGTCTCTCAATCTCTCTTGATTCTCTGTTTCAAGCACTCACATCTCTCTATCTCTTTGTTTTGGTTGAAAGAAAGTGAGAATTTTAACGCATTCTCTTGAACATGGCCGGTCCTGAACCTCATCAAAAAACATGTTTTTGAAATTGTTTTTGAAATTCTTCTGAAAATTTGTTTACAAAACGGTCTCAATTTTGTTTATTTTTTTCTAGTTGGCCTCAATTTTTAAAATCTTTTGAAATAACCTTAAATATTTTTGGGTGCATTTGGCACCCAAAATTCCAGGGGAAGCCCTGCTCTTGAATACCCTTTTGAAAAACCTTTTGGAATCATAAAATGCAGATACTTTCACACGGAGTATACAAATCCACACTTCATAGAATGATCAATAACTCTCATCAATACTGTGTTTGTGTTGCATCCTTCTATGAGGTTTAAAACTTTTAACACTCTGGTGTGTTTTTCCACTGTTGGATTTGGAATCATGTTTTAATTTGAATGAACAGACTAATTTCGACGCGGTAGTGGAGCCATTGGGTATATGTAAACAGAAGTACCCTGGAGGGAGAAGAGGATGCCAAGTTTTCAAAAGAGCTGTCTATGGAGAGCATCTCGTGAGTAAAGTCCAGACCAACTTTGGTATGTGATGGAAGACAGATATCTCTCACCTTCTCTGTACACAATCCACCAACTTCAGCTTCAAGTTTAATTCGTTAGTAATGTGCTTCTCCTCTTCTGTATTATTAATCGATACATATCGATTTGTTTAAAGAAAAAAAGGGTGTGTTTGTTTGTAATATTAGTTTCATAGTTGATTCTTCGAATGTCTGAGAAATCATATATAAAACTCACATCTATAATTTATAAAATAAAATTGTTATACAATAACTTTTAAAAAAAAGATTTGCATTTAATATTCTGGATGTACAGTTTGTTTTGTTTTGTTTCGTCTCCTAATAATTGTTAGTTTTACATGAAAAATGAAATCAGTTAATAGTTGAACTTTGGTAACATTTTTTTTCTCATGACTTTGTTTTATTTTATGTAGTTATTGAATATATATATATATACTACAAGCTATATATGAGAGTCGACAAATTTATTAAGAGTACATAGTTTTTCCTTTTTTAATGAGAGTTTTGGAGTTGAAATGCAGAAAAAGAATAAATTAATTAATCAAATTCAAATCTCACACGTTGGATATAGTATAAACTAGAAGCATTTATTAGAGTCTTTTTATAAGAGTTTTGTAGATTTCAAAATAAGCAAACACATGGCCAGTTCACAGCTTTAAGATTAGTTACAGCGTTGCTTTGACATTTCCCAATTTACGTCTCGCTCTCAATCTCTGGAAAAAGCTTTTAACCAGCAAAAACAAGGGAACCCCCAAAACATTGGTTTTAATTTATGCTCATACAGTTTTCATCAACAAAGAAATGTTGACTTCGTAATTGCAATTAAAATTGGTTTTAGACAATTAGTATACACTTGCAATATTTTTATACCTTGAGAAAATATAATGTTTTTGTAAGTATAAGAGGGATATTATTTTACTAGTGTATAACAAGAATTTATCAGGATTTTTTTTAACGAAGTTTGACTTTTTCAATCTCACTCGTTAAATATAAAGTATGACAACATTTATGGTGAGTCTTTTTATAAAAGAGTTAAAAGATTGAAGCTTTCTATATATATCTACATATATTTTAGCTTTCTTTATTTGTTACTTCGTTTACTCGAATTCATTACTCATTTCCTCTTGGTATAGCTTCAACCAACAAAATGGAAACTTTTGGTACTATTCCACCACCACCACCACTACCACCCCGTCTAGAATTACGACGACAACGAGCACCACCACCACAACCACCACCTCCACCACCACCACCACCACCACCTCCACCACCACGGTTAGGACCACGACTACGACTACGACTCCTACCACCACCACGACAACAACTACTACGATTACGAAAGCAACAGCCACTAGTACTACCTGAACCATTGCCATTACGACCACGGGCGATTCCTTGGCTTACTGGACATGATGTCAAAAAAGGAAAATCTTATGACAAGTTGAGAGAATACGTCGAAAATGTCCGTAGACAAAACGAAGAATCCGAACGTGTCGTTTTACCCAAAAGTATCAGCTATGAAGACCAAAACTTGGAGAACCAGCAAGACACTCGTTCTAAACCTGGAATAAACGAGGTGGTCGAAGGGAGCGGGACCAAACGACTTGAGTGGGTGATCTCAATAAAAGACAAGCTCGAGCAAGCATACAGAAACGATGACAGAACTAGCTGGGGCAAGCTCTGTATATACAAAGTTCCACATTACCTACATGGAAACGACAAGAAGTCGTATTTCCCTCAGACTGTCTCACTTGGTCCATATCACCATGGGAGACAGCAAACACAGTCCATGGAGTGCCATAAATGGCGTGCCGTCAATATGGTATTAAAACGTACGAACCAAGGCATTGAAGTGTTTCTTGACGCCATGATAGAGCTGGAGGAGAAGGCTCGTGCTTGCTACGAAGGTTCCATTGTTTTGAGCAGTAACGAGTTCACAGAAATGCTTCTTCTTGATGGCTGTTTTATTCTCGAGCTCCTCCAAGGAGTCAATGAAGGATTCTTGAAACTCGGGTTAGCGTGATTCAATTTCTTGTTTTTGTCAAGTTATCTTGCTAATCCGGTATGATTTTAAATCGGGTTATCTAAAACTACTGATTTTGATTATTCATTTTTGGCTGTTACGTAGATATGATCATAACGATCCAGTTTTCGCGGTTCGAGGATCGATGCATTCGATTCAACGTGACATGATAATGCTGGAAAATCAACTTCCTTTGTTCGTACTCAACCGGTTATTAGAGTTACAACCCGGTACACAGAACCAAACTGGTTTAGTGGAATTAGTGGTTCGGTTCTTTATTCCTCTAATGCCAACGGCCGAGACGTTGACCGAGAACTCGCCTCCAAGAGGCGTATCCAATGGAGAGTTGCACTGTCTTGATGTTTTCCATCGAAGTCTGCTCTTCCCAAGATCATCCGGAAAGGCAAATTACTCACGCGTGGCTGACAAACACCTACAACGAGTGATACCTACCGTGACCGAACTAAGAGATGCCGGTTTTAAGTTCAAGCTAAATAAAACCGATCGGTTTTGGGATATTAAATTCAGCAATGGTTACCTGGAGATACCCGGTCTACTTATCCATGATGGTAAATCTCCCTTCACCTTTTGTAAATAATACTAGTAGATTTTATTGCGCTCTAACATTTTCTTTGTCGAGAACATACATTATATAAATTTAAATGCGTGCTCATTAAGTAACGCAGTAACACAAACTACTAGATTAAATAAATGTCTTGGTGATCAAACAAAGTTTTATAAGTCATAGATATTGGTTATATAGCTTATCTTCAAATTATCTCGTGGTCATCAAGTAAAGCAACGGCAAAAATATATTTAGACAATGAAGCAATGAATGTTTTATTTTTTAACTGAGTTCAGTTACTTCTCAAACTTACAAGTCCACCCACTGTCCAATTTTTTGTAGGTACCAAATCTCTATTCTTGAATCTCATTGCTTTCGAGCAGTGTCATATCGAGTCGAGCAATGATATAACATCCTACATAATATTTATGGACAATTTAATAGATTCTCCTGAAGATATTAGTTATTTGCATCACTGTGGTATTATTGAGCACTCGCTAGGAAGTAATTCTGAAGTTGCGGATATGTTCAACCAGTTATGTCAGGAAGTGGTTTTCGACACCAAAGATATTTATCTATCTCAATTGTTGATTGAGGTTCATCGCTGTTATAAACAAAACTACTCCAGGAAGTTGAATTCTTTGAAAACGACCTTGATACTCAAGTACTTAGATAACCCTTGGGCATATTTGTCTTTCTTTGCTGCAGTTATTCTACTAATTCTTACATTCTCTCAAAGTTATTTTGCTGCTTATGCTTATTTTAATCCGTCTTCATAACTATTCTGTTGTTGTTTCCTTTCAGTTTGTAATGCTTGGTTTTTGTGACATTTTGTTCTTCTTCATCAAAACAAAAATTTCTATTGTAAACTATTTGCTTCGGACTCTGATTTAACACCTATGTCCTCGTTATTATGGATTACTATTTTATTTAGGAAGAAGAAATAATATCACATGATATCTAACTCTAGATTAACTGTTTTCTTGCAGTCAAAACTCATGAACTGGCTGGAAAAATCCTTGGACATACTTAGACTAAAAATATTTAAACGAGTTTTTTTTATTCCAACTGAGAAACCATGGATATTAAATACCCAAATAAAAAGTAGATGAGGTTTTTCTCGAGATTTTTCCCTATCTAAAATAGAGAGGGACAATACTAAATTTTCCTTTAAGTAACTAAAACACTTAAAACTTAAGAACGACCACATCGCACCTCTTGTGGTTGCTTCCATGCTTAAGCTCGTTCTGAGTCTTATATAATTAGAGTGTAAGAGGATCTTTGAAAGGCACAACACCGGTAACCTGAATGACCCTGATCGTCTTTTCGGTCTTGATCGATCCTAGGCGATTCTAAAGAAACAAGTGCAAGAAAAGCAATAACTAAATTTCTACACAAATTAACGCTAGAAGGAAGGGAGTATTAAGCTAATATACCAGGGGGAATGTCACCAAATGAGGATTACATATTCCTCCGAAAAGATTCACCATTTGTGTATTTTGATCAGATTTAGTAAAAAAAAAATCTCATGACTTTTTTCAGTGTACACAAATACAGCTTGGATATAAAAATTAGCACATTTTTCAATCTCGTTAAAGAACAATTACAGGAAGAATATGAGAATCTTTTTATATGAGTCTCCAGTCTTTTTTTTTTATGAAAGTTTGGAAGCTTTAGTCTCCACTCATTGAATGAATAATAAAAATATTCTACTAATAGTAGTCTAGTACTAAGCACTTATGAGTCTTTACTATGAGAGGTTGGGTGTTTGAATTTCATTTATAGAAAATTCTACAAGCATTTATGAGAGTCTTTTAATTTATAAGAGTACGAAGTCTTTTTATAAGAGTTATGTGGATTGGAAAATAAATAAATGTATGGCCAAATCACAGCTTTAAATTAGTTACAGCGTTTGCACTTAACATTTCGAAATTACAGCTTTTGCTCTCAATCTCCTGAAAAAAGCTTCAACCAGCAAAACCAATGGTTTTAGTTAATGTTCATTCCGATGGACAACCAATTATCATCAACAAAGACATGTTAACTTGGTACTTGCTCAGCCTCAAGCTCAGACAAAAATTTCAAACCAAAAACCAACACTCGGAACCGGTTCAAGATCCGAATCTCCACGGTTTACCGGAAGTTACCAGACCGAATCAAGACCAAAACGTGCAGAACCACAAGCAGTCTCATTCCGAGTCAGGTAAGGAGGTGGTAGAAGAGAGGCCAGAAGAGACCACAGGAGACAGTTGGGTGATCTCAATAAGAGACAAGCTCGAGCAAGCAGATAGAGACGACGACACAACAATTTGGGGAAAGCTCTGCATCTACAGAGTTCCACATTACCTACAAGAGAACGACAAGAAGTCCTATTTCCCTCAGACTGTTTCGCTTGGTCCGTACCACCATGGTAAAAAGCGTCTTCGGCCTATGGAGCGCCACAAGTGGCGTGCGCTCAATAAGGTCCTGAAACGTTTAAAGCAGCGCATTGAAATGTATACTAATGCCATGAGAGAGCTTGAAGAGAAGGCTCGTGCTTGCTATGAAGGTCCCATTAGTTTGAGCAGGAATGAGTTCACAGAAATGCTTGTTCTTGATGGCTGTTTTGTTCTCGAGCTCTTCAGGGGAACCGTTGAAGGATTTACCGAGATAGGGTAAGCGTGAATAAATTTTCTGGTTTTTTCCGGTTATCTACTATACTTGCTAAACCGGTCTTATTTTGGCCTGTATCTGAAAAGTTGATTTTTTTTTACTGTGATGACTGATGAGTAGATATGCACGTAACGACCCGGTTTTCGCGATGCGAGGATTGATGCATTCAATTCAACGTGATATGATAATGCTGGAAAATCAACTTCCCCTGTTTGTTCTTGACCGGTTATTAGAGTTACAGCTCGGTACACAAAACCAAACCGGTATAGTGGCACACGTAGCCGTTAAGTTCTTTGACCCGCTAATGCCAACGGGAGAGGCGTTGACCAAACCGGACCAGTCAAAACTCATGAACTGGCTGGAAAAATCATTGGACACACTTGGTGACAAGGGCGAGTTGCACTGTTTGGATGTTTTCCGTCGAAGTCTACTCCAGTCTAGTCCTACACCGAACACAAGATCTCTCCTAAAGAGATTGACTAGGAATACGCGAGTGGTGGATAAGCGACAACAACAACTGGTACATTGCGTGACAGAACTAAGGGAAGCTGGTGTGAAGTTCAGGAAAAGGAAAACCGACCGGTTTTGGGATATTGAATTCAAAAATGGTTATCTAGAAATACCCAAACTACTAATCCATGATGGTAAGCTCAAAGGTTCTCTTTTAATTCCTTTCCTACTTTTTATTCCTTACACATATATATGTTTGTATAAAAACGATATTTACCTATAAAATCCTTAAATTCCATAAACTTACAAATCCTCTCATGTTTTTTCTGTAGGTACTAAGTCTCTCTTCTCAAATCTTATAGCATTTGAGCAGTGTCATATCGAGTCGAGCAACCACATAACATCCTACATTATTTTTATGGATAATCTAATAAACTCTAGCGAAGATGTTAGCTACTTGCATTATTGTGGTATCATCGAGCATTGGCTTGGGAGTGATTCGGAAGTTGCGGATTTGTTCAACCGGCTATGTCAAGAAGTGGTTTTCGATCCCAAAGATAGTCATCTATCTCGACTGTCTGGTGATGTAAACCGTTATTACAATCGTAAGTGGAATGTTTTGAAGGCTACCTTGACACACAAGTACTTCAATAATCCTTGGGCATATTTTTCTTTTTCTGCTGCAGTTATTTTGCTACTTCTCACATTATGTCAGAGTTTTTATGCTGTTTATGCTTATTATAAGCCCAATTCTAAACTCTAGTTGGGGGTTTTTCCCATCAATTTGGAATGTTTGTATTTTCTTGTTTTTCAACATTTTCTATGTACTTGACCAAGATTTTGCATTGTAATAATTGGGTTTTGGAATAATTATGTTGTTGCAAAGCAATTTTAAGAAGTTTGATTTTATTAGGGGTGCAAAATTTGTAAACTAACCAACCCAATAAAAAGCTAACCTAATAACCTAACCCATTAATGGTCTCTTTTGTTTTTTTTTCGCTGGTCATGAAATGGATTAATCCATGTAAAAGGATTGCAATAAATTTATCACGAAAAATAATTTATCCAAAATGTATATGGAATAACGCATTTTTTTTACTTAATACACACATACTAATTTTTCAAAAGTGTTATTTATTTTAAAAAATCTAAACATGGCAAAAACAAATGTTCATAGTAGACTTATGATATTAAATTAAATGAGGGGACACATTTTGGACCACCCATAAGAAGAATATTGGAAAATGCAGTTATCTTATTCTCCATAGGAGTATTTTTTAAGGAGTGGAGAATTAGTCAATCTCATTCGTTGAATATATCACGAGAGCTTATTAATCTTTTTCCTATGGAGAATTAGTCAATCTCATTAGTCTTCTTATAAGAGTACGTACTATACGTTCTATTTGATGGTAGTTAGTATGTTTCCGTCCCACTTGTTTATATATATACATACTATTATGATATTTTCTATACTAGTTTGAATGTTTCAATCCCACTCGACGATGCATGGATTAAAACATCCAAACTACTTGTATTATGTACAATACCCTATTGACAAGACTTCTTTTATATTTTGTATTTATAAGAGTTTTGTATAGTTAGAAATAAACATAGCGTGGCCAGATTACTTCAACTCAGTTACATCGTTGCTTTGAGATTTGACAACTGCGCTATTTCTCTCTCTCTCGATCTCCTGAGGTTCAACCTACAGAAATTATGGTTTCGGTTTTGGATGGTCGGTCAGTTTCCAGCAACAAGAAGAATAGACGGTTTTCGCGGATAGTCCGTACTTATTATGGAATTATCAGGCGAGCCCGTCAACGCCAAAAGTTGCGGAATGACAAGGAGACTTACGGGGAGCTCGAAAATATCGAAGTGATAGAAGAGAAGCCAAGAGAGACACAAGTAGAATCGGTTGTCTCTATCGAAGACAAGAACGAGCAAAAACTTCGAGAAATATGGGTGATCTCTCTAAATGACAAGATGAAAACACTTGGAGACAACGCTACAACTAGTTGGGACAATCTCTGTATCTACAGAGTTCCACCTTACCTACAAGAAAACGATACAAAGTCTTACATGCCTCAAATCGTCTCTATTGGTCCGTACCACCATGGACACAAACATCTCATGCCCATGGAGCGTCACAAGTGGCGTGCGGTCAATATGGTCATGGCACGCGCCAAACACGACATCGAAATGTATATTGACGCCATGAAAGAGCTCGAGGAGAAAGCTCGTGCTTGCTACCAAGGTCCCATTAATATGAATAGGAATGAGTTCATAGAAATGCTTGTTCTTGATGGCGTTTTTATTATCGAGATCTTCAAGGGAACAAGTGAAGGATTCCAGGAAATCGGGTAAACTTGACTATATTTTCTGGTTTTAGCCAGTTATCTTAGATATTAATAAACCGGTCTGATTTCAGCTTTGTTATCTAAAGTCCAAACTATCGAGTCAAGGAACCGTTTACTATTTATAAGTTTTACCGATAGACAGTTTACTATTTATGTTTTGCTAAATAGACTAGTTATTAATGTGATTAATCAACGTTGAAAAGAAAAGAAACAAAAAAACTATTGACACTGTTCTTGTGTGCTGAATAGATATGCACCCAATGACCCGGTTTTCGGGATGCGAGGATTGATGCAATCGATTCGACGTGACATGGTAATGCTAGAAAATCAGCTTCCTTGGTCTGTTCTAAAGGGGTTATTACAGCTACAACGGCCCGATGTATTGGACAAAGTAAATGTTCAACTCTTCCAACCATTCTTCCAACCACTACTGCCAACGAGGGAGGTGCTAACTGAAGAAGGCGGGTTGCACTGTTTAGACGTACTCCGTCGAGGTCTCCTCCAATCTAGTGGGACATCGGATGAGGATATGAGCATGGTGAACAAGCAACCTCAACAACTGATACATTGCGTGACTGAACTAAGAAACGCAGGTGTTGAGTTCATGAGAAAGGAAACCGGCCATTTTTGGGATATCGAATTCAAAAATGGATATCTAAAGATACCAAAACTACTAATCCATGACGGTGAGTTAACAAGTTTTTCTTCTCAACTTTATATTCGTTCTTCACAAAGGTTTAACTAGTTTCCTTTCTTATCAATTATCATTAAGATCTTAGAATTTGACTCCTACCTCCTAATTATATGGGTAGGCAAAAAATACGTTAGTTACAAGTCATAATTTGATGTCTAGCTCCTGAAAACGGTATCTCTTGCACTCACATAGTCTAGTATCTTGAGTTTTTCCCTGTTTAATTTTCCTTTTACACAATCCAAATACATCAATAGAACCCCATATAACTCTTTAAACTTACAAAAGCACCATGGTCTCTCGTGTTTCTTGTAGGTACCAAGTCTCTCTTCTTAAATCTCATAGCTTTCGAACAGTGTCATATCAAGTCGAGCAAGAAAATTACATCCTACATAATCTTTATGGATAACCTAATAAACTCTTCTGAAGATGTTAGCTACTTGCACCACTATGGTATCATTGAGAATTGGCTAGGGAGTGATTCTGAAGTTTCAGATTTGTTCAACGGGCTAGGTAAAGAAGTGATTTTTGACCCAAACGATGGTTATCTTTCTGCATTGACCGGCGAAGTTAACATTTACTATAGGCGTAAGTGGAATTATTTGAAGGCTACTTTAAGACACAAGTACTTCAATAACCCTTGGGCATACTTCTCTTTTATTGCTGCAGTTACTCTGCTAATTTTTACATTTTGTCAGAGTTTTTTTGCTGTTTTTGCTTATTTTAAGCCACCACCTAAGACATAGGAGCGTAATTCTCACGTTTTCTCAGACATTCCAAGTTGGTATATTTTGTTTGAATCTCTCCAAAGTGCAGCATAAGAGCTTTTGAAATAGCTAGAAGTGTTGTTATTGCATGCGGAACATGGGGTCCTTCAGTATATATGTCACCCGAGGTAACCCTCGCTAGCTAAGGGATCTCTTCGACAAATAAAAAATTGATGATTGACGTGTAATGACTTTTTCGTTTTGATCTGTTTTGACCATGGCTTTGTTATGCCTCTGGGTCTGTTTTCTGGTTTGTCTTTTTAAACGTTTGGTTTCTTTGAATTTTCTGTGACCAAATAATTGCTACATTATTAACATTTATTGTTATTTTATTACTTTATAATGTTTGTTTGATTAAAAAAAAACATTTGAAAGTAATTGACAATGTTTTTGATAAATTACTTTCAATTAATGTTTGTGATTTTTTTTTTGTAATATAAATTTGTTACACAACCAACAAAAATATAGTAATGTTTGTGATTTCCTTTTTCTTTTAAAATGTTTTTTTTGTATTTTTTCTATTCAACATAAATATGAATATTGTAACATTTGGATTTTTTTCAAGAGTTAATTAAGTGTTTTGAAAAACATTATTAAAAGGTTGTGTTTGGTCTGTATTTGTTTGGAAGCCATATCCAGATTTTGGTTTTACTAGTAGAAGATTATGCGGTTCTTTTCAAAAGATAATGTTATGCTTGGCCATCCAATATACAAACCCGATTAATATAACATCCAATAAATATCAACACCATCTAATATATTATTGACACTTTATTTCTCAAATAATTTTTATTAATTTTTTAAAATTCAAATTATGGTATACACTATGAGGACATAAATAGCACTATATGTATTTGGTTTACTAAGTTTACGAGATATAAGAAAATTATATAAAGAAGTTGAAATAAAAAATTAAAATAAAAGAGGGGACACATTTTCAGACTACGCATAAGTTAAAAGTAAATATGTTGTGTAATAAATGAACATTTTAATCATAATTGAGTAAATTATATTATTAAGGATCAAGAATTCAAGACCATGTGGATTATTCATGTCATTGGCTTAGTTAATAATCAAGGAAACGCAGTTTTGTACTACTATCCTTTTTAAAATGTTAGCCTATTTATTATAAGAGTTTGGTATATGACCAGATTACAACTTTAACTCAGTTACATGTTAGCTTTGACATTTGACAATTATTGTCTCTATCTCTCTCTCGATCTCCCGAGCTTCAACATTGACGAGCAGAAATCATGGTTTTGTTTTCCGATGGTCGCTCAACTTCCACCCACAAAAGGTACAGACGGTTGTCATGGTTCGTGCCAATCCACAGTTTCCATGAAATTACCAGACGTGATCTAGGCCAAAACTTGCACAACCACGTGGAGACTTACGTGGAGCCCAGTAAGATCGAAGTAAAAGAAGAAAAGCCAAGAGAGACACGAGAAGAATGGGTGATCTCGATCAAGGACAAGATGGAGAAAGCACTTAGTTACGACGCAACAAATAGCTGGGACAAGCTCTGTATCTACAGAGTTCCTTTCTATCTTCAAGAGAACGACAAGAAGTCTTACTTACCTCAAACTGTCTCTATTGGTCCGTACCACCATGGAAAGGTACACCTCAGACCCATGGAGCGTCACAAATGGCGAGCGGTCAATATGATCATGGCACGTACCAAGCACAACATTGAAATGTATATTGACGCCATGAAAGAGCTCGAGGAGGAGGCTCGTGCTTGCTACCAAGGTCCCATTGACATGAAGAATAGTAATGAGTTCACAGAAATGCTTGTTCTTGATGGTTGTTTCGTTCTCGAGCTCTTCAAGGGAACAATTCAAGGATTCCAGAAAATTGGGTAAGCCTGGCTAAATTTTATCTAGTGATTTTTTTCTATTGCTTAAACTGTTGACTCTGTTGTGTGCTGAATAGATATGCACGTAACGACCCGGTTTTCGCTAAGCGAGGATTGATGCATTCGATTCAACGTGACATGATAATGTTGGAAAACCAACTTCCTCTGTTCGTTCTCGACCGGTTATTAGGGCTACAAACCGGTACACCGAACCAAACGGGTATAGTGGCAGAAGTAGCTGTTCGGTTCTTCAAAACACTAATGCCAACTAGCGAGGTGCTGACCAAATCAGAAAGATCGTTAGACTCGCAGGAAAAATCCGATGAATTGGGTGACAATGGCGGGTTGCACTGTTTGGATGTGTTCCATCGAAGTCTCATCCAATCTAGTGAGACAACTAATCAAGGGACTCCATATGAGGATATGAGCATGGTGGAAAAGCAACAACAATTGATACATTGCGTGACAGAACTAAGAGGCGCAGGTGTTAACTTCATGAGGAAAGAAACCGGCCAGCTTTGGGACATTGAATTCAAAAACGGTTATCTAAAGATACCGAAACTACTAATCCATGATGGTGAGTTAACCGGTTTTTTCTTCTCTACTTTTCTATTAGTTCCTCACAAATTTTTACTATCCATTATCTTTAAGATCTTACAGTTTGACAAAGAATATATTTGTTACCAAAACACTGTGGTCTCACTTGTTTCTTGTAGGTACCAAGTCTCTTTTCTCAAATCTTATTGCTTTCGAGCAGTGCCATACACAATCAAGCAACAACATAACATCCTACATAATCTTCATGGATAATCTAATAAACTCTTCTCAAGATGTTAGCTACTTGCACCACGACGGTATTATTGAGCATTGGTTAGGGAGTGATTCTGAAGTTGCAGATTTGTTCAACCGGTTATGTAAAGAAGTGATCTTTGATCCAAAAGATGGGTATCTATCTCAACTGTCTCGTGAAGTTAACCGTTATTATAGTCGTAAGTGGAACTCGTTGAAGGCTACTCTAAGACAAAAGTACTTCAATAACCCTTGGGCATATTTCTCCTTTTCAGCTGCAGTTATTCTGCTATTTCTCACATTCTTTCAAAGCTTCTTTGCTGTCTATGCTTATTATAAGCCACTCTCTTAGTTTTCATTTTTTTTTTTCATTTTATTTACAATATTTGTATTTCTTGTTTTTTCAATATTTTCTATTCATAATTAAAAAAAAAAAGACGTTGTAAAATTTGGAATTTTAAATAGTTAATGGATTGAAAAAGGTTAATTTCGGATATTTATTTGGACTGCATATCCTAGACGTAGTGAATATTAAGAAGTAGTAAATATTGTTCATTCATTGAAAAAAAGAATGAAAAAAAAAACACTAAACAGTATAGTGATAGACATGGTTGTGAGAACTATGGATTTACAAATAGTTGTCATTCAAAAGAGTAATGTGAATAAACTTAGTGGAATAAACAAAAACAAGAACAGATGATCAAGACAGCGATTAGAAATGTTCGTCGGGTCGAGGCTGATTAGGTTCCATTTGCTTGGAAATGGGGTTGCACGTCTGAACACTATTTTTTGGTACGTCAATTTTTTAAGGCATAAGATTTTGAATATATCTTAAGCATAAAATATAATAGATGACTTGACTTTCTTGGAGTCTTTTCGGTTTGCAATTTGCATGTCTGAATACCATTTTTGGGTGGTCGAGTTTTTTTTTAAGGCGTAAGATTTTGAATATTCCAAGTCTTAATATATAATAGCTTTATAAAATTAGTTTTTAAGGCATGTCATGAACACTATTTCTTCGAGTCTTTCTATAAGAGCACCTCATTATCCATTCGAGAATGGTGAAGTCGTCAGTCGTGCCATGTGCCGAGTTTCCCATGTCTACGGTTGATAACACATCTTAATTGAAATTATAAACTTGCTGTTTTCTAATTCGTAGATTTTTTTTCTTTCATATGGATAATTCAAGTATCAATCATTGTCAATAATGAATAACGCATTATATAGTATATAGTATTTCTATAAGAGTACAACGCATTTTCATTTTTTTTAAATAAGAGTGAATGTTTCAAATAAATATCTCACTCTACGAAATATATATATTACATTAAAGACTTGTAATAAAGTCTTTCTATTAAGAGTAGTGGAAGAAAAGTCCAAGAAAACATCGCTCGCCAAAGCATTATATATCCATTACGTTTAAAGATTGTTTAAGACATTTTAATGTATAAGTATGATTAGATGTCAATCACTGGTTGTTGTCATTACAGATCAAATAATATTGCGACCAATGACAGCTTTAGTTCAGTTGTTACATATTTGCTTTTAGACTTTTTCTATGTCACTCTCAATCTCCTAAAAACCTTCAACAAACAAAAATGGCAACTCCTAGTAAACGACGACCACCACCTCCACCGCCGCCGCCTCCTCGTCTATTGGTGCTGCCACCACTTCCACCGCCACCACCACCGCCGCCGCCCCAGCTACCATTTGGACCGAAGCTTCCTTTCCCTCATATTATCATAAGAAGAAAAGCAAGAAGAAACTATCAACTACGACCGATGTTGACCTGGTACTTCCTCACCTTCATGATGCGCCAAAAACTCCAAACCCGAAACCAACAACCCGAAGAGACACGGGAAGAATGGGTGATTTGGATCAAAGACAAGATGGAGCAAGTAATGAGAGACGCCGCCACAACTAGCTGGGACAAGATCTGTATCTACAGAGTTCCACTCTCCCTTAAAAAAAGCGACAAGAATTCTTACTTCCCTCAAGCAGTCTCGCTTGGTCCGTACCACCATGGGGACGAACATCTCCGACCCATGGACTATCACAAATGGCGTGCGGTCAATATGGTCATGAAACGTACCAAGCAAGGCATCGAAATGTATATTGACGCCATGAAAGAGCTCGAAGAGAGGGCTCGTGCTTGCTACGAAGGTCCTATTGGTTTGAGCAGTAACAAGTTCACCCAAATGCTAGTTCTTGATGGCTGTTTTGTTCTCGATCTCTTCAGAGGAGCCTATGAAGGATTCTCGAAACTTGGGTAAGCATGATTTAGCTTTATGCTAAACCGGACTGATTTCAGATCCGGTTGACTAAACTAAATGTTGACTTTCGTTTATTTCTTTTTTAACTTTTTTCTTTTTATCTTGGTGTGTAGGTACGACCGAAACGATCCCGTTTTCGCGATGCGAGGATCTATGCATTCGATTCGACGTGACATGCTAATGCTGGAAAATCAACTTCCTTTGTTTGTCTTAAACCGGTTATTAGAGCTACAACTCGGTACACAATACCAAACCGGTTTAGTGGCACAATTAGCGGTTCGGTTCTTCAATCCGTTGATGCCAACTTATATGTCATCAACCAAAATCGAGAACTCCCAAGAAAACAACAATAAATTCTTTAACCCAATTGCTGACAAGGAGAAGGAAGAGTTGCATTGTCTGGATGTTTTCCGTCGAAGTCTGCTCCAGCCTAGTCTAAAACCGGACCCGAGGTTATCGCGGAGTAGATGGTCCAGGAAACCGCTGGTGGCGGACAAGCGCCAACAACAACTACTACATTGCGTGACAGAACTAAGAGAAGCCGGTATAAAATTCAAAAGAAGAAAATCTGACCGGTTTTGGGATATTCAATTCAAAAACGGTTGTCTAGAAATACCAAAATTACTTATCCATGATGGTAAGTTCACACTTTTTAGTTTTTATTTATTTTTACGTTCCTTCGTATGAGTTTCATTCAAATCATATTGTTTACACCTCACTTATATTGTTGCCTAAGAATCAAAATGTGATACTCTACTGCATATAAATGATTTTGTACCAAACCAAAAAAATTTGTGACATGTATAGGTTTTGTTCACTTTTTGTTCCCATAAGTTGCTAAAGTACATAGACTGACATCAATCGTTGCCTATTTCATCAATTCATAATGATTTTGCTATTTAGGCATATACATTTTTTCCCGCCTAGAGAACCCTCATAATTCCTTAAACTCACAAAAACACTATATGGTCTCTCTTCGTGTTTTTTGTAGGTACCAAGTCTCTTTTCTCAAATCTTATAGCTTACGAGCAGTGCCATATCGATTCAACGAACGACATAACATCCTACATTATCTTCATGGACAATCTAATAGATTCTGCTGAAGATATTAGGTATTTGCATTACTATGATATCATCGAGCACTGGTTAGGAAATGATTCAGAAGTTGCTGATGTCTTCAACCGGCTATGTCAAGAAGTGGCTTTCGACCTCGAAAATACTTACTTATCTGAATTGTCAAATAAGGTGGACCGTTATTATAACCGAAAGTGGAATGTTCTGAAGGCAACCTTGAAACACAAGTACTTTAGTAATCCTTGGGCATATTTCTCTTTCTTTGCGGCAGTTATTCTGCTACTTCTCACATTATTTCAGAGCTTTTTTACTAGTTATCCTTATTTTAAGCCACCTTCTTAATTCTCATTAACTTTGAATGTTTGTTCTTTTTTTACCTTTTTTTTTCTTCTTTCTGTTGAGTCTTAAAGAAAAGAAAGATTTTACTGTATTATTTTGAAGCTATATGTTAGACCTACGGAAGAGATTATTCAGTTCATATATTGGTTTCATTTACTTATGTTTTTATAATTGTCAACGTAAGTTTTGTTGTAATTTAATTAACCAAAAAATGTGTGATGTAACCAAATGAGTAACTCCTAAACCAATTCGAACCTTGGGTGATTTGGCTCGCCTATTATTCACAAATATGCATAATATTGGTGACTACCAAAGGTATGTCGAGTAAATGTGACTTTGGGTTGATGATCTTAGGCTTGATCCGGGTGGGTCTTCTTGGCGCTCTAGTTGAATGGTTCGGTAGTTTTTGTTTTCGTCTCGCCCATATGTCTTGAAATATGTAACTATCTGGTGAGTCTTCAATTTAGGTCGGGAAAAATCTTCATTTGGTTGGAGGATTTAAGTTTTGTGTGCTTTGGGTGAGCCATCATGGACCAACTTCAATTCGGTACGGTGATTTATGATTCCAGCTGGATAATTACTCTTTTAAGGATATATTTCTTTGTAAATATCCAATCGTATGCCAGTTTCTTGATCGGAACTTGGTTTGCGCCAAAATTCTTCTTTTTGATTTGGTTAGTTTAGTTGATGCTTGAACCGGTTGGTCTGGTCAACTCTGGGTCTTATTTGGTTCTGAATACTTCTGAATTCTGATGTCCACATCATCAATACTCTACTGCGAAAAAAAGAATCAACATTTTTTTTTTTCAACAGGTTGTTGCAAATTCTCGTCTCAAAAGTCTTTTGCAATATGTTGCTAATAGCAAAAAAAAATCAAAAGAAATCAATTTACTAAGATCGTTCTGCAAAGAATTTCATCATTTACAATTCCTTTTTATCACCCAATTTGCAACAGATTTTGGCGATTTTTAACGGAATTTTTTTCTTTAAGGCTCTCATAATACACCATTGAGCTAGTGACGGACGAGTGTTTTTAGAGTTCTTTTTCTAAAGATTTGTAAAATCAAAACAAACAAAACGTGGCCCGTCAAGGTGTTATTTAACAGCTCAAAAGTTTGACAAAGTTATAGTTGATGTTGGTGTATGATTAGATATTCAAACTTATTAATGTGTGTGCTGTGCACAGATCTATCATTTTGTTACATCTTAGTTTTACAACATTTTTTCTCTCTCAAAGCTTTAACCAACAAAAATGGTGCGTATTCTTTCTTTTACACCACCGCCTCCTCCACCACCACCACCATCGTTTAGATCAATTCCTCGTCCACCACCACCACCATCTTTTAGATCAATTCCTCCTCGGCGGCATTTCTTCAAAAAGAAAAGCAAAAGTCTACCACCACCACCACCACCGCTACCGCCAGCACGACCATTTGGACCGATTCTTCCTTGGCGGTATTCTGTCAAAAGAAAAAGAACTAATCGACCACAACCGTCTACGATCCAGAAAGACATGTTCACATGGTACTTTCTCACCCTCATGATGCGCCAAAAACTCCAAAAACAAAACCAAAAACCCGAAGAGACACGAGAAGAATGGGTGATCTCAATTAGAGACAAAATGGAGCAAGCACTTAGAGAAGACGCCACAACTAGTTGGGACAAACTATGTATCTATAGAGTTCCACAATACCTTCAAGAGAACAACAAGAAGTCCTATTTCCCTCAGACTGTCTCACTTGGTCCGTTCCACCATGGCAACAAACATCTCCTACCCATGGACCGTCACAAGTGGCGTGCAGTCAATATGGTCATGGCACGTACCAAACACGACATTGAAATGTATATTGACGCCATGAAAGAACTCGAAGACAGGGCTCGTGCTTGCTATGAAGGTCCTATAGATTTGAGCAGCAACAAGTTTAGTGAAATGCTGGTTCTTGATGGTTGTTTCGTTCTTGAACTCTTTAGAGGAGCTGATGAAGGATTCTCCGAACTAGGGTAAATATGATTAAATTTCTTGTTATCTAATATAATTTTAGTGTATCATTTCAGATCCGCTAATTAATCTAAACCGTTGACTTTCTTATGATTTTGTTCTTGTTTATGTAGATATGATCGTAACGATCCAGTTTTCGCAATGCGAGGATCAATGCATTCGATTCAACGTGACATGGTAATGCTAGAAAATCAACTCCCTTTGTTTGTTCTCAACCGGTTATTAGAGATACAGCTTGGTAAACGGCACCAAACCGGTTTAGTGTCGCGATTAGCAGTTCGGTTCTTTGATCCACTAATGCCAACCGACGAGCCGTTGACCAAAACCGACGACTCGCTGGAACAAGATAAATTCTTTAACCCAATTGCTGATAAGGACAAGGGTGAGTTGCACTGTCTAGATGTTTTCCGTCGAAATCTACTTCGGCCTTGTTCGAATCCGGAGCCAAGGTTATCACGAATGAGATGGTCATGGAGAACTCGCGTGGCGGATAAGCGCCAACAACAACTGATACATTGCGTGACCGAACTAAGAGAAGCCGGTATTAAATTCAGGACGAGGAAAACCGACCGGTTTTGGGATATTCGATTCAAAAACGGTTATCTCGAGATACCAAAACTACTAATCCATGACGGTAACATTTCAAACTTTATTCCCAATGATAAAGAACATGAATCATAATGGATATCCATCTTCATATACATGGTTTTAAGAAAATCACGTTTTACACACCAACATGATTTTTTTTTTTCTTCGAATTTTATAATCATAAAACCAAAATTTCTCCGCAAGTTGCCAACGTAAATGAATTGTCATCAATTATTCGTTATTGACTACTTCAGAATGATTTAAGCAATAGCTACAAAAAATACACTTTTTTATACAATCGTTTAACTCCTTGAGCTTACACATATACCATGGTTTCTCGTGTTTCTTGCAGGTACCAAATCTCTCTTCTCGAATCTTATAGCCTTCGAACAATGTCATATTGACTCGAGCAACGATATAACATCGTACATAATCTTTATGGATAATCTAATAGATTCGTCGGAAGATGTTAGGTATTTGCATTATTGTGGTATCATCGAACATTGGTTAGGGAATGATTATGAAGTTGCGGATTTGTTCAACCGGTTATGTCAAGAAGTGGCTTTCGACCCCCAAAATAGTTATTTGTCACAATTGTCGAATAAAGTTGATCGGAATTATAGCCGAAAGTGGAATGTTCTGAAGGCGATCTTAAAACACAAGTACTTCAATAATCCTTGGGCATACTTCTCTTTTTTTGCTGCTCTTGTCCTGCTAGTTCTCACGTTATTTCAGAGTTTCTTTACTGCTTATCCTTATTTTAACCCACCTTCTTGATTTTCATTATTATTCAGTAGTTTCCTTCATTAAACTTGGAATGTTTGTAACTTTTTTTCGAGCATTTTTGTTTATTTTATTTTCTATTGTATTGCAAAAATAAAATCAGAAACTAAAATTAAAATTTTCCAGCATTTTTATTTAATCTTATTTTTGATTGTTCACATGTCTTGAATCTGATCATGACAAGGTGTCTGTGGTAGCATGAAAGTATCGCTGTGACTCGGTAGGTCTAGGGGGGACGATGCCATATATATATTAACAGTTAGCTTCATAGGAGGTGAGACACTGAGACAGGTCAGAACAAATATAGATTACGTCGATAAAACGATATCGTCCCAAGAGACATTTTTGCCGTCGTCACAACCAAACTAGTTTACCATCGATGCTTAAACTTGTAATTGCATTTCTACACTAGTTTAGCACTATATGGTTACCAAATAGTTATATTAAGTTGTACACCTCTTTAAAATTTCTTTTGATTCACCAGTACGTCTCCAGCCAATGATGTGGTATGTTCAGATTTGAATATGTTATCGGAAATTAAGACTACAACAATGTTCCAAAACATTAATGAGAATGACCATTGTCTATTGACGGATATTCCAAAGTTTGACTCACTTTCCAAGATGACGAAAAATCTCCATAACACTCGATGTATTAAGACTAAAGAGTCTAGATAGTCAATTTCACTTTTGTCGAATGTACTACAGTAATTTAAATAAAATCATATAAAGGTTTGATTGGGTGCAATCAAAGAAAGAAAAACAAGAGGAATAAAACAGTAAAAAATGGGAAGTGATCACTAGAGGAAATATTTTCCACATTTCTAACCTAAAGAAAAAGTTTCTTCTCATTTCACTTTTGTGTTTTGGGTTTTCCATGGAATAAGAAGGAAACATTTTTTTACCTTTTTCTTACAGTTGATAAAATTAATGTGAAAACCTTTTCTACTATTCTCTTTTACATCATAGATTAGTCTTCGGCCACACCCTAGAGTTTGGCTAATGAAAATAAGCACAAAAAAAACTGTGACCCGTCAACCAATATAGATTCAAAGTTTGTTGAGCAATCATCATCCATACGAGAAATGGTGAGGTCGTGCCATGTTCCACACACTAGCTGTGTAGTGTACATGTTCCGTTATGCTCTCACTATATTTTTATTTTCTATTTTTCTTATTAATAATTGTTGCTCGAGATATAAGAAAAATACCATAATGCACCAAATACCCCATAGAATATCAATAACAACGATGAAATGTGAATTTCAAGATGTGACACAAAGAGCAAAAAGGAAAAAAGGGAGAAGAAAAAAACCACTAAAGAAGAGATTTTATTTTGTGCTTTTATCGTTTAAAATTGCCCAAATTCGACAAGACAAATAATCTTATCTTGTCCAACGACTCTCATATTCCCCATACGAGCGTTTCTAGTATGGTTGCGCAATGACCTTACCCTTCTTTGATGCGTTAAGGATTCGTACTCAAACCAAAACGAAAGGGTATATCAAAATTCTATTATCTATGGATAATGGTCGGATATATGGTAAATTATAGAACACAAATGCATATTTTCTATTCTATGTTACCCTTTTAAGCCGCACGATTCCAAATTAATTTGTATATTTTAGTAGTTAAAATAATTAGGTAAGATATATAAACTTTTAGTTGTTACTTTTTTCTTCAAAGATATTAATATGTGTGTGTGTGTGTTTATAAATATCTAATTATGGTTGTTGTCATTACAGATCAGTTGGGTCCATAAGTACAATAAGTAACCAATTATATCTTCAAATCATTCACATATACTTCCTTCTCTCTCACTCCCTCATTTTCTTAAAAAAGCTTCAAGCAACAAAAAAAATGGTGGCTGTCTTCTACAAAGACATGTTGAGCTGGTACTTACTCACCCTTAAGATCCGCGAAAAACTCGAAACACAAAACCAAGAATCCGTATTGGTTAATCAAGATCAAAACCTCCCCGGTTTACCCGAAATCACCAGATCCGATCAAGATCAAAACATTCATAACAACCAGCAAACTCAATCCGATCCCGCTATCTACGTAATCAAAGAGAGTCCAAAAGATTCACGAGACGATTGGGTGATCTCGATCACAGACAAGCTCGAACAAGCACATAGAGATGATGACACAACACTCTGGGGTAAGCTCTGTATCTACAGAGTTCCATATTACCTTCAAGAAAACGACAACAAATCGTATTTCCCTCAGACAGTCTCGCTTGGTCCGTACCATCATGGTAAGAAACGGCTCCGGTCTATGGACCGTCACAAATGGCGTGCTGTCAATAGAGTCTTGAAACGTACGAACCAAGGCATTAAAATGTATATCGACGCCATGAGAGAGCTAGAGGAAAAGGCTCGAGCTTGTTACGAAGGTCCCTTAAGTTTGAGTAGTAACGAATTTATCGAAATGCTAGTTCTTGATGGTTGTTTTGTGCTTGAGCTCTTTAGAGGAGCCGTTGAAGGATTCACTGAACTCGGGTAAGCCTGATTTTTTCAATATCTGGTTATTTCCGGTTCTCTCAAATAATTGTTAAACCGGTCACAATAATGTTTTGTGTAGATATGCACGTAACGATCCAGTTTTCGCGATGAGAGGATCGATGCATTCGATTCAACGTGACATGGTAATGCTTGAAAATCAACTTCCTTTATTTGTTCTAAACCGGTTATTAGAGTTACAGCTTGGTACACGGAACCAAACCGGTTTGGTGGCACAATTAGCAATTCGGTTCTTTGATCCACTAATGCCAACGGACGAGCCGTTGACTAAATCTGGCCAGTCAAAACTCGAGAACTCACTGGCAAGAGATAAATCCTTTGACCCATTCGCTGATATGGGTGAACTGCATTGTCTAGATGTTTTCCGTCGTAGTTTGTTACGGTCTAGTCCTAAACCGGAGCCGAGGTTAACAAGAAAGAGATGGTCTCGAAACACGCGTGTGGCGGACAAGCGCCGGCAACAATTGATACATTGTGTGACGGAACTAAAAGAGGCTGGTATAAAATTCAGAAGAAGGAAAACCGACCGGTTTTGGGATATGCAATTCAAAAACGGTTATCTAGAAATACCGAGGCTACTTATCCATGACGGTACGTTCACGTTTTTCACATTTTTCTTCTTTTTAACACATGCCCCATATGTTTACAATTTATTTTTCTTTTGTTTGAGTAAAATGTTACAGTTTTTTTTTCTTATCCATCACCTTTTTAATTCATCAAATCCATATAAATTGATATTTTCTCGTTTGTATTGGTTTATATGGATTGACAAAGAATATATTAGTAGGAATCATGATGTATTGATGTGGTATGTTGCATAAAAATGCTACTTTGGAATATAAGAAATGTCATCAATTGACTAATTCAGAATGATCTAAGCAATGGAAAAGAGTATGTGTTTTCAGATTGGCAAAAAGTTTAGATAATGAAACAAATACATTTTCTCAACAAAACAACTAAATGTTTATAATAAGTAAAGCCATCCTCGTATGTTTTTTTGTAGGTACCAAATCTCTTTTTCTGAATCTTATAGCTTTTGAGCAGTGTCATATCGATTCGAGCAATGATATAACATCCTACATAATCTTCATGGACAATCTAATAGATTCTCACGAAGATGTTAGCTACTTACACTACTGTGGTATCATCGAACATTGGCTAGGGAGCGATTCTGAAGTCGCGGATTTGTTCAACCGTTTATGTCAAGAAGTTGTATTCGACACCGAAGATAGCTATTTATCTAGGTTATCGATTGAGGTTAATCGTTACTACGATCATAAGTGGAATGCTTGGAGGGCTACGTTGAAACATAAGTACTTCAATAATCCATGGGCAATTGTTTCTTTCTGTGCTGCGGTTATTCTACTAGTCCTCACTTTCTCTCAAAGTTTTTACGCTGTTTACGCTTATTATAAGCCACCTTCTTAACCTTATAACTTGTTTTTCAAAGCATTTTTTTGTGTGTTATATTATACATATGTACTAGATTTTAACTTGTGGTATACCGCGGGACGATTTATTTTTAAAAGTAATATATATTAAAACTTGTAAATTTTATTAAAATAATAAATTAAAGATTTAATCCATATTGAAATTAAATTAAATTAATTAAAATTTAGATATCAAATCTTATATGTTGATTTTGATTGGCTATTATTTTTGAAAATTAATAATGTATTTCGTTTTTTAATTAATTTAATTAATTAAATTAGTATTTGACTTTTTAATCCTTAAATACATAAATTAATTTACTCTTTAAAATTTTATTTCTAATGGCATCCCTATGTAATTACTTACAAAAATTAAGATTACATTTAAAATGTATTTCCCAAATTATATAGTAGGATATGTAGATCGTTTGTGATTACATTGACACGTCACGCACTTACGCCCACTGGATTACCAAAACTGGGCCTTTTCGATATCTATAAGGCCCAGACCAACTAGGATTCAACATAATGTGACCATATAGGCCCAATGAACGAAACACAAAATTCTGACCGGCAAGAGCGGGGGATGATAAAACGGGAATTGATCGTTAATCTCCGCACGTTCATCGGAAATTTCGTACGCTGCTGCTCTGAATCAGAATCAGCTCCAATCTTCTTCCTCCTCCATTGAATCTCTTTTCGCTACGGAAAAAAACTCGAAGCTTATCGTCCTGCATTCTCCGGTAATCAATGTCTACTCTCTCGTTTTTTTTCTTTTTCTTTCGCGGCCGATGCTTTGTCGAATTTGGAAGCCTTGTTTCATTTTTGATCTGCCTCTGCTAGATGATGCACTTGATTTTCTGATTTGAGAGATCTAGTTCCATTGAATTTGGCGTTGAGAGAGATGTGGAAATGAATGCGACCTTTGGATTATAGCAATGTGCACTAGTACGGTCTTAGATTCCTTATCCTCCGAAGCAATTTTGCGTATTCAGTGCTATTTTCAGATGATTATAGAAGCGAATTTAGCCAAAACCTTTAGCTGGATATTGCTTATGTATAATGTGGGAATTTGGAGTCGTTTCTGTATATTCTGCTAAGTGTTTGATTAAATGAGAAACTGGACTCAATACTCAAACGTGAAATTGACTTTTTTTTTTTTTAGGTTTTCGTTTTCTCGTAAAGTAAGGCTCATCGTTGTCTGAGCTAGCGTTGGATTGCTAAAATGGAAACTGATCCTGCTAACTCTTCATCGAAGTCTCCAGCTGTAGTATCTGAGAAAGATGTATTGATTCCTGAACCTTCTGAAAATACTGTGGGCGTTGTACAAGATCCTGTGAGCGCT
Source organism: Arabidopsis thaliana (assembly GCF_000001735.4). NCBI lineage: Eukaryota > Viridiplantae > Streptophyta > Magnoliopsida > Brassicales > Brassicaceae > Arabidopsis > Arabidopsis thaliana. The sequence continues at coordinate 18,583,809 of NC_003074.8, read as the reverse complement.
GAAAGAGAAGCTCATGAAGACTCTATTAGTACAGAAGCTTCTGTTGCAAAGGTTGATGATACTCAAATGCCTGCTAGTTCTACCGGCTCTGAACCTTTAAGTAAAACAGATGATATAGTTCCATGCCCACCAGGTTCCTCCCCACGCGAATCACCGCCGTCTATATTTTCTTCTTCTGGTCTTTCTTCTTGGGCCAAAAGTTTTAAATTCCAGCAGCAAGATCCAAATCGTACAGATTCTGGGATGTCAGCTTTCACAAGATTCACCTCTGAACTTGGTCTGCATTTGCCAACGAAAGGGTCTGAGGAGGTTGGTGATTCTAGATCATCAAACACACAAGTTGGTGGTGCTTTTGAGTCCCTCACAAAAGCTGTGGTTGATTCATCTCGTGGTGCCGTTAAAGCAATGCAGGTGAAAGCACGCCACATTGTCTCTCAGAACAAAAGAAGATACCAGGTATGGTAATGCTGTCTTTCTGCTTTTGTTAGATTCTTTGAAACTGAGGCACCTTATAGTCACAACAGCTTGTTGCAGCACACTACCCTATTGTAGTGAATGGGCCAAAACTAGCAGTTGTTTATTTTTATGAGCTTTCCCTGCTGTCTAGTGTAATGCATCGATTAGATTATAGTATATATGTATGCCCTGATCAGTACCACTTACATCTCTGCTTTACATGGCACCTGGTGCAATCTTCAGGAGGGGGAATTCGATTTGGACATGACATATATAACTGAGAATATAATCGCAATGGGGTTCCCAGCTGGTGACATAAGCTCTGGTCTTTTCGGATTTTTCGAGGTAAATAGCTTGGTCTGGTTTGAAATATAAGTTCCCCAGCCAGTTCTTTTCTTCTCTTAGTCTTGAGTTTCTCATTGACAAATGTCATATTCAGGGACTATATCGTAATCACATGGAAGAGGTGATAAAGTTTTTTGAAACTCATCATAAGGTAACCATTGGCACTGACTGGAAGCCTCTTAAAGAGTTTTTGACAACTCACTAATTCTCATAAGATTCACACCAGTTGGATTTGATAAGACACTGCAGCCCAGACATGTAGTGGTTACTTGGTTTATGTTTGATCATATTGGTACATACCAGAACTCTAAACCTTGCCCCCGATATGCAGGATAAATATAAGGTCTACAACCTTTGTTCAGAGAGATTGTACGATGCTTCAAGATTTGAGGGGAAGGTATATACAAACTCTAGCACTTGATATCTCAGACCATATATCTTGCAGGCAGTTTCTGTGGTTGTCATTGTTTTTAAAGCTAGTGTTTATAGACCTCTTACAGTGTTTGCTTCATCGCTTGTCTGATTTCCTTTTCTTCAGGTTGCATCTTTCCCATTTGATGATCATAATTGTCCTCCTATCCAATTGATACCATCGTTTTGTCAAAGTGCATACACATGGCTGAAGGAAGATATCCAAAATGTAGTGGTAGTTCATTGTAAAGCTGGAATGGCAAGAACCGGATTAATGATTTGCTGTCTTCTTCTATATCTCAAGGTGACACTTCTTAAATGAAACAAAGTCTTGGCTGATGCACGCATTCCTCCTCTGTAAGACTCTTGTGACAGATCTTACTGGTAACTCCATTGCAGTTCTTTCCTACAGCTGAAGAGGCTATTGATTACTATAACCAAAAGAGATGTCTTGATGGGAAAGCTCTTGTTCTCCCAAGTCAGATTGTAAGTTCTGAGCTCACACCAATCTTTTAATGTGCTTATTCGATTCTCCCTCATCCTATTAAACAAGCTTTCCTGTTTCCTTCAGCGATATGTCAAGTACTACGAACGTGTTCAAAACCAATTTGACGGGAAAGTTCCACCCGAGCGAAGGTATGCTTTAGACATATCTGACCAATCAGGTAGTACGATTTGTGGTTGATATTCATATATCCCTAACCAGAGAATAAACATTTATGTAGATGCATGCTCAGAGGATTTCGCCTAATCAACTGCCCTTACTGGATTAGACCTGCCATTACGATCTCCAACCACACTGGTACAAAGCTAGTTTCTTCTCATCTTTTGAATATTCGCATACGTTTGAAAAATGCTCATTTTCTTCTATTGAACAGATATACTTTTCTCAACAAAGAAACATCAGAAAACCAAGGATTTGGGGGTAGGCATTGTTCTCCTTGGTTCTTCTCTCTCTCTCTCTCTTTCATCTGGTGTTATAACCGCAACTCGTCTTGACGTATAAACTTGTGTTTGTGGGTTATAGCCTGAAGATTTTTGGATAAAGGCACCCAAAAAGGGAGTGGTTGTCTTTGCAATACCTGGTGAAGCTGGTCTAACAGAATTAGCCGGCGACTTCAAAATCCACTTTCAAGATAGCGATGGAGATTTCTACTGGTAAACTCTCTTCTTCCTTCACAGACATCTTCCAAATCGACAAATTCACTAACTTTTACTGTTTTCTGCACGCAGTTGGCTAAATACTACACTGACTGATAACAGAACAATGCTGAAAGGCAGTGACTTTGATGGCTTTGACAAGGTAAAAGAAATTTTCATAGCCTTATAAGATCTAAGAAACAAACCTGGTTGCTTCATCCCTGGCGGTTTTTGCAGAGAAAACTGCCTGCACCGGGTTTCCATGTCGAGATCGTAATGATAGAACCCGACAATTCACAACCAACAAAGTCCAAATCTGATTCCACCCAACAACAATCTCAAAGCAGCTCCAGTGCTGATTCCAGCAAACTTAAGTCTAATGAGAAAGACGACGATGTATTCTCTGACAGTGATGGGGAAGAGGAAGGAAACTCTCAGTCTTATTCAACTAACGAGAAAACCGCAAGCTCAATGCACACAACTAGTAAACCTCATCAGATCAATGAGCCACCAAAGAGAGATGACCCTTCCGCAAACAGAAGTGTCACAAGTTCATCGTCCTCGGGTCATTATAATCCAATACCAAACAACTCATTAGCAGTTAGTGATATCAAAGCTATTGCTGCAGATGCATCGGTCTTCTCCTTTGGAGATGAGGAAGAAGACTATGAAAGCGACTGATCATGAAGACTCAGATTTTATCACACTTATCATACACACACAAGTATATTGTCTCTGTTTCCCATTATAAAAGAAACAATTGCAAATTATAAAAAAAAAAACTAGTCATTGAATTTTGCCATTGATTGTTCAAATATCTGAAAAAACAATTCATTGAATAGTTAATCTAATCCTAGGTTGCATCATTCATCTTGAACCATTTTACGGACATATATACTAGCTCTTGATCCTGAACTCAGCTTAATGATGACCACTTTTTGTGGCAAACCCAATGAATCCTAAAAAAAAAAACATAACACACAAACTTATTTCACTATCGATCAAGATAGTTGCGGATCCAAAAGCAGAGATACTAAAATTATACCGTCATTTCGATTCCATCAATGTGTTCAAATGCTTGATCTGCGTCTTCTGAACTATGGAAAAGAGCAAATGCACAATAGTAACGTCCCTGTGTTTTTGCTTGCTGCCAAAAGAAAAATAGCTGAGGTCAGAGAAAGGTTCTATGTTCGAGAGACTTAGAGAAAGTACATGGTTTTGATTTCTCAACCTTCACATCAAGTGTAAACTTTCCAGAAAGAACTTGCTCAAGCTCTTCAGATGGCACATTGTTAGGGATTTTATGTAGAAAGAGTTTTGCTTTCTCAACCTCCAACATCTATGGTAAAAATGCAGACATTTGTTATTGTTGGAATTTATGATAAAACTGCATGTTTGGTAATTTCAAACCTCTTTAGATGGTTTGATTGTTGTGTCAACTCTTTTCTCTACAACAGCAAGTGCAAGTTTCATCGCAGCTGATGCGTCATGTACACAATCATGAGGAACACCGGTCTTTCGGACTTCGTAACCCAAAATAGACTGGGAAAACCATTTCAACAAATGAAAAAAAGTATTGAAAATGTTATCTTTTTGTGATGTTCATCTCAAGAGTAGAGAAACACGTAATAGACTTACCTTGCAAAGGTTGTTAAGTGAAGGTCTTCTGAGCTTTCGTGTATTCGGATACTTGAATACAAGTGCGGTATCGATTACTTTAGGATGATCTATCTTTAACACTGGCATCAAAATATGAAAATAACCATAAACTTGTTAGCGAAAAACTTACAATTACAAAATCCTCTACTGGAAACTTTATGCTTACCTTCCAAATCTCTGTTTAAACTGTGACCAACCAAAATCGTACCCGTAGAAAGAAAGGGCTGCAAAGTTTCCTGCACATTTTTCACAAAGTTAACAACATAACAACTATACGTTTCTGCTGTGAAGATAAAACCAATAGAAAGACTCTACATGGTACCTGTATATCTACCACAGAGAGACTAGCATTTTCGATATCTTCAGCAGTAATCCCTGTAATGTCTGTCCTATAGTCAACAACAGGTTTGTTCGGTTTCACAAACTCGTCAAGAATCACCTAAAGCCATTCAACATTTGATAACCCTCGTCAAGAAAGCAGGTCCATTGCGAAAAGACGAATCACTAAAGCATAAAGATTCTCTCTAAGCTATACCTTTAAATCACGGTCTACAACACCAACTCTAACTAAACCCTCAGTCCCATCTTCACAAAGAACCATCTCACAATCAACAGCTACCATGTTAGTTGATTCCATCACCTTTTTCATCTTCATTCCAACATCGGATACAAACCAGTCCTGCTTAAGCAATTCAACAACTCTTAAACAACCGCATAAAACACGTAACAAGAACTCATTGTTTAGGAGAAGGAAACAAAACCTCTGAGTATGGCTTGAAAGAATAGTCTAACGAGTAACTCGGATGCTCAACTGTCAATCTAACTAGCATCTGTATTGCCAAACAACAACATCTTAAACCTCACTGCAAACATATTCCTATCAAAGAACGAGATATAACAAAAGCATCTCCCACCTGCTCAGGAGTGTCTTCATCTTGGGATTCTTGCTTCAAATTTTCAATCAGAAGATGATTGGCGTGACATTTCAGAAGCTTAGCAGCAAAAAAGAACAAAACTTTAGTGGCCAAAGATTACAATCACATTGTGTATTTCTTCAGTTTCACTTACTTGCAAATCTTCTTTCTTCTTAAAAGTTGTCAGAAACTGAACCAAATCTTCATGAGAACGCCTCGAAGGATCACTTGGTGAATCAGCATTTTTGTCGTAAACATGTAAAAATTCCTTCCAGTTTCCATTTTCGCCACGCAAATCTCGACTCTGCAATAGCTTCACCAACTCGTCAAGCACCTATTTTAACGGAATGGTTAGTTACAGAGAAGCTAATTCGACTCCACAAAAGTGGGAATTTTGCCCTGAGAAATTAAAGAAAGAAAGAAAGAAAGAAAGAGACGAACTTGTTTCTCGGCGGTGGCTAGTTTAAGCTCCATAGTACGGAAACAATGGCGGCTCAACGAGTTTTTCTATTTTATTTTATTAGCTGGGAGTGAATTTGGCATAAACTGTTTGGGGAAGAAGAAACAGAGTTTAGGGTTATATTCTCAAAATATATAATTAACTGGATTATATTTTATTCTTAGGGGTTTTTTTATATATAATTTTAACTATATTGTATGCTTAAATTGTGACATCTTTGACTTCAATGTAGTAACATCTTTACCATTATTTTAAGAGGAATTATTTAAAATTTGCTTAGAACATCTCTCCCATTTCTTCATAAACATTTTTTATTTTCAATATGGAGTTATGGAGTTGAGTTTTTTCCCAACAAACTGGAGATTTCAAATTTTAGTGTAAATTTGAAAAAAGAAATCTCCAAATATGAAGAAAAAATATTAAGATCTCTAAGTTAGAAAGGGAGATGGATTGGAGCGAATAAAAATGTAGTGGAAATAGAAATTTAATTTTAGTCATATTGTTGTATTAAACCTGATCTGAGGTTCCATCGTCATTTTTTTCTTTCGCTAAATTGTAAATATTTTATAGATAATTAAAACAGTTTAGGTTACAAACATAGAATTTGAAAATATAGATCCATGGAAAAAAAAGAGGTTACATCATCATCGTAAACCATTTTATGGACTTAAAAATAAACTTCATAACTTAGACGCCAAAAGACAATGTGTTTCTGTGACAGCCCAAATGAATCCTGCAGAAAAGCAAAACATAACGCAACAACTTCTTATAGCATAGTTGACTCTGTTTGCTACCTCTATTGAGAGAACCTTTATTGACTCTGTTTCAATTACATTTAAATGATGATGTTCACAAAGATTTTTTTTATTCGATTTGTGTTCTAATACTGTAATTGTGTATATTTTGCCAATGATTTGTATCAAAAACAAATGTCAAACAAAATACCAAAAATTAAGGATAGAAAAAAAAAAACTTAGCTTAGATTTATTAATCAATGTTTAAACAGATTCAGAAATGCCAACATTATTAAAAAGCAAATTTAAAAGAAGATTTCAAGCCTTCAACCAAACCCACCCATCTTAAGCCATTTAACGGACATAAAATGTAGATATTGAACAAGAAATGAGTTTCTGTGGCAGCCCCGATGAATCCTGAAAACCAAACACAAAAAAAAAAAAAAAAAAAAAAGTTATTTCATCACTTTTAATTATTATTGGACCATTTCAAAACAAATCAAAAGATTCTATAATACCGTCTCTTTGTATCCATTAACGTTCTCAAATGCTTGATTTGCTTCTACTGAGCTTCCAAAGATAACAACTGCACAATAATAACCTCCCTGTGTTTTTGCTGGCTGCCAAAAAAAAAAAAACCGTATATCAAAAAAAAAAAGTTAAGATTTAGAGAAAAGAAATAGATATATGGTTTAAACTCAACCTTAACATCAATTGTAAAGTTTTTGGGAAAAAACTTTAGAGCAAGATCTTTCTTCAGCTCTTCAGATGACAGATGGTGAGGGATTCGATGTAGAAAGAGTCTTGATTTCTCGGCCTCCACCATCTATTCAAAAAACTTGTAAACATTGTAATTGTAATTTATCATAAACAAGTTAGCTAGGTAAATATTTGTTGTCACCTCTTTAGTTAATGTGATTGTTGTGTCAACTCTTTTCTTTATAACAGCAAGTGCAAGTTTCATCGCAGCGGCTGCATCGTGTACGCAGTGATGAGAAACACCGGCCTTTTGGACTTCGTATCCCAACACAGACTGGAAATTTATTTATTTTTAGAAAGTATATATTAAGAATGTTAACATTTTTATGTGAATACCTCAAGAGTAGATATAGACTTACCATGCAAAGGGTATTAAGAGAAGGTCTTCTTAGCTTTCGTGAATTAGGATACTTAAATACTAGTGAAGTATCAATCACTATGGGATGATCTATCTTCAACACTGGTAACAAAATACTCATGATTTTAGACAAAATTCCAAATTAAAATTAACAAGGACTCTACTAGAAAAGTTTTATTTACCTATCCAAGTCATGGTTCAAACTGTGACCTACCAAAATTGCACCAGCAGAAAGAAACGGCCTCAATTTTTCCTGCACAATAAACATAACATCTTGAAGTGTTGTCTCTTGAAATAATAAAATAAAGAAGAAGATTCTATATATAGATTTACCTGAATATCCACCAGAGAGAGAGTGGCTTTTTGGACATCTTCAGCAGTAACTCCAGTAATAGCTGTCCTATAGTCGACCACAGGTTTGTGTGGTTTCACAAATTCGTCAAGGATCACCTAAAGACATAAAAATTTGATCACCCGAGTCATCAAGGATCCAATAAAAGACACCAATAAAGAAATCAAGATTCAAAATCTCAAAGTATCTATACGCAATACCTTTAAATTGCGGTCAACAGCGCCAACTCTAACCACACCCTCTGTCCCATCTTCACATAGAACCATTTCACAGTCAAGAGCTAGCATTTGGTTTGGAATCATCACATTTGACATTTTCATTCCAACATCGGATACAAACCAGTCCTGTTTAGCAATTTAAGAAGTCTTAAAAAAAAGCGCATGAAATATACAAAACTTGGATATACTATTAAACATCAAAAGACTATTGTTTAAGAAACCTTGGAGTATGAATGAAACAAAAAGTCGACATTGTATTGCGGATTCTCATTGGTCAATCGAACTAGCCTCTGTACAACCAACAACATTTTCAAACATATTACGGTACAAATTATACAAACATATTCCTCAAAAACATGTTTTGATAGATTTCCAACACACCTGTTCAGGAGAGTCATTAGCCGGAGATTCTTTCTTGAACTTTGCAATCATGAGACGATTGGCTTCGCGGAGACGCATAGCCTTAGCATAAAAAAACAAAAAAATAAAAATAACCAAAACTCATTAATCACTACAATAAAGTTATAAGTGACATTGTGTAACATATCTTCACTTACTTGCAAATAATCCATGGGACCAATCAATTTTTTTTTTTTTGAGTTGGCTTTTTCAAGTGTATGTGTTTTAAGATTCTATAGGAACTTTACGTGATGATGTTGATATATATAGAGTTTGGTGGCTTCGAAACTGTTTGAATACTCCACTTAATTGTTCATTGTTGACCTCACTGAAGTGTATGTAAATTAATTTAAGAATGTAAATGTGTGAATTTTGATTTTCAATGAAAATTGGGAAACAGCACGGTTTGATAAGAAACATCCTTTAACCAAAAAAAGAAGAGATAAATATCGTAAATCATATACTATTTGTTTTCTAAAAATAAGGTTGATACAGACGCAGCAGTAACAAATCACATATGTTTTCTTATACTATGTAAAAATGATAGTAATGTGACATTTTATAAGAAAGTAACAAGTTATCAGCATATATAATTTTGTTATCAGAGAATATTTTGGAGATCTTTTAGTAAACAAATATATCAAGTCTTCTTTTTCTAAAAGTATGAACATCAATTGTCAATTATGCTGCGATTTCCAAAAAATAAAATAAAAAAAATTTTAGAAAAACAAAACGAACTTGTATTTTGGTCGGTCAACCATTTTGGTTTGTATTACCTAGACATAATAAATATCAGAATTTAAACATTTATATATATATATTGCTTTTTAGTTTCACGATAACAAAATGTACTACATAATTAGCAGTATTGTGGAAAAATAAAAATAACACTTTTCAATATTTTGAGTAGTGTGCGTTCCTTAACTTGAAATTGAATGATCAAGGTCTTGGTTTTTAAAGCTTAATTCTAAGAATTTATTGTTATAAGAAAAAGAATTAGAGATCAACTATTATTACTACTTACTAAGTTTTTCCATTTCACTATACAAATTTAAAGATCAACTATTTTATGATTACATGAAATATTAATAAAATAAAAGTTAGTAATAGTAATAATCTTATGCCATGAAATATTTTGAAAATGAATTGTGAAGATAAAATAAACAAACAAGAAATAATAATACAGAAGTGGGTTTTGTTCTGAATGCACAACGAGTCAAAGACCCTTGTTTAAAAAAAAAAGTGCAATCAAATGGAACTAGTAGCTTCACTTTGAGACCATCTTCTCAACGTGCAAGCCACCAAGTTCCTTCCTGCAAGTAACCCTAACTTTGTCTTCAAGATAGCTAACCCTAGCCTACCACCACCTGCAACTCCCAAACCACCATCACCATCAATCACTGGCGGAGCCTCCTCCTCAACAACCGTCTCAAGAACTCTCTGATCACCACCATCCACCAAACCCACACCATTGGTTTCATCATCATCCATACTCACCACCAATGTCATCCTCCGTTCACGCAACCATTCCCTAACTTCACCTGTAACCAAACTACATTTCTTCACCTTCAGTTTCACCAACTTAGGACAGCCTAAAGCCAACGCCTGGACCCCTACATCTGAAATCAAACATCCCTTGATACAGAATTTCCTCAACGTCACACATTTCTCCGCGATACAACCAATCTCCGCATCCCCAATCGTACCACTCCCACAAAGAGCTAACCGTTCAAGCTTCTTACAGTTTGAAGCAATAGCAGACAAGCTCATATACGTCGCATCAACACCGATAAGTACAAGCTCTTGCAAATTCAAACAGTGCTTAGCTACAGACATCAAACCTTGATCACCAATCCTCTTAACCCTCCAACCATCAATATGAAGCTTTCTCAGTAACTTACATCTCTCAACAACACTAGCTAAACCTAAATTCGAGCAATCAGGAGTTTTCACTATATGCAAAGTCTCTAAATTCGAACATTTAGATATACCAAACAGTCCAATATCAGTCACTTGAAGCCTCTCTAGACGAATCTCAGTTAAAGAACTATTCCCATTTCCATTCATTTCAAAAACTCTATCCCAATTACCTAAACAACGAATGATTTTAACTTTCTTCAAAGTTCTAGTAGCAACCAAAGATCCAAACACCTGACCATTAACAAGCTCCTTCAAAAACACAGATCTAAGTGAAGCAGACAAACTCAGCTTTATTGGCTCAGCCAATTCATGAAGTCCTCTGATTCTCTTCAGAGATAACTCCTCAAGAACCTTACAATGCTCAAGCATCGCGTTTATTCCCTTCGCACCGAAAGTACAAGAGCCACATGATAATTTCCTCAAGCTCTTACAGTTTCTAGCGAACGATTCCATACCTAGATCTGTTATCTCTCGACAACCACGAAGCTTGACTCGAATCAGATTCGAGCAACGAATCGAGACTATGAATAAAGCTTCATCGCTTAAGCTAAAAGATCTCCGATCACAACGAAGAGCGAGCTTTGTTACGGAATCGAATCGATTGAAGATACATGGTAAGAAAGGGAGAATCTCAGATTTAGCGTCAAGTGATAAACGGTGACGATTCTGTCCGTCGACTAATAGCCACCGTTTGGATACAAGAGAGCATCGTTTCCGATCTCCGGCACTGAGAAATTGAAAGATATGAGCGAGGCAATCGTCTGGTAGATTTGCCGTGAAATCGTAATCTCCGTCTTCGAAACCAATCGATTCGCAATCGAGAAATTCCGGTGACCATAGACATAAAGAAGTATCGCGTACGTTTGGTTCCGCCGGAGACGACGGAGCTTGGCCCATTGTTGTGTGGTTGAGTATTGGGTAAGGTTCGGTTGAGTCGCGAGTCACCGAGTCACACACGACTCGTGAGTTTTTTTTTTTTTTTCAGTATCTTTCGTTTTTAATGTTTTTTCTGCGGACTGTAGTCAACAACTCTCACCTTCGAGGCCACCATTTTTTCTCATACGTTTGGCCCAATGGGCTTTATTCCACTAATTCGTTGCTTTCCTTGAGTTTGACCTTCAACATAGCCATGGTCATTTTCTTCCATTGTAGTGCTCAGTATTAATGTACCGGAATATTCACTAATGGGCCATAAAGGCCCAATAATGATATTAATTTGATAATTGACAAAACCATTGGTTTTTTTGGCTTCTTCTAAGTTCTATGTTCTACTTCTAAACTTCCAATAGTTTTGGTTTCGGATGCAAGTACTACATTATTGAGAACACTAAGAGCAACACATGACTAATTTATTATGGGATAACTATAAAGTGAGTTTCATAAATGGGGAAGCAAAGAGAAAAATATGGAGTAGTATTTGTGGTAAGAACATTTGTGAACACTTTTGGGAAATTGGGTGGGTTTTGCTGGAATACACTGCACTATATGGTTGAACTTGAAAGTTGAATCCATCTCTCCACATCTCGCTTAGATTCTTGAGCCATCCAAAGTAAAACTAATACTATTAATACTATTAAAAAGCATAGTTGATAACTTTAGATAATACAGTAACATGATTTTTGAAAGATTTTTTTTTTTCAAATAGCTAGATCTCACATAATATACATTTCAACTACCAAAATAAAATAAAATGATATACGAATCTAGAAGAAAGAAAGAGAGATCTACTCTACAATGTTAGTGGAGATCAAATCAAATGTGGATATATGAATAGCTATGGGTTTTTTTTTTTGCAAGACTCCTCCTCTGCTAGAGTATTTGACTTGAAAGAGGGTAAAAAATTTCGACTTGGTTTTCAAATATTTGATGTTCTTTAAAGTTATTGAAGAACTTTTTAATCCGATTGTTTCTGGTTTTACGTGTTTTTTTTAATAAAATTGAGACTAACGGTGAAAAGTATTTAAAAAAAAAATTGACCATGTTTTGAAAACGATTACATTTATATCCATTTATGAACATTGACCTTTTTTTACAACAAAGACTCCACTATCATTAAGTTAAAAACAGAACATTGACGTTAAAATGGATGAGTATTTTGGAGTGGATAGACATAGGTTACGCTTTTACAAATCACATGGCCTCATTTTGTCAAGAAACTGTTTCGATACGGTTGAAAAATGGTTGGAGTTAGTGACCAAGTTACACTCTATCGGAAGTTCGATACTCTGCCTGGTTACACTGGTCACCCTGATGTTTAGAACTATATCGCCTTTCGAAAACTCTGAAAGCAAACCAGCACATGTCACCAAAATATATTTCTTTTGCATACAAAATTTTAGAATTCAAAGATTCGATAAAAACAAGTTATGGAAGAAAAAAAAGTTTACCAAAAAAATATTGACCATTAAAATTTTAATTATAACAGAAAATGTTTTAAATTTTTAATTTTTTGGAACAAGTCTTTTTTTTTTTTTGGAACAAATCTCTATTTTCTATTTGTTGTAAAATGTTAGTACTTTTTTGAGAAAACAAATGCCAGGCAGCTGTAAGTAACTACAGTTTCAATTTGAATTTAATTTTTGGTTGCTTTAGAAATTCACCCATGCTTCAGGCTTCAGCTGTGCCTCTGTCGTGGAGTTACAATTTGATCAATTCTTTTATTGTCATATGTAATTTTGTATAGAATATCAACATTTAAAAATAAAGCCATGGCCCCATCAACAGCCTGTTTTCACTTTTACCATTTAATTCTATTTTCTGAAAATGTAAATAAATGTTTAATTTGTGGTAAAATAAAAAAACGCATGTTTCAATTCTCTACAAATGTGTTTTGTATTCTTATTTTTGTAGATACTCCAGTTAAATGACTATAGAACTGCAAAATTTCGTTAACAAATTAAAATCATTACAAATATAAGGGATATACTTATATTTATATGTTCTTTTGCTTGTCTCTTCTTTTCCAACCGAAAATTATAGCAAGAACAGTGATGAGTGCTATAAACGGCTAACTTGTTGGGGTTGACTCAAAAAACTAAGTAGAGATTCAAAGGAATTCTGACACACGTAGTCATTTGTATATTGGTGTCTTAATACTGTATGCATTATTATGAACTGGTGCCAGTAATTAGGTTGGTGGTAATGATGTTAGATTGTGTAATAATGAGAACGTACCAAAATGATGGAAAATTATGAATATCTCTAACAAATTTATTTGGATTGGAGTAAAGGTATATAATGTTACCTCTTACCTAACATTTTATCATCATGCTTAGTTGCTAACTATCCAAATTGAACCAGCATCACTAAACCATTTTTCTAGAAATATGAATTCATCAAAGAGACTGAAAAATACTCGCCACTATACATTTGATCAAAAATATAATATTTTAGTGAACAAAATTACGAAACGCAAATTTGTTTTATTGTTTGTTATCTTTACATGTAAAATGCAAAATTAATTAGATAATGCAAATTATGTTGTGTTCTGAAAATGTAAAATGCAAAAATATTATCTTACACATTTTGGAATGTATAAACATTACTCTATCTTTTATTTTATGTAAAGAAATTGTGAACATGTGAGTGGTAAGCAGTTTTCTAACACAATTGCAAATTGACATGATTGGTATTTAATCTATTACGGAATTCATGTGCAATTTTACCATTTCACAAGATAGTAAGTTACTATTTACTACTACCTACTATTATTATATTCCAATTGGTTACACACAAAAAAAAAGACACTACACCAAATAAATCAACTTTTCCATTTAGACTAAACCGATTTTTTTTTTTTCAAATCATATTTAACCGATCTAATTCGATTTCTAAACCATATATATAAATAAACAATATGCTAACACAATTTCATGAAAACATACTATATTGACTTGCACCAAACAAAAATCACTTAATGAACAAGAAGTGAATGTATTAGAGCATCTATAAAAGTAAGAAAAGTTTCTAAAAAAAAAAAAAAAAAAATTTTAGTCAAAACAGATATATTAATTGTTATTTAATACTTGAACTAATAATACGATGACAGCTGTCCAATTTAGATGAGAATAGTTTTTCAAAGTTTTTCCTACGAGGAACTCAATTCTCCTTCTCTTTTACTTTTTCTTTCTTCTCTCTTACTTTTTTTTTTTCTAATTTTTTTTTTTTGTTGGGTATCTCATTGAGATACTCCCAATAAAGATGCTCTTAGTTTTACTTTTATTGTACAGGAGTATGAACTTTCAACTATATATGAACCTATGAAAGTATGAAGTAAGACCGTATGAACAAGACTAAGTTACCATGTTATGTCCTTTGACCCAGTATGAACTAAGTTATTCACTGTATGGACTATATTAGGTGCCACTCCATATAGTCTTACATGTTATGAACAGGTAGACCAAAAACTCATGGGACTTCTTATGTATTTTAAAAAAAGGAAAATGCACAAAACACTATAAGGGGAATAGGAGCAAAGCTAGGCAATACATTTAACAGCAAATGGGTGACACCTAACATCAAATAAGTTTATTATAAATGAAATATTATGTGTACACTTATATCTTATAGTATTAGTGGTAGAATTAAAGAAACAAGAGGTTAGAGTAGGAGATCGAAAGTTAGCGTACGGCGTTGGTCTCTGGCAGACAAGACGCCATTATTAATTATGACCCAAAAACCTTCTTCGATCTAATCAATTCACAACACAACACTTACACACACATCCTCTTATTAATCTAATCAACTTCATCTTGGTTTTTATTATTTGTCATTTAAACAACAATACCCTCTCACTTCTTATCTTCTAGCTTCTTGACCCATTAAATAAAAGGTTACCGTCCGGATTCTTGGACCATTATTATAAATAACTCTTGTCTCCTCTAGATTACAACCTTTATTTCATTATCTCTAATTATACTCCTTTCCTTTTACTCTCTTTTTGTTATATAAAAACTTGTTCCAAAATTTAAGAGTAAAACAATTGAAAGTTTAAGTTCTATAATATATATATATATACATGTTTAATATAAGAAGTTTTTATATAATTTTATATTACTATTGTATTAATGGTAAAAACTGAAAAATGGTATCGTAACAATGTATAAAATCGCAAAATTACCAATCTAATGGAACATATTGTAGACCTATTTGGCCATTACACATCAACAAAAAAAACATAATAGAACAAATGGAATATTTTTTAAAAAGACTATGAACAGACAACATTTTAAAGCGATATGATAAGGAATTTCTTTGTTTTTCTTTTTTATCTTTTTAAAAGATAGTATGAAATGTGTAAGAAATGAGAAGTCGCTATTAAACTTTGTACAAATCTCAGACTCTCCCGCTTGTTACCAATGGCCTCTTCCTCTCGTGATTAACTTTTCCCCATTCCTTATTTATTTGTCTTTTGCTTTTTCATTTTTTCAATTTTTTTTTACCACACATTGCTTTCTTTCACAATCGATAAAGATCATCAATATATATACTATGTGTTAAAAAAAAGTAACAATTGTTGCTTTGTTAACCGCGTCTAGGTCGATAGGAACGCAGTAAACGTGACAACAGGATCATTCACTCTGCTTATAATAACACTTTTACTACTATAGATGTAAAATATGAAATTATCTTTCAGTTTACTATTGAGTACTAAATATTTAAACAGAAGCTTAATTTATTATACATTATGTTTTGTACTACTAACTATAATGTTTGTTCCACAACTATTATAAATAGACTCAGTTATATGTATAAGTTGCATTTATGTATCTTGAACGTTAAAGTTTGGTACAACTTTTGTTACGAGTACATCGAATACATTTACATTTTAATCGGCTTTTTTGGGTCCTCAGTCTTTAGATTTTTTAGCATATAAAGCAGTGAGAATTAAACTTGAAATGCTCATCAAGATCAAGCTATTATATTTAAAAATTAACTTTATAGGTTACATAAAGAAAAATTAAGTAACGTAGTTTACTAATAAAGCGCAAGCGTTTTAACAGAACGAGGTCCTTTTTTCCTAGTTAATTATGTTTTTGTTTTTTCTAATGTTTATGTCAGCTCGTTGACCATATAAAGCTTCCCATTCGTCCACGTGGATTTTCCTCTGACATATATGACCCCACGGGTGATTTTATATGATTATATATATCAATTTGAATCTTCTTTTTCCGTATATCATAAATTAATTCACCAAAAAAAAAAGTGAAAAATTTGCTACTAATAAATTACGATTAATAAATCTTTAAATCGAATAAAAACACAATGACAGTGACTCTACACATTACGATATTTTCAGAGTTTATGTAAAATTATGTTGTATTAACCAAAATCAAAGTACTAATGACGAAAAAAAAAAAAAAAAAAAAATCTTTTCACTTGTAATCATCGATGCTTGAAACCGAAAGGTGACAAATATAATTAATGGTCAACGCATTTATCCACCACTGAAACTTCCACCACCACCTCATAAGCGCGTGAATCACACGCTCTAACAGAGAGTATCTTTACTCGCATCCAACGAACAGGGATCAAAAGCGTGTAACTACACATTCAATAAGCACGTGAGTATAAGCTTTTTTGTAAATAGTACGTATGTTTTTAAAACTAAAGATTTTAATTAATTCATAGTTATGATTTCAATTTATAATTAATTTATGGAGATAGGAAATTAATTACAAAAGAAAAGATTTTTCCATTTCTGTGAATAAAACAAAGAAGAAGTACGGTTTCATTAATTTTCTCGCGCGCCAAACATCCGAATATTAAAAGACAAAATAAAAGCAGAGAGAGAAAATAAAAATAAAATTAAAAAAAAAACATAAAATCTTTTAATAAAAAAAAAGAAAAAAAAAAGAGGACAAGCGTGAAATAAAACCCTTCACTTTCTTTGGCATTTGTCTTCACTTCTTTTATCTCTCTTTCTATCTCACACAGAGTGAAGAATCCAGAGAGTCTCTAATGGCAGAATGAACAAAGGAATTAGCAATCATCTTCTTCTCGGAAGAGAAAAATCATGGCTTTAGAAGAGGAGGAAGAGAGTCAAAACGCACCGTTTTGTGTTCTTGATGGTCTTTTCTGTGAGGAAGAGAGTGAGTTTCACGAACAAGTAGATTTGTGCGACGAGAGTGTTGAAAAGTTTCCTTTTTTAAATCTGGGTTTGTCTGATCATGATATGTTGTGGGATGATGATGAGTTATCAACTTTGATTTCGAAACAAGAACCGTGTCTTTATGACGAAATCTTAGATGATGAGTTTCTGGTTTTGTGTCGTGAAAAGGCTCTTGATTGGATTTTTAAAGTGAAATCTCATTATGGGTTTAATTCATTGACGGCTCTTTTAGCTGTTAATTACTTCGATAGGTTTATTACAAGCAGGAAGTTTCAGACAGATAAGCCATGGATGTCTCAGCTTACTGCTTTGGCTTGTCTGTCTTTAGCTGCTAAGGTTGAAGAGATCCGTGTTCCTTTTCTCTTAGATTTTCAAGTAAGTTTCTCACTTTTTCTCAGATTCAATTTTGTGAAATTGCAGATTTTTGAGACTTGTGTTTGGTCTTTTTGTAAGGTGGAAGAAGCAAGATATGTCTTTGAAGCTAAGACTATACAGAGAATGGAGCTTCTTGTTCTGTCTACTCTTGACTGGAGGATGCATCCTGTGACTCCAATCTCGTTTTTCGATCACATTATTCGACGATACAGCTTTAAATCTCATCATCAATTGGAGTTCTTGAGTAGATGTGAATCTTTATTACTCTCCATTATTCCTGGTAATGTTTACCATTAGGTTTAGATCTCTTGAATCTACTTGATTTTGTTGTGGATGCTAAATTTTCTGTTCTTGGTTTCTTTTCAGATTCGAGATTTCTGAGTTTTAGTCCTTCTGTGTTAGCCACTGCAATAATGGTCTCTGTTATTAGAGATTTGAAGATGTGTGACGAAGCTGTATACCAATCTCAGCTCATGACTCTACTCAAAGTTGATTCGGTATGTGGTTACGGTGTCTTTGATCAATAAATGCCAATGTGATTAGTGTAAGGTTTAAGGATCTAGAACTGATTTTATCATCATTATACTTGAAACAGGAGAAGGTAAATAAATGCTATGAGTTAGTGTTAGACCACAGTCCAAGCAAGAAAAGGATGATGAATTGGATGCAACAACCCGCTAGTCCGATCGGTGTGTTTGATGCGTCATTCAGTTCTGATAGCTCGAATGAGTCGTGGGTTGTGTCTGCTTCTGCTTCAGTGTCGTCTTCACCATCTTCAGAGCCTTTGCTCAAGAGGAGAAGAGTGCAAGAGCAGCAGATGAGGCTATCTTCAATAAACCGAATGTTTTTCGATGTGCTTAGTAGTAGTCCTCGCTAATAATGTCAACAACCCATCAAAATGTGTCGGTTTAGTTACCTAAAATCTGTTTCCATGTTTTACATATTATCGGCTATATGGTTCTCGGTTCTTGTGTTTATGGACGGTTGCAAATGGTGTACGTTTCGTTATTTGATATTCTAAAAACAAAGTTCTTTTACATTAAAAGTTTCCGCTGGATCTTACCTTTTTCATGGCTTGATGATGATCTAATTTCGTCTCACAACCTCTGCATTTTGCAAGTAGAAAGATAACAGTCAAAGATTATACACAAACATTACCATTACACTATTGGCATTGGTCTAAAACATCACATACATGATTGTTTAGTACTTAGTACAGGTATGTGGAAATTTGTCCTTTGAAGTTTGAATTGAAGAGACAACGATTGAGTTAGTTGGATGACCAATAGTGTTGGACAACTAGAGAGTTTGTTAGCTACTCCTCCAAAGTTTTAAGTTTTATTTTTAAAAAATGTTCTAATAAATTTTGTTCTATTTTTGGGAGGTTTGATTTGAGAGGAAATGCAGAGAGACCAACACTTGGGTTGGTCCAAGTACTTGTGTTCAATTCAGTTGTGGTGAAAAGCAAAACAGGTTGGGATATACACATAACATTACGTACACATATCACTTTATCTACTTCTTGCCATTGCTATGTCATGTCATAACATTAAATAAATATACCTTCCATGAAGAGTCTTGTTATCACACAGGACCAAATAGCATTGAAGAGATTCAACAGAAAAAAGATATAAAGAAAATAAAATTAGATTGTTTTGGTTGAACTTGAGTGAATGTACCAAAACCAAACCACTCATAAACTTTTGTTCTGTCATCTCAGAGATCTTGTGTGAAACTCACATTAATACTTTCAAGAAAAAAATAGAACAAAAAGAAAACAGAAATTATGAATTCTAAAGACATAAATCATAAATGTTGAAGAGTCAATCGTTCCCCTAAGGCAAACATATGCAAATGGAGTTTACCAGTGTATCATTAAGACCTAATTAAGATTATTAGACCATGTACATAGGTGATATTTTTTAAGTATCACAAGTGCAAAAATTATTTTTATATTGACAAAACAATTGGAATGAGGTTGATGAGTATCAGTCCAGTGATATTTGTGATACTAGTATCATCTGACGTGCCATCTTCTGATTGCTCAGATTTACCAAAAACAAAAAAAATATATATATATATCTATTAAACAAACATTATAAATAATACTAAACATTTTTTAGTGATACTTTATGAGTATCACCTATAATCATGCTCTTAGTCGCTTCAGAACGATATTTTTTAGGATACTCTAATATAACAATTTTACAAATTTGTTCATTAGTTCATGTAACAAGTCAGAGGTTTCACACCAAAGTTTTCATCATCATTTCTGATTGTGATGAGTCCATTGAAAATCCAACATTTGATATTTTCCAATATTCATTACTAGACACATATGAGACGACTAAACAAACAGAGTCTTACAGTAGAAAATCTCAAAGTCTCAAAATTTTTGAAAAGTCAAATCATCGTTGACGTATTAGATCCTAAATCTTCAATCAAGCATGTAAACATTAACTAAGTATCATATGAAGTTCCATAATGTTTGAAATAAAATAGCACTCAGAATCTCAAAATGATGATAAGCTTAAGTTGGATCAACTTAAACTGACCCCAAAAAAACAACAATTCGCTATTCGCAGTTTTGTAGCTAGAATTTCTGAAAACATACATCACCATAATGCATAAGAAACAACAATGAAAATAAGTAACTATAAGCGTTGGTTTCTTGAGAATTGAAGATGGCATCACTAGATGATGACGTATTTACTATTTGTTGAGCCGTTTTGGGCCAAAGTTAACAAATGAAGATTGATACGGCCCATTTAGTATAAATTTTTACTGATGTCTGACGGGTTTAGAAGCACACGTGCATGCAAGTAGTATACACGTGGGTGTTTCACATGAAAGATCCTACTTCCTACATGTGTTGTTGACAGTACGGACAAGTCTTTTAGTTGGCGAATAAGCGGCTAAAAATTTTCAAAGTGAAGCCGTTTAATGCAGGTCGTCGGTCAAAAGTGAAAGGATGATGGATACTTTTGTCATTTCATGTATCTTCTATGTATTTGCCTTTCAATCTACTGAACTTTGTCAAAAGAATTTTGTGGTTTTTTATTTGCTACGTAAAGTTTAGATATTAACAAAAGAATCAACAAACTATGAAAAATAACAAAAAGATGAGACATTTAGTCATGTATAACTCTTTTTTTTTTTTCATATTTAACTTGCACATTATTATGATGTATGATGTCATAACAAAACAAAATTTGTACTTTAGTAACCACAAATAAATATATGTATTATGTTAAAAATCATTGTAAAATAAGAAATACATTCATACAACCATAAGTTTTTTTTTTAAGATCATAGTTCTTTAAGAGATTTTAAAAAGAAGAAATCACATTTTTAACCTTCAAAGTGTCATTGGTACACCTCGAATTTCTTTTACTAACATTTATAAACCATCAAAGTAATTTTACTAATTCTTTAAACCTCCAAACTAGTTTTTTTGTTTGCACCACTATAAAAAATGACGAAGTAATTAATTTTGTTGAATATAAATTCATATGATATAATTTATTTATATATATTTTTGTTGATTTTTGTTTTTTCAATCAATCTCGCAATTGATTTTTTGGATATGTTTTGTTTTCATAGTCGAACGATGAATAAACGAAGAAGACAAAGTTTTTTTGTTTCTTAGATTTTCATTAATTATAATAAACAATAATATTAATTTAAATGAAATTAAAAAGATCATATTAAACAAACATAAATTACAATAATATCAAGATGATCAGACTCAATGGTTTGGTTGGTGGCTCTTCCTCCTCAACCAAATGAATATTAAAATGCTAAAATTTGAATATTCCAATTTGGCTTTCTAAATTTTTAGTTTGTCTACGGTGAGTTATGAATAACAATTCTATATCTATTTTCTAAATAGAAGTAACAAAAATGAATTAACTTTATACAATTACACATTTAACCACATTGGAAGAGAATGGTATCGAACCCTTGCTACCAAGAGAGCTCGGCTAAATGGAACAACTAACACTCAATATGACTAACGGCAACAACATGAATATCTTAATAAATACGAATACAGTTTATCCTAAATGTTACTTATTATTTGTATATGTGTAGAGAACATATTCATACGAATATTTTTGGGACAAGATAACAATTTTCATTCCTGTAAATAAAATTCCACTAAATGGTAAATAACTCGAAAGTCTCGAATGATACAATGAACTCAGTCAACATATATTTGTTTTTCCGCCTCTTACACCGACTAATCTACCACCGTGTGTTAGTATTATGATCTTTATGTTATTTAAAGCTTATCGTTGTTTAGATATATCGAACGAGTTTTTCTGTTAGGCAAACCTTACAAAAATGAATTTAAAAATTAGGAGAACAAACCCGACAATCGAAGCATGGACCCTAATTAACAACAAACAGCAAATGATATACTTTGATTTATATATTCACACATCGTGCACCGTCTTGTTCCTTTTGACAACAACCTATTACCAATATTTTAATTACAATGTTTCTAAGACACACATTGTTGGAATTATATTCTACATCGTGCACCGTCTCTCAGGTATATGTGTTCACCAAATGTTCACGTGCATCTTTCAAAATCTAGCTAAGTGTACAGCAAAAGTACGTGTCAATTATACATTGACCCAAAATAAAATGTTGGATCCGAAATGAAATAGATCTAAACAATGTTTAAGTAACACGAAACAATTTACGACAAAAAAAAAAAGTAACACGAAACAATTTACAAATCCTCAATTTAGTTTACAAACCAATAAAACTTAACATGGTATATATTATAGTCTAATTCAACCCATATAATATAACCTAAATAGGATAAGTTTTCGATTAGAAATACACCAAGAAAACCATCATTTAAATATGACATGTTAGAATGTGGAACACATAATAAAAGTAAACATATTGTTAACTTTTATAACCAAGACTAAGTGTATTATTATTATTATTTTTTTTTATTTTTTTAAAATATTAGGAGGTTTTGGGCCGAAACCCGTAATCTCTACAGACCCAAAATTACAGCATATAATATTAGTTTCGTCACTAGAATGTATTATTAGTATGAAAGAAATAACAATTAAGGGAAAGTTTGGTCAGTAAACTGAAAACCAACAACATCAAAACTGAAATAGTTTCGGTAATCCGTTTATAATTTGACTAATTAGTATGTAACTAATTCGACATAAAATACGGAAAAAGATAAATTAAAAAATAAGTTGTGAAACCGTTCGATGAAGGTTGGGAAGAAGGTGCAAATGACGTTTAGTGCGTTACTAACGTAAGAGACAGTTACACACAATTTCAAAAACAGTTCCAAAAATTTGACACGTGGCAGTTTGCTTAATGGACGACAGTTAGTTGTTTGTTGAGGATTACAGCCTGGATTTTCGTCAATCAAAAACTATATATTATAAATAAATATGATTTCATTCACATTCCAATTGGCCTAACACTCTTTTGTCGTGTTGTCCATGTCAGCAAATTTTATTTTTATTTTTCCGACCACTTACTTTTATCTTGTGTGGCCGTTTCTTTGTAACAAGTTTATGAAACAGAATATTAATCGTATCTAATCATATAAATGTAGTTTCCCGTATTGTGTAAATACTATATGACTTTGATTTGGGGCATTCAAAAACGTACCATTAACAAATAGTCACAGACAAAAAAACCATACAAAACTGAACCACATTTCTATAAACGATACAAATATTTTTATCCCAAATTTGTAGCACTAGGCAGTTTGAACCTTTTTCAGTTAGAAAGATAAACCAAAAGGAAGTAAAAAATATTAATTTCATCGCTCAAAACTGTTACAATTACTGTTTAACCAGTCATAAATTAGTTAATGTTTTTTTTTAAAAATGTGTAATCAAAATTTTACTTTCAAGAGTGCCAGCTCTATACTTGCAATTACTTTAAAATTTAAAAATATACAAATTTTAAATTATGTGTATTGTATTCTCGAGAAAAAAAAAAAAAGAAATCTATGAATAATTAAAACGTAGCATAACCGTTACAAGTATAGTTTCAAATTCAACGAATCAAAATACTTTTTTAAAAGTAGCTAATACTTTTCTCGTTTCAAATTAAATGTCGTTTTGCATATTAATTTTTGTGTCATATTAAACGTCGTTTTATATTCTATGCAGATTTTATGTATAAACTTTATTGGTCAAAAGCGTTACGAATATCGTTTCAAGTTCAACGAATCAAAACATATTTTATAAAAACATCTAATACGTTTTCCGTTTCAAATTAGATGTCGTTTTGCATTTTAATTTTTGTGTCAGTCTAATGTCGTTTTATATTTTCTACACATTTATATTTTCAAAAATTTCAGTTTTATTTTTATTGTTTAAATATATCATCCAATTTGAAAATAATACAATACAATAACAAAAATAACATTTAAATTAAACAAAAATATTTTTAGAACACTGTGATCAAATTTTATCCTCCAATATTTCCCGACCCATAAACTTTAAACCTTATGTAACTTCAAAAAAAAATTCAAATTAGTCGTTTTGTATTCTACAAAATAAAATAAAAGGAAAAAAGTTTCAGAGAAAAGGGTAAATTTGCATAACAAGGAATACAGGCTGGCGTGTCCAGTCAAAAAAGTCAGAAATCTGCATAAAAAACTGTCTTTACCCAAACTGCCAAACCTAACCGTTATCGTCTCAGATATTATTATTATTTTTCAAATAAACATTCAAAACAGCTTTCTAATTTTTCACCTCAGATTGTGCGAATAATATCAGAGCTCTTTCCTTGTAGGTTTCCGTGATTTTGTCGCTTTAACTTCCCTTCTTTTCCCACTCTCTTCTCACGCGCGCGTGCTTCCCCTTTCTCTCTTTCGACTGTATCACACGCTCCATAAACTAATAAACAGACGCACCGAGATCACGACACGTGTACACCTACAGCTGTATCCCAAAACTTTCAAAACCGCTTGCGTGGAAGAAGCGGTGCATGACTTTCTCCACCGTCTCTACCGGTTACCGGTTATTATCCATCCTCCTCTCTATCTCTCTCTCTGTTATAAATACCTTTTTTCTCCTCTCTTCAGTTTCCTCCACCTTCTTCTTCTTCTTCTTCTTCTCTACAACAAACAAACAAAAGATCTGTTTCAATGGCGGATCGTGTTAAAGGTCCATGGAGTCAAGAAGAAGATGAGCAGCTACGAAGGATGGTTGAGAAATACGGACCGAGGAATTGGTCTGCGATTAGCAAATCGATTCCAGGTCGATCTGGTAAATCGTGTAGATTACGTTGGTGTAATCAGTTATCTCCGGAGGTTGAGCATCGTCCTTTCTCGCCGGAGGAAGATGAGACTATTGTAACCGCCCGTGCTCAGTTTGGTAACAAGTGGGCGACGATTGCTCGTCTTCTTAACGGTCGTACGGATAACGCCGTTAAAAATCACTGGAACTCTACGCTTAAGAGGAAATGCAGCGGAGGTGTGGCGGTTACGACGGTGACGGAGACGGA
The DNA here is from genome assembly GCF_000001735.4 of Arabidopsis thaliana. NCBI lineage: Eukaryota > Viridiplantae > Streptophyta > Magnoliopsida > Brassicales > Brassicaceae > Arabidopsis > Arabidopsis thaliana. The sequence goes on along the minus strand of NC_003074.8, from coordinate 18,558,692 downwards.
GGAAGATCAGGATCGGCCGAAGAAGAGGAGATCTGTTAGCTTTGATTCTGCTTTTGCTCCGGTGGATACTGGATTGTACATGAGTCCTGAGAGTCCTAACGGAATCGATGTTAGTGATTCTAGCACGATTCCGTCACCGTCGTCTCCTGTTGCTCAGCTGTTTAAACCAATGCCGATTTCCGGCGGTTTTACGGTGGTTCCGCAGCCGTTACCGGTTGAAATGTCTTCGTCTTCGGAGGATCCACCTACTTCGTTGAGTTTGTCACTACCTGGAGCTGAGAACACGAGTTCGAGCCATAACAATAACAACAACGCGTTGATGTTTCCGAGATTTGAGAGTCAGATGAAGATTAATGTAGAGGAGAGAGGAGAAGGACGTAGAGGTGAGTTTATGACGGTGGTGCAGGAGATGATAAAAGCTGAAGTGAGGAGTTACATGGCGGAAATGCAGAAAACAAGTGGTGGATTCGTCGTCGGAGGTTTATACGAATCCGGCGGCAATGGTGGTTTTAGGGATTGTGGAGTAATAACACCTAAGGTTGAGTAGTTTTGGTTTAGGGTTAAAACTTGAATCGATTGGGGATTTTCAAGAGCATTCATTTTTGGGGTTTATGGTAAAATTAAAAACAAAAACAAAATGTACAGAGGAATTAAAATTTCTATGGAATAATCTTAAATCTCAAATATTTGTTACTTGTTTTGGTGATTCATAACCAAAATCTATAACAAGTCTAAATCTAAAAATTGAACCTTGATTAGTGAGACATTATCATACAAAGAGACATACTGAGTTAGTCAACAAAATGTAGGATAACTACATTCTTACATATTGTATAGATGAATTTCATGTTAATCCTTTCATAGAGCTATACAGTAACCATGATTAGTGAGACCTTGTAACATGTAGTATCAAAATCAACAAAGGTATAGATTTAACATCTATTTGAAAACATTCGAACCTTTTATTTGAAAATCTTTTGCTTGTTGTAAGAGATTTACTCTATAGTCTATAGATAGTAATTAAACCTTTTCTATAGGTTTGGTAGATTACTTCACTTTTATATAAAATTAATTACTGTCAAATCGGATTTTTGTTAACATAATTATTTTTCGACAATTTAGAAATTATCGTAAAAATTAGATCAATCTTTCTACATTCTTACAAAAAATAAATACATTGTCTAGAAAATCAGTTTTTTTTTTTCGTTTTAAATCTATAAAAAAACTGACAACAACAAAACAATACATACTTTTTAATTACTATAGAGTAAAATCTCTTACAACATGCCAAAGATTTCAAATAAATTGTAGGAAGATTTTTATGTTATTTAACCATTCTACAGTATAAATAAACACTGGTACAGCGATGTTAAAAAGTAGAGGTTAAAAAAATGCGTTAAAAACACAAAAGCTACGTCGTTTCAATAACTGGGTTTTGTCTCAAAGAAAGCTGCTTTTGGTTCCCGTAGATCTAAAGTTACGTTCGAGTCTCCCCTCTTCTCTCCACTCACTCAGCTCTTTTGATTCCCCTCCAATTTTCTCCGACGGTACGGTCGAAAAATCCAACCGGAGATCAAATGGCACTGCCGTCGATCTCATCAATCGGCGCGACGTTCTCACTCCTAATCTATTTATCTCTTCCTTATTCAATCACAGCTGGTGAAAACAACCTCCTCCACCAATCTCCAACCGCTAGATCACGACGTCCCATGGTGTTCCCATTGTTCCTCTCTCAACCAAATTCTTCTTCGAGATCCATATCAATCCCACATCGAAAACTCCACAAATCCGACTCAAAATCACTTCCTCACTCTCGCATGAGACTCTACGACGATCTTCTTATTAATGGGTAATCTCCTTTTCCATATTTCCCGATCTGGGTCATGTAAAGATGTCTCTTTTATATACTATTATATCGTATTTGTAGGTATTACACTACGAGGCTTTGGATTGGTACACCACCACAAATGTTTGCTCTTATAGTTGATTCTGGTAGTACTGTTACTTATGTTCCTTGTTCTGATTGTGAACAATGTGGCAAACACCAGGTAATGATGGCTCTAGATATCCAAATCTTGTGTCTTGTCTCGTGTAAAGTTGCAAATTTTGAAACTTTCTTATGGTTATTGATCAGGACCCAAAATTTCAGCCAGAAATGTCTAGCACTTATCAACCTGTTAAGTGTAACATGGATTGTAATTGTGATGATGATAGAGAACAATGTGTTTACGAGAGAGAGTATGCTGAACATAGTAGTAGTAAAGGTGTTCTTGGAGAAGATCTTATTTCATTTGGCAATGAAAGCCAGCTAACACCTCAACGAGCTGTTTTCGGTTGTGAAACTGTTGAAACCGGTGATCTTTATAGTCAACGTGCTGATGGGATTATTGGATTAGGTCAAGGAGATCTTAGTCTTGTTGATCAATTGGTGGATAAAGGTTTGATAAGCAACTCTTTTGGTTTGTGTTATGGAGGGATGGATGTTGGTGGTGGTTCGATGATTCTTGGCGGTTTTGATTATCCATCTGATATGGTGTTTACGGACTCGGACCCTGATCGTAGGTATGTTTCCAAGGGAATGGCTTTTTCTGATTGGTGAATGGGATCTTGTATAATCCTAACAAATACGTTTAATACCTTTCACACATTTACTCTAGTTTCGGGATGGCGACAGTCCATATTACAATATAGATTTGACGGGGATACGTGTTGCTGGGAAGCAGTTGTCTCTTCATTCGAGAGTCTTTGACGGGGAACATGGCGCCGTACTAGACAGTGGTACAACATATGCTTATCTTCCAGACGCAGCATTTGCGGCATTTGAGGAAGCTGTAAGAACTGTTCTGAGAATTGTTAATGTTTAGTTAAGTTCCCTGTTTCTCTGTTGCTTATCTTACATGAGGCTCTTATCTTGTTGTATTGAAGGTAATGAGAGAAGTTTCCACATTGAAGCAGATTGATGGTCCTGATCCAAATTTTAAAGATACTTGCTTCCAAGTCGCTGCAAGGTATTTATTATCTCTTGCAAACTTGTGGTGTATATCATAACTTATAATCAAGGCAAGTAACTGACTCTTATAATTGTTTATGCTGAAGTAATTATGTCTCGGAACTTTCAAAGATATTCCCATCGGTCGAGATGGTATTTAAGAGTGGACAGTCATGGCTGTTGTCCCCTGAAAATTACATGTTTCGAGTAAGTAATGTAGCCCTTAACCTATTATGAAGTTCCATGTTCTCTCTATAGCTAGCACTCTATGCAGTATTTATAAGTCTCTCTGTGTCTGGTGTTGGTTTAGCCACAAATCAGTAGCTGATGTGATTACTTTTTGATCAATAAAAGCATTCCAAGGTGCATGGTGCTTACTGTCTCGGTGTCTTCCCAAACGGAAAAGATCACACAACTCTTTTAGGAGGTAAATAGATATCATTACTTTGTTTGATTTTTCTCTTTTTATGGCTACCTTCATTTGTTATTATACTGCATATCATTTTACTTGCCAACAGATTCATTTGTAACAAATGATCTTATACTATTATCAGGAATTGTGGTTCGTAATACACTTGTTGTGTATGATCGTGAGAATTCGAAGGTTGGATTCTGGAGAACCAATTGTTCGGAGTTATCGGATAGGCTTCATATTGATGGTGCACCACCACCTGCTACTTTGCCTTCAAATGATTCAAATCCCTCCCACAATTCATCAAGCAATCTGTCAGGTTAGCACGACAAACTCTCTCGTCTTGGAAATTACAAACTGAAAAAAGAAACTATTTCTATTTCTCCTGATGTTTGTGGTACTTGATTCCTCAGGTGTGACTCAAGTTGGTCAAATAAACCTTGATATTCAACTAACAGTCAACTCGTCCTATCTGAAACCTCGGATTGAAGATCTCTCCAAGATATTCTCCAAGGAGCTCGATGTCAAATCTTCACAGGTGAGCCAAACTGATAAACACACAACAACTTGTAAGCCTTAAGCACTATTTTCGCCAATATTGAGTGAAAATGTGTCTGTCACAGGTCAGTTTATCGAATCTCACCTCCAAAGGAAACGAGTCTCTCGTCAGAATGGTTGTCCTCCCACCTGAACCTTCTACTTGGTTTTCAAATGTCACAGCAACGGTAATGATTACACAAAAGACTTCTCCTTACATTGCTCAATATTTTATCTTCTCACATGACATATTCCATTATGCTTCTTGTAGAATATAGTTTCTCGGTTTACAAATCATCAAATAAAGCTTCCTGAAATCTTCGGAAACTATCAGCTGGTTAATTACAAACTCGAGCCTCCAAGAAAACGGTAATCGCCATTCATTCTCAACCGTAGCTAAAAGATTATCATTCCATTGTCTCAAAAAGAAAATTCTTTTCCATTCGTTTTTTAGGACGAATAACAACATTGTCGTGATCGCGATTGGAATCATCGCTGTAATCGTCGGGTTATCAGCTTATGGAGCTTGGTTGATATGGAAACGGAAACAAACATCAATTCCATACAAGCCTGTTGATGAAGCTATAGTAGCTGAGCAAGAACTTCAACCTATATAAAGGATTTGGTACCTAGTTTTATTTTCTCCTTTTTTTCATACACAAAACTGAAAAAGCAAAGCTGTTTGGTCTTATTAAAAAAAAAAACAGAATCCCAACTGTCTGAATGATCTTTATTGTTTAGTAAATAATGCCTACTTTTCGTTTTAATTTATGAAACTAATCCTTTTGTTTAGGCTTGTTATTACTATTATATTTGGTATATTTGATGAACCACTTCAACCTTTAGAATATATCAAGAACTATTACAACTTTGGTATATTTTACTAACCGTTGCAACATTTGCCGTTTATGAAATTTTTTTACGAGCACTGATGAAAATTATATTTGTTCATATAGAGTTTTTATTCTTCACCATGTTTTATTCGTGTTTTTTTTAATCACAAAATATTCGTTCCAATAATTGTATCTCTTACAAACAATTTTTTCTATTTAAACTTTTATGTCTTTTTAACTCTATACTTATTTTTCTCTTTTCTTAGAAAATTATGTATATTTATTATTATTTTTGTGTGATACTTTTTTCATATAAAGTTGCATTAGTTCGTTATATAGCATTGTGTCATTGTCTCTCTTTTTTTCTTTCTATGTCTATGTCATTGTCTTTCTTTAACATAACACCATTTAAAATATTGAGTTTTTATCATAAATATTTTAATTATGAGAGTTAGATATCTTTATCATAATTTTTGTAAGATATATTTTGATTTATTTATTATGTTTGAAAAGTTGTTTTAATTCTTTATGACTTTTCGTTGAAAAATTGTGTTCATTTATAGTATTTTTACTATTTAGTCTTAAATTATAGGATATTTTAGCTTTTCTTTTGTTCCATAATATAAGATTTACTCAGATTTATATGCATAATTTATGTTTATTTAGTTTGTTGATGACTTTTGGAATTCTGCAAAAACAAATTCTATTGGTAGGAATTTTTACAAATTAGAAAACATTTATTATTTTTTCATTTATGTGCTTTTAATAAAAACTAGATTTTAATTCGTCCGGCGATTTGTGGGACGATTTGGTTTTTAAATAAATGATTTTTATATTTAATGGCTATATATTATATGTAAAAGGTTATAAATTATTGATTTTATAAGATATTTATATATTGGGTATAGTTTACAATAGTTATTAAGTAACGGTATATCACATGATAATTTTTTTTTAATAATTTTTTCTTATCAAGATCATTAGATATATCTAAACTAGTGGTGTTAAAAACTAATAAAATGAAGAGTTAACCCGTATATGTCGAACCATACATGAACATAATTTATTTGGTCAAATTTAAAACAAGAGAAAAAACGTAAACTATTTACTACTTTTTAGGCAAAACTATATCAATTGCTCTTGTTGCCAAAAATTGTTAGAAATATCATTTGAGAATCGAGAAAATATCCCAAACTAAAATCAAAAAGGTAAAAATAAGGGGAAAATGAAGAAGAATAAAAAGAAACTAAAGAAACCAAAAAAAGGTAAACAGAATATTGAATAAATAAGTTTGAGTAAAAACAAAAAAAAAATATTTTAGAAAAAATATTTAAAAACAATTTTACAAATAAGATAATTTTATTAATAGATTTTTACATGTATAAAATAAAAACAAAAATCATAATAATGTTTTACAACAACATTGCCAAATTAATTTGGGATTAAAATCACATATGATAATTGGGTGATTTGCTGAATCACATATGATAATCACACATGCTCCAAATATATTGTTTTTCTGTTTAATGTTTGGCGTTAAATTAGGTGGATCGTTATTTTGTACTCTCTCTGCCCAAAGCATATGATATTCAAAAAATTGTGTTCATTTATGGTATTTTTACTTCCTTTATCCTAAATTATAGGATATTTTGGTTTTTATTTTGTTCTATAATATAAGATTTACTCAGATTTATATGTATAATTTATGTTTATTTAGTTTGTTGATGGCTTTTTGAATTATGTAGTATTTTTTTCTATTGGTAAAAATTTTTACAAATTAGAAAACATTTATTATATCTTAATCTATGTGCTTTTAATAGAAACCAGATTTTAACTCGTGAGACGATTTTGGTTTTTAAATAAGTAATTTTTATATTTAATGACTATATATTATATGTAAAAGTTTACAAATTATTGATTTTATAAAACATTTATATATTGGGTATAGTTTACAATTTTTATTAAGTAACCGTATATCACATGATAATTTTTGTTTTATTTAATTTAATTTTAATCATGATTATTTAATATATCTAAATTGGTGGTGTTAAAAACTCAACAAATGAAGATTTAAGTCGTATTGAAGCAGAAAATGAGTAGTATATTGTAGAACAAAACAAAAGCTAAAATATCCTATAATTTAGGACAAAAGGAGTATCGATTACTAAATAGTAAAAATATCATAAATAGACACAATTTTTTGAATTGGTCAAATCCAAAACAAGAGAAAAAAAACTATTTACTACTTTTTAGGCAGAAATATATTAATTGCTCCTGTTGGTAAAAATTGTTAGAAATATCATTTGAGAATCGAGAAAAATATCCCAAAATAAAATCAGAAAGTTAAAAATAAGAAAAAGAAAAAGAAACTAAAGAAACCAAAAATGGTAAACAGAATATTGAATAAATTAGTTTGAGTAAAAACCAAAATATATATATTTAAAACATTATTACAAATAATATAATTTTATTAACAGATTTTACAATATTGCCAAATTAAATTTGGGATTAAAAACCTCCAAAAAAAATATTCTTTTGGATTCAGTAAATCGGATTTGAGAACCGGCGGTCTCTCGGAAATAGTTGGTGAGTATCTTCTTCTCTCTCTTTCTCTTTCTTCTGAGGTTTAGGGTTTAAGACTCTCCAAGAAATTTGGATTTACGCTAACTGTTTTTGATCATCAAATATCTTTTGTTTCTGTGATTCACCGAATCACTTCAATTTCGCCGAAAGTTTCTGGCTTTCCTTTTTTCTCGGTTATAGATTTTGAACAACTCTTATAGGCTTTGAGATCAGTAAGATCAATTTCACTGCTTAATCGTTTTAGATTTCATTAAAGTTGAAAGCTTTTTGGTCTAATCTTTGTTTTTTCCGATTATAGCTGAAGAAAGTTTGAGACTTTATGGCGCTTAAAGCAAAACCAAGATCTGAAATGGATATCTCAGATTGTTCTGCAAATCAACAACCAGATGGTGTTAATGTAGTGGAGGATGCACAAGAGGTGGAAGAGGATATAGTTGATATCTTGAAGTGGCATGATGATTTTGAAGAGGAAAGAGAAGAGGTTTTGTGTGGAGCTTCTTCTTCAAGTTCTTTTGGTGATTCAATGTGTGCTCGTGATGGTGATGATTTTGGTTTTGGTGATGAAGCACAATCTATGTTAAGCAATGATTATCCATTACCTGGAACTTGTGATGATGGGACTGAGTTTTTGGGTTTGCCTAAGAAGAAGACGAATGATAGGTGGAGGAGATTGACTAAGCCTATAATGTGGAGATGTAAGTGGATAGAGCTTAAGGTTAAGGAGATTCAGTCTCAAGCTAGAGGGTATGAGAAAGAAGTTAAAGATTACTATTTGACTAAACAGTTTGATTTGGAGAAGTCGAAATTGGAAGGCTTTGATGGCAAATCGATTCCTTTTCGTGAAAACAATCAAAGGAGGAATGTTTTTAAGAGAGGAAGAAGGAAACGAGTGGAAGAGACTACAGATGTTGCTGCTTATATGTCTAACCATAACCTTTTCTCTTATGCTGGTATATCAACAATGCAGCTTTCTTTGCTTCTTTTAACTTTCTTCTTTTTGGGGATAACAATGGTGTATAACTTTTTGTTCTTATCAGATAAGCGGGTGCCGGTAAATGTTAAAGGGCAGTATCTTGATTCAGGTAAGATATATACAGATTGTTTGATTTTGATTGTCTGATTGAAAATGGGAGTTTTAGTACTGAATCATCAATATTATGTTAAGATTTTGGTACAGGTCGCAAAGCTACGGGGAAGCAAGATGCGATTGAAGATGATAGTCTAATTTCTGAGTTAGATTGTTCTGATGATGTACTTGCAAAGTTTCTGTGTAAGATTGATGAGGCACAGGGAAAAGCAAGAAGATTGAGGAAGCGTGTTGATCAGTTGATGTGGGATTCTCAGCCTGCTCATACATCATCAATGCCTCAAATGGTAGCTCCCTGTCATAGAGACTCTATGATACAAACTGGCAAGAAATGTGCTCTTGTTGAAGCCCCGTTGACTCATGTACAAAATGGTCAACAATGTATACCTGCTGATCATATCGAACACCTAATGGTGCCTCAGACACATATTGGTGGGCAATGTTTGACTAACAACTCTCCAATTTCATCTAGCTTAAGATTTCACCCTATCCTTGAAGACGTAAGAGTTGTTTATTCGATAATTTCCTAATGATAAAATGTTTGTTTGGAGTTGAAAAAGAGTTCAGAAAAATCTTTGAAATGGTTTTTATGCAGCTGCTAATGGATGAGCCAGAGATGAATGATCATGAAATGGAAGGGGATGACAAAAAGCTTGATTACTTCATGAAGATAATCAATCAGATTACAGGCGTGCCACGGGAAGAAGCAGATGCAGAAGAAGATCCTACACCGGTCACCAAGAAGCGGAATACTTCTCACTGAAGCTCTCTCTCTGTACAGAGCCTTATCTTCCTGCCTGATCAGCTAAAATTCATGTCCATAAAGCTCTCATAAGATAGTAATATTGGTATATTCCGTTTATTCTTCTTCTCTATCTCTCTACTAACTCTTTGGATTTGGCTCTTTATGAATTATGAAACCAGAATAGGTTTCAGAGTTTGTGCAGAGTTAAATGACTTAGCACCATATCTTCGGCTATTATCTTTCTTGTTCAATATGAGTCATTAGACCTTATTTGATTCTAAATTCAAATCTTTTTGATCTTCCTTATGGAGAGTTTATTCATGTGATTGTGCACAAGAGTCAAAAAGTCACGCACGCCGATTGATTAACAACAAACTGTGATTAAACTAAACTAACACTAGACTCTGGTTTGGTTTCTTTAATAATCTTGAGAAACTTTATCCGACACATACACATGTCAAGTCGAGAACTTAGTCTGAACTCTGAAGTGTTTTTCCTACAAAAGGCTCTTTCTTGATTTTCGAATCTTTTAAAATGATTAACATGGAAGATGAGTCAGGTTAGTGATAATTAATTTACCTGTAAAGACCAAATATTAGTGATAATTAAAGAGAAACTTTTTAGGTAGCCGCATTTTCTTGAGACCCAAACAAACACTTTGATATTTGTAAACGACGACAAAGCTATCTTATGAGACAGTTTCTTCACTTTCATTGGCCTTACTTGAGGGGACCGCAAATACAATCTCACTTTCTCTATAGCCTCTTTACATTTTCAAATCTCGAATCATTTATTCCATAAGCGTAAATGTCGTACTCGGGCTTAAATTTGATAAAAATGCTTTCCTTTCTCTTAGTATCTTGAAAAGCTTAAGGAGTTTCACTACATGGAAAAGTCTTTAGCTGTCACCATTTTGGTGCACATAAGATTATTAATTATATATTTGGACTATAACTAACAACACCATGATGTCAAAACTACCATGGATTTTGTCCATGATTCCGTTTCATATATCTTGAATTTGTGTGAACACAACCCTTTTGGTTTCTTGTTCTACCTAATTTTGGGTAAAGAACACGAAACCTTGATGAATATTAGTATTCTGATTCATTACGTTATAGGTTATTATTAAGTAACAATCTTTGGAACTTGAAGTGGAAAGTTAAAGGCTAAAAAGAGGAGCCGCCATAAACTTTCCACGCCGGCGAATATTTATGTGATTAATATTTCTCTGTGTTTGTAATTAACAATTAATTCATCCAAAAGAAAAAACCTTATGTGGTCTTTTTGGCCTTAAAGCATAAGTGATTGACTAATGTCTTTATTAGTTATCTCCTTGAAAAACCAAAAGCCAAAACAAAGGAGAAGAAGAAGATGCTGAAATTCGATGAACCAAAATGCACAAACCCATCCTGTTTCTTCTGCAGCATGAAAGATACCAACCCGTTTCGTCGAAGATCAAAACTCGCTGCAATCTTCAAAGAGATTCCTCGTACGGAGTCAAAAGACCATGTCTTGGTCTTGAGTGGTTTGTGGAACATAGCCATGTCCGAGCCTGACGATCCTGAGTTCCCGTCACTAGGTTTGTTCGAGTGTATGTCAAAACTCATACATAAATCGATCAAAAACAGTGTTTGGCTTCTCAAAGACCAGAACATATTCATTCCTTATTACGCAGCTCATATCATTGGATCGTATGTTATGAACAAGGAAGATTTAGCTGCCATGGCGGTTGATTCAAAGGTCTTTCTTGTTCCTGCTTTGTTGGAGCTTTTGAGAGGGAAGATCAGTTGGGTTGAGCAGCGAGCCGCAGCTCGAGCACTTGGTCATTTAGCTAGCCATGAGAAGAGTTTTGAAGCGGTTTCTTTATTCGAAGAAGAAATTGTGAAGCTTGCAATGGAGATAGCTACTAATTGTTTGAAGAATGTTTACAAAAGCTTTCTTGGGGTTGAAGATAGGGGTAGGTTAAAGTATCAGAGCGATTTGTTGACTAGAGGGCTTGGTGGGTTTGAGACAGAGAATCAAAAAGCAGAGGAATGGGGGATTCAGCTACAATGTTGGTCTTTATTTCTATTGAATTGTTTCGCATCTCGAGGTAAGTCTATTGACCGAATCTGCGAGGGAGGGTTCTTGAAGAAAGTGATCGAAATGTGGGGTGGTTTAGTAAACCGGAAGTCTCCGGGAGGACTTGGATTGATAAAGTCTCTTTGTAAAACAGAGTTGGGGAGAAAGAGAGTTAGTGAGGTTAGAGAAGTGATTGAGAGACTTTGCGATCTTTCGAGATCGTCTGATGATTGGAAAGAAACTGCTTTAGATACACTTTTGTTGCTTCTTAAAGACTCAAATGTTAGGTATCGAGTTATCGATGTTTTAGGTCATTGTTAGTGGATTTAGCAGAAGATAAAGTTGTTGGAGACAGAGTAGCTCAGATAGTTTTACAAGATTATCACAAGATTAAGTATAGTGGCTTGAAGATGACGACCGAGGAAGCTCATAGAAGTATAGAGAATCTATGGGAGATTAAAGTAGAGAGGAAGAAGAAAGAGAAGCTTATGAGTGAAACAGAGCTTGAAGAAAGAAGAAAGATGGTGAAGTCGTTAAAGAAACAGGGGAAGAAGAAGTTTTTGAAGGGTTTTGTTAAAGAAGCGATGGAGATTTACACAGTTGGGATTGATTTGTGTCCGTTGGATATGTTAAGAGATAGGGTTGTGTTGTTTAGCAACAGAGCACAGTGTTACTTGTTGTTGAAGAAAGTTGAATCTGCTATTAGTGATGCTACTAGGGCTTTGTGTTTATCTGGTGTGAATAATCCCCACGGTAAGAGTTTGTGGAGAAGATCTCAAGCGTTCGATTTAAAAGGATCGACGAGAGAGAGCTTGATGGATTGTTTAGCGTTCGTTGATCATCGAGTCAAGCATTCAAATACACAGAGGATTCCCTACTATGCGGCGCAGATGATAAGAAAACAGATGAGCGCCACGTGTATTTTCTCTGGGGTTGTGTCGAATAGTCGATGATCTGACGGTTCAAAATCAAAGTTCGAAGGAAGGTGTTGATGTGTTAGGCATTAATTGTTGTTAACAATTCGTTAATTGTCTTCAAGTTGAGTGATGAATTATTAATTTATTAGCGATAGATTGATGAAATTGTGTTGTTTTCTTTAATCAAAAACTGATTTGGCGAAATCGTTTTTATTTTTTCTTCTTTTTAATCGTCATTTGGATCGACAAAACATGATCCATAACCAAATTCTTACAATGAGGGTAATACGATTATTTGGAGTCGAACTACTCGACTATTGGTACTTCCTAGTAGTTGGTTATATCATTTGTTTTGAACTTTTGATTAAAAAGTTTTAGATATTAATTCGTTAATTTGGTTGTACCGTTTTTTTCTTTTTTGAATACTAAAAGTTAATAACTTATTATTTCATGGTGATAAGCCAATAATTTACTTGGTACGATTCAACAACAGATCAGATTCTGTTATAATCTTATTTTATGGGCTGCTTATTTAAACTGGGCCTAAGCCCCATAACAATATTATTTCTTAGATTAACAACACTTAAATCTTATTTTATGGGCTCGTTACAATGCGCCTCTATGTGTACGCGCCTTCGCCTCCACCTAGTGACTGGTTGATCGTGACTGCAAACGAAGGGTAGTTAAGGTCTGAGGTTCTGTAATATATCAGGGCCTTGAGGCAATTGCCTTTTTCGTTAGCTTATAGTCACGGCTCTGGGTGAAGGCTTGACATCTACGATGATTCATTTGAATATAACTTTCGCTGTTGAATTTCTATTAAGATATAATTTTTAATATTGTCACCCGATTTTTTATCGACGAACACGGATGGTAAAAAAGTGTACCGAGTAGAGGTAATGGTGTGTTAGACAAACCACTGCTGGGTTTGAACAATGATGAGACGACATCAAACTTTTTTCCGTTTCCTAAGGTTATTGTAGTTGGAAAAAGACGATCTACGATGTCAGCGCCTACACTGATATACTTCAAAAAAACCAATAAAAACTTAAGCTAACTTAACAAAAATAAATAAAAACTCAAAAAAATTCATCAAAGTAAATAAAAATCCTTAAAATCTAGTCAAATTAAAATTTAAATCAAAAACAAAACAAACTTCTTTTATCACATGGTTTACCAACTCTGTTTAGTATTTAAAGTTCAAATCATCTTGAAAACATTACCACAAAATATTTGACATTTCTTCCACATTTTGTTTTTGAGATAATGTTCTTGATAATGAGATAATTAAGCATGTACAAAAAATTTTTGAAGCGGGATTTCAAACTTTATATTACTGGGTTTGTAATGAAGTTTGGTACCAGATGTCATTTCATAATTTTACCATTTCATTTTTTTTTTTTCAATTTTTCAATTCAAATATTTATTTCTATGTTTATGCAAATAATTTCCTTATGTTTTGCTTATATTTTGCTTATGTTTCTCTTTGTTTTTCTCAACTTGTTTTTCTCCTTTCTTATTTCAGCATTTACAATAAGTCAAATAACTATAACATCGTTGGAGTTGTTATTAAAAAAAAAAAAATCACTAAATTCTTTGAAAACTTAATACGATGTTTCAAAAAGATATTCTACATATATAGGTAACTCGTTCAGTAAATAAAAAAAGGGTAATATTAGAAACTAACTATAGAATTGAAAAGAATCAAGTAACTAACCATTGTCAGTTTTTCTATGGATAAATAACTATATGACGGCATAAGAAAATACAAAACTATCCTTGCAAGTTGAACCAAAAGCAAGCTTATGTAGATATATTTGATATTTTTTAGCAAATCGCATGAAACATGTTAAAATAGCACGATATTTATAAAAACGATGATATTTTATAACGTACATTTTACACAAATAGCATGTTATATAAACAAATATCGTTTCATTTGAAAAGTTGAACCATGAGCAAGCTTACACGAAGATAAAATAATAGATTTGAGAAAGTTTTAACATTTAAATCATGTTTTTAGAAGAAATTACATGTGATTTTAATAAATAATGTGTTATATGAAAAAGTAGCATGTCGAGAGAGAGAGATTTCTAGTTATCACGTGTAATTCGAAAAAGTAGCGTGGTATAAAAGAAAATAACATACAATTTAAAAAAAAAACATAACGACGGAGATTCCAAGAAATAATCAAAATCGAATAAAAAAATGACAAATCTTCTGCAAATTGAAGGAGAGATGATCTATCAATATAAATAACGTTTGGCAGCCTAGATTTATCGAAAAAGAGATCAGGTGGTTGTGATGGTGGAAGATGTGGTAGTTGTGGTGGTGGAAGAAAGAAAGATGAGATGATTCTAAGTGTTTTATATGATTTTGAAAAATAGCATGTAATATATATATAATACGAAAATGGGTAAAAAGGTAATTGCAAGTGAAGAAAGAGAGTGTGCTCTGACACCATGGCTATTTTGTTAGTTCTTTTACAATCCATAGTCATCTAGTGCATATTCTCATAAAAAAATGTGTCCGAGTGATACATATAAAAGCATCTCCAACTCTTTCCTTTATTTTATTCTAAAATGAAGTAACTCTATTCTAGATTTGTATTTTTATTCAGCCTAAAACCATGAGTTGAATGATTGTATGTGTAAACGATCTCCGCCGAGTTTGAGAGGGATCGAACGTTGGCTTTGTACCATTCAGATTTGTCTTTGAAGCTGATTGGCATCTCCTGAGCCATATGAACGATAAATGTCATTCGTTTTGCGTAGCTTACTGGAAGAGAACAAAAAGAAATAAGAACAAGATGAAACATGATTCAGACAGTCATTGCTAGTAGCTGCAACCACAAAAATACCATTGCAATTCGTGCTTGTGGAGCCATTCCACGAGCAACGCCTAAGGCGTATCTTAGAAAGCATGCTCCTTTAACTACAGATCCAGGGACTATGGATGAAGTGTGAGTACCATGCCCGAGACTATACATGGGATCTAAACTCATCGTTAAACTGGTTGATCGGACTCATTTCTGGTTCAAACCCTTTCAGAAAGAATCTAACACTAATTAATTTTGGTTACAGAGCCGTGAAATTTATGCCTTTTTTACATTTTACTTTGATCGAGTCAAAACATAACCAAAATTATGAACCAAATATTTGTATTAATTTCGGAAACATCTATGGTATATTCTTTGCATCTATAATAATTATAAAATAAAATAAAAGATCCATATAATATTCCATATTTAATAATAAATATTTAAAATTTGGTTGAAATTTAAAATTATGATTCTTCTATCATAATTGTTTAATTTTTATAACTATTCTGACTCATCATATAATACATAAAATTAAGCAAAATCTCAAGAAACAATAAAATCTTAAAAGTTTTATTTTTAAACACTAGTAGATTTAAAACCATTTGAAATAAAGTATAACAATTTCATAGTTATTTAAAATACCCCCAATTAAAGGGATATATTTTTCTTGTTAAAGGCCAATTAATAGTATAGATTACATTGATTTCCTTTCCCTAAATATCTCCTATATATTTTGACCAATCCCAAAAAGATAACAAATTACATTTTGATTCGCTATTATAACATACACTTAAAGTACAGTATCATTAGATTTTACCATTACATCTTTCTTTATCTTTTTGGATGAAACCCATTAATCTTTCTTTTTAAAAATTGATTTATTTAGTCAACAATAATTACATTGATTACGTTTCCTAATAAGCCCTATATATTCTGCTAAATATTGACCAAACTAATGCAAAATATATGTTATAACATTACATCATTGTAACTTGAAAGTATCATCGCATAATCAAAATGAATCGTAATTGTCCGCTCTATAGTCCTCCGTGTCAACGCTGCAGCTGTGCTGGCATTACGTGCCAACCTCTATTTCCAGGTACATTGTTTTTAATTTTTATCTTCAAGTTTTTGTGTTCTTCTCTTTTTATGGGTCATATCGTACTATGATTTTGGTGTAAACCACCAATTTATCTACACTAAACTGATACGATTATCTTTTATGAAAATCAACAAAATAATAAACAAAAGTTTGCTTTATACAAATGTTTAGAGTTGTCTTCTTTTTTTTAGAAAAAAAAGATAAAAACATATGGAATAATTGTTTGCAGGAATTAAGGTGGATTGGCCAGAATTAAATGGAGTAAAGGGACTTGAAGCTAAGAGAATAATCGAACATGACAATCCAAAAGTGGTGGTTGTTATCATTCCCGATGATGTTGCTGTACTAGCCGTCAATTGTTGTAACCGTGTCATTGTCCGTGTTCCCGTCAACAACTGTCCCAATGGTCCTGTCAGTAATTTTCCTCACATCGGATGAGAAAACTATAATATTCCTCATGTCGGATAAGAAAACTATGTTGTTCTTTTACCTAGCTATTTCAGTTATATCTTTCGTTTCAATAATTTCCGATAAGTATTTTTATTCTCTCAGATTAAAAAACTTGTTTGATTATATCGTAATTTATATTATGAATGATAAATTGCTTCTAAGTTAACAACATTTGCATTTTTTATGCAACTATTCGAAGTGTATCAAGAAAACAAAAACGAAATATGATGCTTATTGAACAAATTAAGCCGAAATATTTTTCAAAAAAATTCTTAGATGAAAAATTTGGAAAATGCACCACTTGTTGCTTGTTGTGTTTGAATATGTTCTCAAAGATAATGAAATGTGCAAAGGGCTCATGCTTGTTGCTTAATCATCCTACCATCTTACTCTAATAACAAAATTTAGTTATGTAATGTAACTGAGTAAAATGAAACAAAAACGAGAGAATTCATGATAGATAGAGAAATATGGTGAGAATTCATGTAACCCTTGAGCATCATCCAAAAGACTTGAATCGTCAAGACTTGAAGTCTGTTTTTCCTCTGCGATCACAAGGTACTTGTGATTTTTACTGTTTTTGAAGTTTCCAAACACAAGCTGCTTCTGGTTATGGAATCTAGATACTCTGAAGAACACAAAAGACCAATCTAATAAATTCACTTATTACTGAATTAGAAAGGTGTTTTATTTTTTAAAATTATATGGTTATTGGGCTACTTCACCCAAAATCAATTTAATACAATATAACGTATAATTAAACAAGATTAATAATGGATTTAGTTAAGAAAATGAGGTCATATTTGTTATTGCAAATAATTCTCTTAGAGTGTCAAAAATCTGAAAACATACATTCTTAAGAAACGGAGAGAGTAATAAAACTTCTCATATATAGAAATCCATAATTTAAAGTAATTTCGACATTGTAAAAGAAATCCATGTATGTAACTATGTATATGAAAATGTATTAGTAAACAACAAAAGAGCACACTGGAGACACCGAAACAAAATTGACCGAGACATCTCTATCGAATCATCATTCTGCTGCTTTGACTTGAGCTAAATAGGGATGAGCTTGTCATCAATTCATAAAACCATCACAATTTAGCAGACTATGAGAAAGAACCCTTGTTTGAGTTACGTTATATGATACTTACCATTGCTTCTTTTGCAGTTAATCTGTCTTTGTTTATTAAAATAGTACTCATCAACAACTGGTCATTGTTTAATTGTTTGTATATATAGAACGTTGATATTTACGAGTTAAAGTGGGACACAAAAAAAATATTAAATAGAGCAACGAATATTTACAAAAGAAAAAGAAAAAGTTGATGTTACGACTTACGAGTAAGACAGTCTGGAGATAGGTTCGAGGGAGAAAAATGACAGTAATTTAATACGATTTGGCCGAAACCAACGTCAAAAGAGTGTAAGTTGGTCATTTTCTAACAGAAATAAACCGTATGTTGGTCTTTCTTTTTTCGATAATCAAGTTGGTCATTCTTTAACTAGATAATTTTTAGTTGTGTAAGCATCTTATTCTATAAAACTTTTCACTTTAAAGTTAATAATTTATATGATTGTGGTATTTATCAAAATTGATACATGTATCTATCAAATATACTTATCAAATTTCTACTGCTTCATTTCCCATCAAACTCCTTCCAGTCTCATATACAAATTTAACTAACTATATATTTGGAAGAAATATATAGGATATTTTTTCCTATTTTCTATATCAACTGTTTTTCATAGAAAAGTCGTAGGGTATATATGGTTGGACAAAATTCCTACCAATTTCTTCTAAGAACTGTTTTTCGTAGAAAAGTCATAAGTATATAATGAAAAACTTTTTTTACTAAAAGTTTTGTAGAAAAATTGCTAAGATTTTACCATTTTTTCTTGTAGTATATATATATTTATATGTCTAAATAGTTTTATTTTATTTTCTTCATAAAATATGGAAAATTAAATAAAAATATTTTTACATATACTAATTTATATGTGTATATGTAAATTTCTTATTGACTTGTTATCCTTACTCAAAATAGAAAACTAACAATATATATATATATATATATATATATATATATATATATATATATTGTGACATTTTAATATAAATTTTTCAGCTCTTAACCATTGAGATAAAATGCACAAAACTAAAAAATATAATTTATTATGATGAGATAGATAGTTAAATTGTTTTGTAAGATTGAATAGTTCAAAACCGGTTTATAAAGAAAAACTTGTGTGCATGTTACCATTTACAATTGAATAAAACTTAACATGTATTTCTTATACAGGTGTATTTAGATAGGTCCTAATCTAGTTGTTAATATATAGAAAAGTTAATAGCTGGTAATTCTTTTATACAAATACAAAAAATTGGTACTTGTTTATATATATGTTTGTTTTCGTTGCCTACTTGCCAGTATTTTTAAATTTCACTCTCCCACTAGGCATCAAAAGTCAAAGCTATTGTTTTGTTTATGAAGAAAATATGAAAGTTGCATAAGCCGACCTTACATTCATCCTCAAAAATCTCTCATATTAACAAAACTTTTACTCAAAGAGCCTCTCTCGGCAAACACTATGGATCCGGATCCGGATTCGGAGTCGGAGCTCTTATCACTCCTTACTCAACTAATGTTTGTCGAGTACTTTAACTTGTACTGGGATGCCACTCCATTGCTTACCGAACTAATCCTTCTAGTCAGCTCAATGGATTTGGATTCGCAGCCGAAGCCGGAGTCAGAGTTCATGTCACTCACTACTCAAGCAATATCTCTCTTCAACTCTATGGATTTGGAGTCTCAGTCCAAACTGCTGTCGGATCTCATGTCAATGGTTTTTCAAAATTTATCTCTCTTTAACTCTGCTTTGGACTCGGAAGCCACAACACTCTTTGGTAAAATAATCTCTCTGGTCAGCTCAATGGATTTGACTACAGAGGAGAAGCCAGAGTCTGATGAGCTAGTGTTACTCATCCAAGAGATACTCTCTCTAGTCAACTCTAGGGATTCAGATTCCCAGCCAAAGCGGCTGGTGGAGCTAATATCATTCATTTCTCAAAAGATTTCTCTCATTGATGAAACTTTGGAAGTCAAACCGGAGCCGGAACTTATCTCACTCACTCATCAAATACTCTCCCTCGTCGTCTCTATGAACTCAAACTCGGGGGAGTATATTTCCTTGTGCCCTCAAGCACAAGTAAAACTGGAAAACGGAAGATTTCGTGTTCTTGAAGACGTCTCGTGGCGCACCAATAACAAGTGGCATTGCCTTTCTGTAAACTGGCGGACATTCAAGTTATCAAGAGAAGAAGACACTCTCCATTTTATCTGCATAGGTTGCAATGGCGATAACCATAAAGAATTTAACAATGTTCCTGTTGAGATCAACCATCCTCTTCATCCAAATCATTCTCTCCAGCTTGTCGTGTTGCAGGAAGATAGTACCAGGGAATGCTATTGTTGTGATGAAGCTCTTAGCCGTATACTTTATTATTGCTCGGCTTGCGATTTTGCTATAAGTATACTTTGTGCGAGGAAACCACCAGTCTTTTTGATAAACCATCACCGTCCGGAGTGGCATGGTCATCCTCTTGCTCTGTTTCCAAGACAAGCTTTCTTAACTTGCAACCTTTGCGCCTTGGCCGATCCAAGCTCTCCTATCTATATGTGTCCGCCTTGTGACTTTGTGACTCATCTAAGATGTATCAACTTACCACGTGTCATAAAGATATCTCGCCATAGCCATCGTATCTATTTTACTTCTTCGTTTGAGAAAGAAGGTTTGTCTTGTGGTGTTTGTCGCAGAAAGATCAACAAATTATACGGAGGCTATTCTTGTATCAAAAATGGTTGTTGGTATGCGGCACATTCAAGATGTGCAACACAAAAAAATGTGTGGGATGGTGTAGAACTTGAGGGAGTGCCAGAAGAAAATGAGGAAGAAGTAGATCCACCGTTTGCAACGAAAGGAAGTGGAGTCATACGACATTTCACTCATCGTCATCTTTTGAGACTTGATGTGGACACGGGAAGAGATTACGACGAGGATAAGCTGTGTAACATATGCATTACGCCAATCTATTTTGGTAACTTCTACTCGTGTACGCCTAGCTGTGATTATAATCTCCACGAAACATGCGCAAATTTTCCTCGTAAAATAGATCATCCGATACATCCACATCAGCTTAATTTAGAGGCAGGATACGGTGATGGGGAGATCAATGAGTATGAATGCTCGGTGTGTCCTAGGAAGCGTACTGTCGGTTTCCTCTATCGGTGCAGAAAATGTTTTTATCTACACGTGCAGTGTGCCATAGCTTCCGAGCCACTAGATCATCCAAGTCATATACATCCTTTATACCTCACATCCAAACCAGACGAAGAGCAAAGAAAATGTTCGGTTTGCAAGAAGTCAGGGCATTGTCCCACCAAGGAAACGTTCAATTGCATCGAGGAGTGCGACTTTGCTTTGTGTTTTGAGTGTGCTACTTTAGCTCAAAAGGTGAGGTATAAGCATGATAAGCATGTGCTCACTCTTTCTTATGGGGACAAGACAAGTACCATGACTTATTGGTGTGAAATTTGTGAGGAAAGATTAAATCCAAAGGAGCGGTTTTATAGTTGTGATGAGTATTGTTGTGTCACCATACACATTGAATGCTTGGTTGGGGTGGACTTCTACATGAAGCCCGGTTCAAAATGGTTCAACAAGTACGGTGCAGAGGTAAGTGTTCTGCCAAACAATCATCATATGTCTCGACCTTTTTGCTTTATTTGCAAGAAGCGTTGTCCACACAAAACATTTTTCCAGTGCAATGGTTTTGAATATTGTTCCAGATCATGTTTACTTACTAAAAGTAAAGAGGTGATCTACCTTGGTGGCCATTAGTCTTCCAAGTTATAAGAACTTTCATTTGTTGTATTGAAAGTAAAACACTGATATGTTTCGATATTGTTGTGATTTATCGTATTTTGCTTTGCATCTGTGTGATTTTTGAACGCTTGTTGTTTTTCATAATTTCATAACTACTGCTGGGGAACAATAAGTATAGATACAAGTTCAGTAAAATATCAATTTGGAAACATAACGTAGATCAAAATGATCAAAGACACATAATTGTGTACAAACAAGGCATGTGTGTGTAATCTGAGCCTCGTTACAAGTTACAACTTAGTCTAGATTCATATTGGTACTGTAAATAATTTTTTAAAGTGTCAAAAATCTCAAAACACAAACTTTTAAGAAACCGGAGGGAGTAATAAGAATTCTCATATTTATAAATCCATAATTTCGACATTATAAAAGAAATCCATATGGATATGAAAATGTATTAGTAAACAACAAAAGAGCACACTGGAGAAGAAGAAGAAACAAAAATCGGCCGAGACATCTCTATTGAGTCCTCATTCTGCTGCTTTCTGCTGCCCTGACTTGAGCGAAATAGGGATGAGCCTGTCATCAATTCATAAAACCATCACAATTTAGCAGACTATGAGAACGAAAACTTGTTTGAGTTACGTTATATGATACTTACCATTGCTTCTTTTGCAGTTAATCTGTCTTGATGATCATACCGGAGCAGCTTGTCCAAATAATCAATCGCCTACATTTAAAACAAAGTTACAGCTCGAGAGAGAAACCATGGCAACAAACAAAAGCGTTTGTGTTTCTTATAGAATACAGAGAACAAAGTAAACAAACCTCAGGTGAGACCAAATGCCTATTGTCAGCGTTGATGAATTTGGACCAAGGCTTCCTGCTATGTCTGTGGAAAGAGGATTGGTCATTGGCACTGCTTTAATCTACTCTTATACTATAGAGAGAATATGTGAGTTCTGCTTACCTCCCAACAAGTGCCTCTAGTTGAGTATCAAGTTCTAACTGATACTTATTCAGATATGCATTCAATTCATCAGTTCCGAGTACCTGAGTCAAGAATCAAACATACACTCTAAAGATGTGAAAAAACACTCAATCCCTCTAAAATTCCCACATTTACCCACGCATTTGATTACCTTGGCAATTTTGACGAGCTGATCCTGGTTGTCATGGCCATAGAAGAAAGGTTCCTTGCGGAATATCTACAAGAAAAGATAATTTAGACACTTCATCATTACGATACTATATTTTGGAAATTTTTTGAAAAGAATGATCATATATAAATGTAGCATTGGAAGCCTAGCATTTCGCAAGGTACTCACCATCCCAGCAAACATGCAACCGAGGCTCCACATGTCCAAGGAATAGTCATAGTCCTGTAAATCAACTAGAAGTTCGGGACCTTTGAAGTATCTGAGACAACATTTGATCAAGCTTAGATACTGATAACGACTAAATATTAAAAATGGATAGGAAACCAACTTATCTTGAAGGCGCCTATCATACATACCTTGAGGCCACACGGACGTTGTACTCTTTTCCAGGATGATAAAACTCAGCGAGACCCCAATCTATTAGGCGAAGTTTGCGCAGCTCATGGTCGATCATGACATTGTGTGGCTTGACATCTCTGTGCATTATTCCTTGTGAGTGGCAGAAGTCCAAAGCCTGCAGCATATCATAGGAAATTTGCAAGGTTATCACTGAACTAAATTTGTTGTGGAACCGAGAAAATTCCACAAATCAGAAGTCGTAATGAAATAATAAACTCTACATAAAATAAATTAAAATTACCTTCAACAGCTCATAGATGTAGTAGCGAATGTCATAATCAGTCAATGTTGGATACAGAACCTTAAAGTCTGTGCTGTTTACATACTCAAATATCAAGCTTGGCGTTTTTGAGTGTTGATCTCTGACAACATCAAGCAGCTTTACAATATTTGGCCCTCCACAAAGATTCTGAAGTATTTTAATCTCCCTTCTAATCTGTAAAAGGATCATACAAATTCAGAAAGGCAACCCAAAATCAAAACTAAGTAAAGACAAAACCTTTTGTAAAAGCAACACCATTCATTGCTATCAATCATAAGTCACCAATTGAAGTAATATAGACACTCACCTTCTTCTTCTTAACAGGCTTGAGAATCTTGATAATACACTTCTCATTGTTATTCATGTTAATCCCCTCAAAAACCTCACTGTATTTCCCTCTCCCCACCTTCCTCACTACCTCGTAATCATCTTGCTCCCTGACAACGAAACCCACATAAAAAAGCTCAAAACTTTAACAAAAGCATCATCACCCATCATGATCATAATCATAATAACCAACAAACTCTCCTCAAAACCAGATTAAAAACCAAGAACATCGCCAGCTAGACAAAAAGCTCAATTTCTACATTACAAGATCCAATTTTTTTAACTGATTAGCTTCCTAGGGTTTTCATAATTTTCGAAAAATACGATCTTACCCCCACTGAACATTGAGAGATTCGTAATCCCAATAATCCTTAGGTCGGATCACGTTAACATCGGTATAAACACGAGCTTTCGACATGACGGTGGAAAGAGAGATCTTGGCGAGAGAATCGGTATCGAGGCAACGATCGAACCTGATACCAGTAACGTCTGATTCAACGGTTCCGGTGTTGACGCACGTTAATGGTGGTATAAGAGAATGCGCCAACGGCGCACGTAAGATCAAGATGGCGCACAATAACAACAGGTACCGTCGAAGAAAGTAGGAGAAGAAGAAGATTAGGTGCATGTAACCATTCGGTGCACTCTCCCGCGGTGGATTATTTCTTTTAGTGGCATACACTGAGTTATGGAAATAAAACAAATATTTAATTTGACTTGTTGCCAAAAACGACGCGTTTTGGCTTGCTTAACACAAAAACGCAGCGTTTTGGTTAAACCCTAAAATGATGCGTTTTGGGTGGCTCTACCCTAAAACTAAAAATCTTCAACAGCGTTTTTGTTCTTCATCTGCATTGTTCTCCGCCTCTCTCTCTCAAACTCTTCAGGTAAGCTTCTTCAATTTCATTAAATTAGTGTTTTTGAATCGTTTCTAGACTTAAAGTTTCTCCCTTTTCGATGTTTTCGTGTTGATTGATGATAAAAATTTACATTTTATTAGTCAGGATTGAAACATAGTCTAGTTGATTGCTGTGACTTAGAAGTTAGACATCTTATATCTTCGTAATTGTTTTACAGTTTGCAAAACCCTTAAGAAGGTGTGAATTAGTAAGTAATGGGGAAGAAGAAGTTTATTGATAAGAAAAAGGCGGCGACTTTCGAGTTGTGTCCTCGTGATACGTCAGACCCAAGATACAGTGATGCACCAGGTGGTGATAAGATCTTCTTACGAGTTGATCAAAACCCTGTTAACATCAATGGTTTCATTGAAGAAGATGAAGAAGAAGAAGGAGACAGCTCACGGTTTGATGATGCTCCTGAAGAGATGGATTATGGTTACTCTAGTTTTGGGGATTCGAGTAGTTCTTTACCTGCTCATGTGAGGAAGGAGATTTTAGAGTTAGGGTATCCTGATGATGGTTATAATTACTTGGAGCATTTGAGAGAGATTAAGAATACTGGTGGTGGTTCTAATTTCTATGTGAATCCTAAGTATGAGGTTGCTCAGTTACCTCGTGATGTTAAGGCTTATGATGCGTCTCGTGTGAAGATCTCTGGTATGGTGAATGAAGAAGGTAATGATAATAAGTTGATGTATAGTGTTGCGTCCAAGACTGTTAACGTCAAGGTGCAGAAAGCTATTGATCCTGAAGTTGCTGCGTTGCTTGAAAACAGTGATGGGTCTGAGTTTGGTTCTGATGTTGAGGATTTGGAAGAAGATTTTGTTGTTCAAGCTAATCTTACTCAAAAGGGTGAATCTTCTGGTGTGAGCAATGGAGAGCTCGAGTTTTCTGTAAGACGTGAGGTTAGAGAAAGAGAAAGTGATGAACCTGTGGCTGAAAACCCGAGAGTTCCTCGTCAAATTGATGAGCTATTTGATCAGCTCGAACTCAATGAATATGGAAGTGATAGTGACGGTGATGGTTACATAGCTGAAGATGGAGAAGAAGAAGAAGAAGAAGACTTCATGGCTCAAGAAGTTCAGAATCTTATTCATGGGAAGGCAAAAGATTATGAGCTTGAAGAAAAATATATGAACCCTGCGGATATACTGAAGAACAGTGACTCTGTCAGAGATAAAGAGGAAGTGGACACTGCTGCTCATGTTATCCGCCGAACTGTAGAATATGGTGAAAATTTTGATAACGGGAATGAAGATGAATTTGTAGAGCTGACTGAAGAAAGCAGCGATGAAAGCGAGAAGCATGATTGTGAAACCATAGTCTCAACATACTCGAATCTCGATAACCTCCCTGGTAAAATCCTTGCTGCAGAGTCAGCTAGGCAGAAGAAGCTGAGTGAAACATTAGCTAACGCATTGAGTTCAAATGGAAGAATCATTAATCTCCAAGGGAGAGAGAGGATTCCTGTCGAGTTTTTACCTGGTAGGAGAGCTGAACAAACCGATGTCAAAGCGGAAATCCCAAAAGCTGAACCGATCAAGAGGAAGACTCATGGTCAAGAGTCGAAAGAAGAGAAGAAAGAGCGGAAAAATGCTGTAAAAGCCGAAAAGCGAGAAGCAAGGATAATTAAGAAACAGACAAAGATGCTGTATTGCGGTGAAACGCAGCGTGCTCAAAGAGCTGTTGCTACCTCTGGTCCATCGTCGAGACCTCTAAAATAATATGTTACTAAGGTAAAACAAAACAATTCTCAGACTGTTTAAAACCAGTTTTTCCAGCCATTTCGTGTAATATTTGCTGTTTGTTTTTTCTTTTTCATCAAGATTTGAAAATCTTGAATCTTGTTTTGGATGTGGACTTTTGAATATTATTTATTACTTTTACTAGTCTAATTTCGAGAAAGTGATGAGAACAGAGTCGACTCAAATCAGAATTTAACCTTTGTTCTTGGATACTACCAACGGAGTACCAAGACAACAAATCTGGCAATAAGAGCTACAAGATATTTTAGCTATAAGAACTAAAACTGTGACGACCAAGAATTCCAAATCGATGATATGAACTCTAATTCATGGAGGAATCATGATGTCACACTCTGGACTGCCACTTCATAAATTCTGACTACCGCCTATCTTTTGAAGGGAAACACTTACTGGTTTGCTTATGATGAAGATAAATAGGAACAGCTCGGTATATTCTTACTCAGTTTTGATTATACAACAGAGAGATTTGAACGTTTACGTCTTCCCTATCAGCGTGGTTGTTATGAAACTATCTCTTTATGAGTCGTTAGAGAAGAGAAACTTTCGGTGTTGATTATTAAAGCGTACACATACATCAAAGAAAGAGATATGGGTAACAAATAAGATTGATGATGAGATCAAACACCAAAGTAATGTCGTGGAGCAACCGAGCAAGTTCTTCATAGTGACATTTGTCTTGGCATAATAATGTTTTACTGACATTAATTACATATATGAATCATTTGGAGAAATAACAGGAAATAAAAACCTTGTAAAACAATAAAAATAGAAATCAGATGGGATAAGGAAAAACTTAAAAAAAAAAAAAAAAAAAGCTCAAATAGGAAAAGAAAAAACTAAAAATAGCAGTAAAATGAAAAAAAAGGAAAGAGTTATATACAACTCCAATAAGATAACATTGAGTAAACGTTGAAACACGAAAACCTAAAAAATAATGATAGTAATCAAAGCCACCGATTCTTTCTTCCAATGATGGTGTTGAACCTTCCACAGGAGTTGTTAGAGGAGATACTATGTCGTGTTCCGGCCACATCTCTCAAACAATTACGACTTACGTGCAAAGAATGGAACCGTTTATTCAACGATAGGACATTCTCAAGAAAACACTTTGATAAAGCCCCAAAACAGTTTCTTATCACAGTACTAGAGGAAAGATGTAGGCTTTCTTCACTGAGCATCAATCTCCATAGTGGATTTCCTTCTGAAGAGTTTACAGGTGAACTTAGCCCAATCGATTATCATTCTAATTCAAGTCAAGTCATTATAATGAAAATATTTCACTGTGATGGCTTATTTGTATGCACCATCCTAAAAGACACTAGAATCGTGGTTTGGAATCCGTGTACTGGTCAAAAGAAGTGGATCCAAACCGGCGAAAATCTCGACGAAAACGGTCAAGACTTTGTTCTTGGATATTACCAAGACAATAAATCAAGCGATAAGAGCTACAAGATATTGAGCTACAAGGGTTATAATTATGGCGACCAAGAATTCAAAATCTATGACATAAAATCTAATACATGGAGGAATCTTGATGTCACTCCGATTCCAGGCAACTACTTCACTTGTTCTGATTACCGCGTGTCTTTGAAGGGAAATACTTACTGGTTTGCTTATGATTTGAAAGACGAGCAGTTAGGGTTAATCAGTTTTGATTATACCACAGAGAGATTTGAACGTCTATGGCTTCCCTTTCAGTGTGATATTTCTGATCATGATTATTCTCTATCAGTTGTTGGAGAAGAAAAACTTTCGGTGGTATTACAGCTTAAGGATGCACCAAGAAGAGAGATATGGATAACAAATAAGATGGATGATGAGACCAAAGAGATGTCGTGGAGAAAGCTTTTCGAAGTGGAAGTCGGTACTAGATATTATATGTGGAGCGGTAGACCTTTCTTGGTCGACGAGGAAAAGAAGATTGTCGTGTGTTGTGAGAAATGCCAAAAAAAATGCCAACCGGTTATAACAGTATCCATGGTTGAGGCGGATAGTAATGCCACACGAGTGTATTTTCCAGTAGTGACAATGACTTCATATTGGCCACATTTTGTTGATTATGTTCCAAGTTTGATTCAAATCCAACAATCGGAGGCAAACGAAAAAGAGCTGAATAGTTAGTTTATGGAACGAAAAAAAAGACATGCTAGTGTTTTGTTGTTTATCAAGATTACAAATCTTGAATCGTTTTTTGGATGCGGACGTCTTTAATATTAGTGTTTATCACTATTACTAGTCAAACTTCACGAAAGTGACAGAGCAAATTAAAAGACACCATTTATAGCAAAGGTTGAGTAGTGTGTCTTAATCAGAAATTCAATTATCAAACGATATGTATAAATCTGATAATAAAAGCTTTGTGGGGGATACAAGACATATGTTCTGTCACAAAATCCGGCCCGTGCAGCTTATTTAGTCTTCATGAGTCATTTGTTCATGTTCGGTCACAAATCCGTGAATGTTCTCTATAATAAAGCTGTATGGACCATAACATTTTGGAGCTATTGATAGTCAACAAAATTTAAGATCTTAAACTTTGGAGAAAGAAGTAAAGAATAGAAGCTTTATGTGCCCTTTGTGGAATTATTGATAGTCATTCCACATGTTTTTTGTCGGTAACATAAAATTATTCTGTGTATTTTTATGCGGTTTCACACTATAATATTTCTAAAATCACACTATTTTGCGGTGTGATCGTTCAAAAGATAAAATATTTGACAATAATTGGTGTTTGGATTATTTCGAAAAGACGTCTCAGATACAGAAGGACCCTTAGAGCCACCCCATTGCACATTAGGAAAGGGGTCTTTGATAAACATTAAAAAAATTAAAGTTACAAAATACTAATAATTAAATGTTATGGGTCTTTAAATTTGAGACATTCTTCTCTAAAATTTCTTTAACAAGACATTTAAGACATATGTCTTAAGTTTAAAGACACTAAAACATTATAATAAGATATTTTCTTTACATACATTATATTTTAATTGTGGGAAGACACTCTCTTTTATGTGCAATGGAGTTGCTCTTACCTATTTGACGTTTGAACCACACAAATCCATAAACTCTTTGGTGGATCATATTCTTCATCGTCTCTTTTGATTGTGTGTAAGAATGTCAAGCATGAAACTATATCTATAAATCAATGAGAGATGTCTTTGAAGTAGTTCTAGGGTTTATTTCTTGAGCAAGAAGAAACTGTTATCGTCAAGTGTTCGTAATATGTCTGGAAAGAAGAAGGAGCTTTTGTCCTCAGCCATGAAGAGAACTAGCGAATGGTTTAATCCTCACTTTGTTCCAACTTTTTCTCATTTTATTTCTTATTTTTTACAAATTAAATTTCAGGATTTCTTCTCAAGAAATTCCTAGTGACGTCACTGTTCATGTTGGAGAAACTTTCGTTTTTACTCCACAAGGTGATTTTATTTTTTCAAGATCTACTAAATTATACACAAGGAGATCACTTTCTCATATACATAGTCTCTGTGATAATCTGCAGTTTCCACTTGTTTCAAAATGTGGGTTTATAAAGAAACTTGCTTCTGAATCAAGCAATGATTCCAACATTATCAGAATCCCAGATTTTCCTGGAGGTGCAGAAGGATTTGAGCTAGTCATCAAATTCTGCTACGACATAAGCTTCGAGATAAACACAGAGAACATTGCGATGCTACTATGTGCAGCAGAGTATCTAGAGATGACAGAGGAACACTCTGTTGAAAACCTAGTGGAGACAATAGAGGTTTACTTAAACGAAGTGATCCTCAAGAGTTTATCAAAATCAGTTAAAGTTCTGCAAAAATCTCAAGATTTGTTGCCTATAGCCGAGAGAGTGAGACTCGTGGACCGGTGTATCGATTCAATCGCTTATGCAATATGCCAGGAGAGCCAGAGCAATGAGGATATAGTTGACTGGTGGGCTGACGATTTAGCTGTTCTAAAGATTGATATGTTTCGACGTGTCTTGGTCGCGATGATCGCTAGAGGGTTTAAGAGATACTCACTTGGTCCAGTACTTAAACTCTATGCCGAAAAAGCTCTTAGAGGGTTGGTGAGATTCTTGAATTTTTTAACAGAACAATGTGTTTGCTTACTTTAAAGAATAATGTAATGTCGGTTTCTCTGTGGGAAATGCAGGACATTTTTGGGAAAGAGGCAAAGAAGATGGAGGCAGAACAAGAACATGAGAAAAGGTTGATCCTTGAAACAATAGTGAGTCTTCTTCCGAGGGAGAGAAACTCAGTGTCAGTTAGTTTTCTTTCGATACTTTTAAGAGCTGCGATATACCTCGAAACCACGGTAGCTTGCAGGCTTGATTTGGAGAAGAGAATGGGATTGCAATTAAGACAAGCTGTTATTGATGATCTCTTGATTCCTTATTATTCATTCAATGGAGACAACACAATGTTAGATGTTGATACTGTTCAACGTATCCTCATGAACTATCTTGAGTTTGAAGTTGAAGGAAACTCTGCTGATTTTGCTAGTGATATTGGTGAATTAATGGAGACTTATCTGGCTGAAATCGCTTCTGATAGAAACATAAACTTCGCGAAGTTCATCGGTTTTGCTGAATGTATTCCGAAACAGTCTAGGATGTATCGAGCCATTGACATCTTCCTCAAGGTATACATTTATTTGATAACACTAAAACTATATTGATGAATAAACTAGAGCTTTTAACATTATCAAAATGTTCTGACCTATATCTTGAAAAGTTTAAAGATCTTAGAAAATGTTGTTTAATCTTGTTGGTGCAGACACATCCGAATATAAGTGAAGTGGAGAAGAAGAAAGTTTGTAGCTTAATGGACTGTAAAAAGCTATCGCGAGATGTGTATGCTCACGCAGCTCAAAACGATCGTTTCCAAGAAAATTTAAGCAATTCAGATTCTCCAGCACCAGCAACAGCAGAAAAAACTCTTTCTCCTCCTGAGCTCAGCTCCTACAAGAATGAACTCTCCAAACTAAACCGGGAAAACCAATACTTGAAGCTTGAGTTGCTCAAAGTGAAAATGAAGTTCAAGGAGTTGGAGAAGGAGAAAGCTTTTGAAGTCATGAGTGGTTCGGATTGTTCTTCTTCGGTTTCAACTGCTTCGGTGGCTAAGCCTCGATTACCTAGAAAGTCATTTATAAACTCTGTTTCTCAAAAACTCGGAAAGCTTATTAACCCTTTTGGCCTCAAACAAGGACAAACCAAACAACCTAAAAGCAGAAGACACTCTATATCTTAAACAATACATGAACACTTGTTCTTGTTGGAAATTTTCAATTTCTAGTCATGGATGTTTCTGTGTTGATTGTATAGAGAGCTGAGAATGTCTTTGAGTTTATGTGTTGAGTATAATCTTTTTTTTGTCGACATTTTGTGTTGAGTATAATCTTAAGAATCGTTAAGTCGTCATAGAGCAATTCTCAAAAAGTCAACAGAAAATTTAATTATTCGGATTAAAAAAAAAAAACTTAATTTAGAAGACACTCGAAGCATGGGGAAGAAAGATACAAAGAGACTCTTCTTCTTTTCATCTTTTGTATTGTGGTAATCGGAAAATTTAAAGTGGAAACGTGATTTTAGTTAGGATCATTAGGGTTAGAGTTAAATGTGGGATTTTATTTTTGATTTAGAACTATCACAACCAAACCGTTAGGATTCCTACAAAAAAAAAAACCAAACCGTTAGGATTGAGGAAAAGGTTAACCAAATAGTTGAACATAGATTTTGGTTTGGTTTTGATCGGTTTAAATTCGGTTTTGGTTCCGTTTGCTTAGACTTTAGTTACCGCAGATATTATAATGGTTTGACATTAACAAAGTTGTCAACACAAACAAGGAGCGTGCCTTGCACAATCTGCTCATAATTGTTATTAAAGAAAAAGGGCATTGCTTTTCTCATAATTTCATGGCGTGTCAGAATGAAGATACAAATTCTATGTATGGTTTTGAGGGATATTACTGAAACTTTTTTACTTATTACAAGTTTATCAATTACTCCATATTAAGCATTGTGTGCGGAGTTCCATTCTCATTTAATTTTGTTTTCTATCGATTCAAATGTCTATCAAGTATAAACCAACAATCACAATCTAACCCATAAAACAGTCTAAAACCTCCATTTACTAAGTTAGAAAAAAACTCCTATATAAAAGTAACATATTATGAAGAGAAAAAAAATGATGAGTCTTATAACAGTTAATGGTGAATACTACAATTGTCTAAACTAATTTTATTGTCAATTTATTTTTCTTTTTATAATTTATTTATATGGTTCATTTACATGTACTACAATTATTCTTATATATTTTTCATTATGATGCTCTCACTAACTTTCATCAGTTCATGTAACAACGTGCAAACCACATCTCCACTTTCAGTATTTGGATTCCACTTTCATGTTTCGACGATCCATATTTGTATTATTGTTGGCAATCCACATTTACTTTTTTCACTAGATAAATCCATAATCACATATTTATACAATTAATCATTTTAGTATACAATTAATTAAGGTTAATTAAACTTGCTATTGTTATTTATATTTCATTCTCACTGAAGAACTCTTCGTTGATGATTTTCCACTCTTGTAAGAAGTACATCATGCTAACAAGTATAAATGAAATGAACAAGGTAGGCCTGGTGCAGTTAACCAAAAATCGAATAATTTTATCAAAAGCCTATACTAAAACAAATGAATCTTCTTTAATATTGCGTTATATTCTTCAAGCCCATCATTATATAAACCTTTATCGTGCACCTTTTACCGTCATCATTTCAAAAGCAATTCTTCTTGTCTTGGCTCAATTTATATACAACACTCTCTCTCTCTCGGTTTTGTCCATACAATGGCTCGCTTCGATATTGTTCTACTCATAGGTCTTTGCCTCATAATCTCTGTCTTTCCCGATACAACCACCGCACAACTAAGCCGCGGTTTCTACTCCAAAACTTGCCCCAATGTCGAACAAATCGTGAGAAATGCTGTCCAAAAGAAAATAAAGAAGACATTCGTCGCCGTCCCTGCCACTCTCCGTCTCTTCTTCCACGACTGCTTTGTCAATGTATGTTTCTATTTAAGCGTTTTCATATCTTTTTTCTCCTCTTTCATTAGGCGATTAATTGGTACCTTTGGCGTAATTGGCATTGTAGGGTTGTGATGCATCTGTCATGATCCAATCAACGCCTAAGAACAAGGCAGAGAAGGATCATCCAGATAACATTTCGCTAGCTGGAGATGGATTTGATGTGGTGATCCAAGCTAAGAAAGCCCTTGACTCTAACCCTAGTTGCCGGAACAAGGTCTCATGTGCCGA